>NW_020126815.1:331877-663754 GCF_002994745.2 Rosa chinensis
TGGTGATGGGTGGAGCTCAACATGTTCAACAAGTATGATTCATATTCTCACAGGTATATCCACTCTATCTTCTCTCAGACAGGCAATGCTTAAAAGCTATAATCACTCAAATATATGTGAGAGAAAATATTTTGAGGCAATCAATAGCTCACTATATAAGAAATGAAAAGCACTTTGTGAATATAATTTTTTTTTTTTTTCAAGATCTCAAGAAGATATCAACTACTGCACGGATGGACCCAAGCCATAGGTTCAACTCTTATAATCATCTCCACGAACAAAGGCTGTCCCATCTTAAGATCAAAAAGGACTTTAAGGGTTGAAATGGGGCTAAGGTTCAAGTTTTAAGAAACAAAGGTTAAGGAATGTCAAAGTATCCTAAAAACCTAGTAGAGCTCATTTTGATGTAGAGAGACTTCTAGAAATCACTGAACCCTCGTGAACTGGACAAAGACCAATTTTTATGTAATGGGCTTTCAAGTCAAACAATCTCCAAATTCACCAAGTATGGGGGACTAAAATCCATATGCATATAATTTTTTTCTTTGTTTTTCTTTTCTTAGCCATACACATTTTTTTTCTTTCATTTCTTTTTCAAGGCTTCCACATTTTTTTTCTTATGGACAAGTCTACCCCCACACTTGAACTTTCACCTCTTCTCAATCTTCATCCTTGCCATCGAATCCATGTAGTAAGTCTCAAAAGATAGCTCTACTAAATTCTTCTTAGAATAAAGGGTAGGATTGTAACTATACTAAGGTTAAGGGTTAAGGAATTTAAGGGTGATGAAAGAAAAGGCTCAATGTAGGCTCAAAGTGGTTTATCTAAGGGGGTCCCACGACGGGCACAAATATGGACACAAGTTAATTTGTCTATGGTGGTGGTTCCTATGATGCCTCTATCCTTTCCAGAATCAGGGACATGTATTGATAAAAGTCTCAACAAGCACAAGAGTGAATTCTAGCATTCTCTAGTCCATCAAACTTAATCTATGGCAAGCAATCAATCAAATGAAGAATAATGAGATCATCAAAACATCGCCAAGAAAATAAGAATATATTCTTTCATTCCTCCAAGAAAAAGGGACATGGCTCAAATATCTCACATGGGCTTTTATGAATCAAAACTCATCTTAACATGCTCATATTCTGTACCAAGGTTACGAAATCCATATCCACTACTCATGCATATATTTTTCATTTATCTCAATTAACCAAGGAATACCATTTAAAATCATCTCAATATTGTGATCCTCTTTTAGCCATAATTTCAGAGATATTGAATCATCCTAGACAGTTAAGGGCATCCTAAAACTCAAAGCAAAACAAAAGACTAAGACTGACGCCAAAAAGGTTTTGGACTAGGGTTATTTCCTTTCTTCTTTCGGTAACTCCTTTGGGACATGACCAGGTGAAGAGGGGACCGATTTTGGCGGAGCTCAGCTCACTTGTTTGACAGGGGATGAGACCCTTTGTCAGCACTTCTCGGATCCAAACTAGACCTTAGACATCACATCCCATCAGATGCGCCTACTTTGAAGAAATTATTTCACCCAAAAATCATTTTGACTCAATAAATAATAAAAGCAACGAAATTTTTAATTTTTGACATTTTTCAAATTTTTTTGTATTTTCAATATATATGACTCAAGACAAAAGTATAAATCCCTTCCCCCACACTTAAATATTGCATTGTCCTCAATGTAATCAATCATAAGCATGCAATGGAACAATTAAGCATATAGGAATGGAATTTACGATAATAAATACAAAAACAAAAAAGCAAAAACGAAAATAAAAGACACAAGTACAATTCAACCTAAACAAGTGAAGGGATAGAAATGTCAAACTCTCGTTGATGGCTCCTCCACAGCTTTGGTTGAAATGGGTTGCCTCCCATGCAGCGCTTAATATTTATAGTCCTTCAGCCTGGACTCTTCTCCTTGCTCACACAACAATTTTTTTTTTTTTTGAGTTAATTTTCTTTATTTTTTTATTTTTACACACTTACAACAATTAAATATTTAATGAAATTCAAAACAACCTAAGTATATTAATTACAATTTACATCATGCTTAATCTAAGTGAAACACATATAATTTACAACATGCTGAAAAATAAAACCTCTACAAATTGCACAACAATTATAAAATACATGCTTAATTTGGTAACACTCATAAAACTTAAACTAAATCACAATTATAGCTTGGCCTAGCATAAATCGCAATTTGTCACCATTCCACAAATGTAGTACAAAAATTTAGCATGCATTCTATATAGATAAAAAATTAATGAAACTTTAAGCGTTAGAGATTTTAACAATCCCCGGCAACGGCGCCAAAAATTGATGCGGCTGAAATAGCCTCACAATTTAACCCTGCAAAATGTAATTGTCAGTATAGGATAAGCAGGGATCGTTCAGTCCGGGGATTGTAGGGTACACCTACACTAAAAGGTCAATAAACAAATAAAAGAATAAAATGGGGGTTTTGAGATTTGGTTCTAATCTACTTAAAATAAAAACAAAACAAATAAAATTATCTACAATGATCGACTTCGTAACCTAGACCACTACCACTCGAAAATTACTAAGTGCAAAAACAGAAAATCCTTTTCAACATGCTACAAAAACGTGCCCATCTTAAATGCCTAGATAAGAGTCCAAATGAAAAGCCTTAGCGGATCAATCCATTTATCTAATTCGTTCTAATGTGGGCTTGGATCAGAAAAGTCCTTACCAAGCCCAATACTACTAATTTTCGAAAACACTTAGCGTAATTCTCTTAACTAGTAGTATTATCTAACCCTCGAATCAACTCACACGTGCAAATTAACCATTACACATAGAATTTAACACGTAATTTCCAGAATCGTTTAACCATTGAAACATGATTTTTACCACTTTTTAGAACTAATTGCTACTTGTTTAACTTAGCGCCTTAACAGATAACAATTACTCTTGGCAAATGAAGCAAACACACAAGAACTCTCACCTTTATTCTAGCATGCAAACTTATCAATCTAACTCTGAAAATTACCTAAACACATAAAAGGGCACAAGATTGTAATATGCATCATCAAAGAATTCTCAAAATTAACTTAATAATAAACTGAAAATCTCAAAAATATTAATAAAAATATTCTGAAAATCTCATGTCTCCAATTACACAACTCACAAATCCAAACAAACAAAACCGAAAGAAAGATTGTAAGTAGAGTCATAGTTACACTTTGAAGCTTTCCTTAGCGGCTTGGCAACAAGGTGATGAACTCGTCTCCGCTATGGTGGTGGATTGTCCTTGACTTAGCGCCTAAGAACTTCTTGGAATGATGGAAGGATGGTGGTCACGATCTTGTAGGTGATGGAGGTTTGAGAAGTGAATTGGGCAGAGCTATGGAATAATTTTTAACTAGGAACTGATAAACTAGGAAGTGATCTTGGTCAGGAAGTGATCTTGGTCAGGAAGTGATGATTTTGGAGTAGAGAATGGCTGCTATTTATAGTGGAATTCTCATCTCTTGTGATGCAATCATGGCCAATCATCTTGAGGTGATTTCTCCTCCAAATTTGCTTGATTTTCTCTTGACAAAGTCATGAATTTTCTGATTTCTTTTCCCCTTAATGGCTCATTGTATATGCCTTGAATAGCGACCAGATACATCCCTTATTCTTCTCCTTTGATTTGCACTAATTTCTTCCAAGAATTGTGCACACAATAAACTCCTACAATCAAGAAAAATCAGAATTTAATTAGAGTTTATAATCAATAAGAAATCAGATAATTAGGAATAAATATTGATTAAAAACAATCCATTTTATCTCCTCGAATTCTTCCTGATTAATCATTCAATTTTTCTTGATTTCATCACTCAAGAGTTTTTAATGGGATGGACTCTCATTAAAATACAAAAATCAGAAATAGAAAAGTTCAAATGAAGAAAGTTTCCTAAAACAAAATAGGAAATATTTCCTAAAATGAAAGAGGAAAGTTTCTAAAATGACTTGTCCTTAATTTATGCTCATTTCTGCTCTTTTTCACTTGTTTTCTCCATTTTCGACCATGAAGTAGCTAAAAACACAAACTATATTATAATTATTAATTTTAAGAGAATAACTTAGCCAAATGAGGAAAAATACATATTAAAAATGTCACACTTTGTGCTCTTATCAAATACCCCCACACTTAACTTTTGCTAGTCCCTTAGCAAAATCAAAACAAAACACTCAATCAAAATAAACAATTTACTACCAGACTCTACACAAATGACACACAAAGACTAAATTGCCCTTCACATTTGTCTCATAAATCCTTACTCTCATGGCATCAAAATTAGCACTTAATCAAGAATCAATATTTAGATATTCGAGAGTTAATTGAAGCATATAATCCACATATAAAACAGTAGGACTTGGTTGTAACAATGGTGATGGGTGGAGCTCAACATGTTTCAGACAAGTATGATTCATATTCTCACAAGGTATATCCACTCTATCTTCTCTCAGAACAGGGCAATGCTTAAAAGCTTATAATCACTCAAATTATATGTGAGAGAAAATATTTTGAGGCAATCAAATAGCTCACATATATAAGAAATGAAAAGCACTTTGTGAATATAATTTTTTTTTTTTTTCAAGATCTCAAGAAAGATATCAACTACTTGCACGGATGGACCCAAGCCATAGGTTCAACTCTTATAACTCATCTCCACAGATCAAAGGCTGTCCCATCTTAAGGATCAAAAAGGACTTTAAAGGGTTGAAATGGGGCTAAGGTTCAAGGTTTTAAGAAACAAAGGTTAAGGAATGTCAAAGTATCCTAAAAACCTAGTAGAGCTCATTTTGATGTAGAGAGACTTCTAGAAATCCACTTGAACCCTCGTGAACTGGACAAAGACCAAATTTTTATGTAATGGGCTTTCAAGTCAAAACAATCTCCAAATTCACCAAGTATGGGGGACTAAAATCCATATGCATATATATTTTTTTTTCTTTGTTTTTCTTTTCTTAGCCATACACATTTTTTTTTCTTTCATTTCTTTTTCAAGGCTTCCACATTTTTTTTCTTATGGACAAGTCTACCCCCACACTTGAACTTTCACCTCTTCTCAATCTTCATCCTTGCCATCGAATCCATGTAGTAAGTCTCAAAAGATAGCTCTACTAAATTCTTCTTAGAATAAAGGGTAGGATTGTAACTATACTAAGGTTAAGGGTTAAGGAATTTAAGGGTGATGAAAGAAAAGGCTCAATGTAGGCTCAAAGTGGTTTATCTAAGGGGGTCCCACGACGGGCACAAATATGGACACAAGTTAATTTGTCTATGGTGGTGGTTCCTATGATGCCTCTATCCTTTCCAGAATCAGGGACATGTATTGATAAAAGTCTCAACAAGCACAAAGAGTGAATTCTAGCATTCTCTAGTCCATCAAACTTAATCTATGGCAAGCAATCAATCAAATGAAGAATAATGAGATCATCAAAACATCGCCAAGAAAATAAGAATATATTCTTTCATTCCTCCAAGAAAAAGGGACATGGCTCAAATATCTCACATGGGCTTTTATGAATCAAAACTCATCTTAACATGCTCATATTCTGTACCAAGGTTACGAAATCCATATCCACTACTCATGCATATATTTTTCATTTATCTCAATTAACCAAGGAATACCATTTAAAATCATCTCAATATTGTGATCCTCTTTTAGCCATAATTTCAGAGATATTTGAATCATCCTAGACAGTTAAGGGCATCCTAAAACTCAAAGCAAAACAAAAGACTAAGACTGACGCCAAAAAGGTTTTGGACTAGGGTTATTTTCCTTTCTTCTTTCGGTAACTCCTTTGGGACATGACCAGGTGAAGAGGGGACCGATTTTGGCGGAGCTCAGTGATAAGAGCACAAAGTGTGACATTTTAATTATATATTTTCCCTCATTTTGCTAAGTTATTCTCTTAAAATTAATAATTAAACTTATTTAAAAAAAAGTTTATATTTTTAGGTACTTCAAGGACTGAAATGGAGAAAACAAGCGAAAAAGAGCAGAAATGAGAGTAAATTGAAGGATGAGTCATTTTAGAAACTTTCCTCTTTCATTTTAGGAAATATTTCCTATTTTGTTTTAGGAAACTTTCTTCTTTTAAACTTATCTAATTTCTGATTTTTATGTTTTAAAGAGAGTCCATCAAATTAAGAACTCTTGACTGATGAATTCAAGGAAAACTTAAAGCAAAAATCATGAAGAATTGAAGGAGATAAAAGGGAGTGTTTATAATCAATATTTATTCTTGATTATCTTATTTACTATTGATTATAACACTAATTAAATTCTGATTTTTCTTGATTGTAGGAGTTCATTATGTGCACAATTGGAAGAAGAAATTAGTGCAAATCAAAGGAGAGGAATAAGGGATGTATCTGGTCACTATTCAAGGAATATACAATGAGTCATTAAGGGGAAAAGAGATCAGAAAAATCAAGACTTTGTCATGAGAAAATCAAGCAAATTTGGAGGAGAAATCACCTCAAGATGATTGGAAATGATTGCATCACAAGAGATGAGAATTCCACTATAAATAGCAGTCATTCTCTACTCCAAAATCATCACTTCTTCATACAAAATTCAGTTCATTAGCTTAGCTCTCTTCTCTCCAAAACCCTCTCCAAATATTCAGAAAAAGCCTCTTGTCGTGAAGAGCTTTAGGACTTCTCCAAGGCTGTTCGTGTTCTTGAAGGCCAAGCCTTGTGTTCTCTTGACGTTCTCCAAGCTTCCTTGAAGATCAAAAAGTGTAATTCATGGCCCTTATTTCTGTTTTCGTACTCTTTAGTATTGAATTTCAGATTTCTTTTATGAGCTTTATTATTGGAATTGGATTTTTGTTGAGAATGAGTTTATGTTAGTAATTTTCAGATTTGTTTCTTTATGTTCTTGATTTGTTTATGATATCTTTATAATCTGATTTTGTGCCATCCTTTATATCTTTAAGCATATGATTTTGGTTGAATAACTATGTTAATCTGCAGGTTAATAAAGCCAAATTTGTGTTCTGATTCACCTAATCGTTTTGGGGCATAAATTGAAGTGGTAAAGGCTATGTACAATGGTCGAGATTATATGCTACATGTTTGTGCGTTTGTAACTTCTTATGGATGCATACATGTTTGAATTCAGAATTCTAATTGCACTTAATGATTCATATTTAATGTTGACGGATGCTCTTCAGTATTAACGTGATGTTTTATATGAAATATTTTGAGTTACGGACTTTTCCTAACTTAGGAGATTCAAAAGAAGAATTAAAGTGGTACTCGATCTCTTCAGACTTGTACTTCGAATTCATTTCTGATATTTAGTGTTGGCACGATTTTAGGTTGTTTAGATTGAAATAATTCATTGCATGTTGATATGGTTTGGAAATTCTGATTTGAGTGTGAAGAAGTCGATCACATGTATATATTTATCTTTTTGTTTTATTTCGTAGGAACTTAGAAACCAAAAGTTGAATCCCCCTTTTTATGGTTGTTGCTTGTGTAAATTTGTAGATAAATACTTGTTAATATTTGTTTTATTAATTACTAATTTAAATTGACCTTTTTGTTTAGGTGTACCCTACAATCCCCGGACTGAACGATCCCTGCTTATCCTATACTAACAACTACATTTTGCAGGGTTAAATTGTGAGGCTATTTCAGCCGCATCAATTTTTGGCGCCGTTGCCGGGGATTGTTAAAATCTCTAACACTTAAAGTGTCATTAATTTTGTTGTTTATATAGAATGCATGCTAAATTTTTGTACTACACTTGTGGAATGGTGACAAATTGCGATTTATGCTAGGCCAAGCTATAATTGTGATTTAGTTTAAGTTTTATGAGTGTTACCAAATTAAGCATGTCTTTTATAATTGTTGTGCAATTTGTAGAAGTTTTTTTTTTTATTTAGTTATTTTTTTTAGCATGTTGTAAATTGTATTTGTTTCACTTAGATTAATATACTTAGGTTGTTTTGAATTTCGTTAAATACTTAATTGTTGTAAGTGTGTTAGCATGTTGTAAATTGTATTTGTTTCACTTAGATTAATATACTTAGGTTGTTTTGAATTTCGTTAAATACTTAATTGTTGTAAGTGTGTAAAAAAAAATAAAGAAAATTAACTCAAAAAAAAAAAAAAAATTGTTGTGAGCAAGGAGAAGAGTCCAGGCTGAAGGACTATAAATATTAAGCGCTGCATGGGAGGCAACCCATTTCAACCGAAGCTGTGGAGGAGCCATCAACGAGAGTTTGACATTTCTATCCCTTCACTTGTTTAGGTTGAATTGTACTTGTGTCTTTTATTTTCTTTTTTGTATTTATTTTCATAAATTCCATTCCTATATGCTTAATTGTTCCATTGCATGCTTATGATTGATTACATTGAGGACAATGCAATATTTAAGTGTGGGGAAGGGATTTATACTTTTGTCTTGAGTCATATATATTGAAAATACAAAAAATTGAAAAATGTCAAAAAAAAATCAAAAATTGAAAAATGTCAAAAATTAAAAATGTTGCTTTTATTTATTGAGTCAAAATGATTTTTGGGTGAAATACTTTCTTCATCGTAGGCGCATCTGATGGGATGTGATGTCTAAGGTCTAGTTTGGATCCGAGAAGTGCTGACAAAGGGTCTCGTCCCCTGTCAAACAAGTGAGCTGAGCTCCGCCAAAATCGGTCCCTTCTTCACCTGGTCATGTTCCAAAGGAGTTACCGAAAGGAGAAAGGAAATAACCCTAGTCCAAAACCTTTTTGGCGTCAGTCTTAGTCTTTTGTTTTTATTTTTGAGTTTAGGATGCCCTTAACTGTCTAGGATGATTCAATATCTCTGAAATTATGGCTAAAAGAGGATCACAATATTGAGATGATGTTAAATGGTATTCTTTGGTTAATTGAGATATATGAAAAGCATATGCATGTGTAGTGGATATGGATTTCGTAACCTTGGTACAGTTTATGAGCATGTTAAGATGAGTTTTGATTCATAAAAGCCCATGTGAGATATTTGAGCCATGTCCCTTTTTCTTGGAGTGATAAATAAAATATATTCTTATTTTATTGGCGATGTTTTGATGATCTCATTATTCTTTCATTTGATTGATTGCTTGCCATAGATTAAGTTTGATGGACTAGAGAATGCTAGAATTCACTCTTGTGCTTGTTGAGACTTTTATCAATACATGTCCCTGATTCTGGAAAGGATAGAGGCACTCTAGGAACTACCACCATAGACAAATTAACCTGTGTCCATATTTGTGCCCGTCGTGGGACCCCCTTAGATAAACCACTTTGAGCCTACATTAAGCCTTTTCTTTCATCACCCTTAAAATCCTTAACCTAAACCTTAGTTAGTTACAACCTGACCCTTTGTTCTAAAAACTTAGTGGAGCTATCTTTTGAGACTTACTACATGAGGGTGGCAAAGATGAAGATTTAGAAGAGGTGAAAGTGCAAGTGTGGGGGTAGACTTGTCCATGAGGAAAGAAAAAAGTATGTGAAAGCCGTGAAAAAGAAAATGAAAAGAAAAAAATGAGTACGGCTAGGAAAGAAAAAGAAAGGAAGAGAAAAAAATGTTTATGGATTTTAGTCCCCCATACTTGGTGAGTTTGGAGATTGTTTTGAATTGAAGGCCCACTATAGAAAAATTTGGTCTTTGTCCAGTTCACTAGAGTTCAAAGGAAGTTTGGGCCCAACATGAAGACATTAGGCCTCTTATTTTGCCTCTATGGGATGTAACGTTTTGTATGCCTTGGTGAATTTCTAGAAGTCTCTCTACATCAACATGAGCTCTACTAGGTTTTTAGGATACTTTGACATTCCTTAACCTTTGTTTCTTAAAACCTTGAACCTTAGCCCCATTTCAACCCTTCAAAGTCCTTTTTGATCCTTAAGATGGGATAGCCTTTGATCTGTGGAGATGAGTTATAAGAGTTGAACCTATGGCTTGGGTCCATCCGTGCAAGTAGTTGATATCTTTCATGAGATCTTGAAAAATTATATTCACAAAGTGCTTTTCATTTCTTATATATGTGAGCTATTTGATTGCCTCAAAATATTTTCTCTCACATATAATTGAGTGATTATAAGCTTTTAAGCATTGCCTTCTTCTGAGTGAAGAAAGAGTGGATATACCTTGTGAGGATATGAATCATACTTGTCTGAAACATGCTGAGCTCCACCCATCACCATTGTTACAACCAGGTCCTACTTATTTATATGTGGATTATATGCTTCAATTAACTCTCGAATATCTAAATATTGATTCTTGATTAAGTGCTAATTTTAATGCCATGAGAGACAGGATTCATGAGACAAATGTTAAGGGCAGTATAGTCTTTGTGTGTCATTTGTGTAGAGTCTGGTAATGAATTGTTTAATTTGGTTGAGTCTTTTGTTTTGATTTTGCTAAGGGACTAGCAAAAGCTAAGTGTGGGGGTATTTGATAAGAGCACAAAGTGTGACATTTTAATTATATATTTTCCCTCATTTGCTAAGTTATTCTCTTAAAATTAATAATTATAACATAGTTTATTTTTTAGGTACTTCAAGGACTGAAATGGAGAAAACAAGCGAAAAAGAGCAGAAATGAGAGTAATTGAAGGATGAGTTATTTTAGAAACTTTCCTCTTTCATTTTAGGAAATATTTCCTATTTTGTTTTAGGAAACTTTCTTCTTTTGAACTATCTATTTCTGATTTTCTTATTTTAATGAGAGTCCATCAAATTAAGAACTCTTGACTGATGAATTCAAGGAAAACTTAAAGCAAAAATCATGAAGAATTGAAGGAGATAAAAGGGAGTGTTTATAATCAATATTTATTCTTGATTATCTTATTTACTATTGATTATAACACTAATTAAATTCTGATTTTTCTTGATTGTAGGAGTTCATTATGTGCACAATTGGAAGAAGAAATTAGTGCAAATCAAAGGAGAGGAATAAGGGATGTATCTGGTCACTATTCAAGGAATATACAATGAGTCATTAAGGGGAAAAGAGATCAGAAAAATCAAGACTTTGTCATGAGAAAATCAAGCAAATTTGGAGGAGAAATCACCTCAAGATGATTGGCCATGATTGCATCACAAGAGATGAGAATTCCACTATAAATAGCAGCCATTCTCTACTCCAAAATCATCACTTCTTCATACAAAATTCAGTTCATTAGCTTAGCTCTCTTCTCTCCAAAACCCTCTCCAAATATTCAGAAAAAGCCTCTTGTCGTGAAGAGCTTTAGGACTTCTCCAAGGCTGTTCGTGTTCTTGAAGGCCAAGCCTTGTGTTCTCTTGACGTTCTCCAAGCTTCCTTGAAGATCAAAAAGTGTAATTCATGGCCCTTATTTCTGTTTTCGTACTCTTTAGTATTGAATTTCAGATTTCTTTTATGAGCTTTATTATTGGAATTGGATTTTTGTTGAGAATGAGTTTATGTTAGTAATTTTCAGATTTGTTTCTTTATGTTCTTGATTTGTTTATGATATCTTTATAATCTGATTTTGTGCCATCCTTTATATCTTTAAGCATATGATTTTGGTTGAATAACTATGTTAATCTGCAGGTTAATAAAGCCAAATTTGTGTTCTGATTCACCTAATCGTTTTGGGGCATAAATTGAAGTGGTAAAGGCTATGTACAATGGTCGAGATTATATGCTACATGTTTGTGCGTTTGTAACTTCTTATGGATGCATACATGTTTGAATTCAGAATTCTAATTGCACTTAATGATTCATATTTAATGTTGACGGATGCTCTTCAGTATTAACGTGATGTTTTATATGAAATATTTTGAGTTACGGACTTTTCCTAACTTAGGAGATTCAAAAGAAGAATTAAAGTGGTACTCGATCTCTTCAGACTTGTACTTCGAATTCATTTCTGATATTTAGTGTTGGCACGATTTTAGGTTGTTTAGATTGAAATAATTCATTGCATGTTGATATGGTTTGGAAATTCTGATTTGAGTGTGAAGAAGTCGATCACATGTATATATTTATCTTTTTGTTTTATTTCGTAGGAACTTAGAAACCAAAAGTTGAATCCCCCCTTTTTATGGTTGTTTCTTGTGTAAATTTGTAGATAAATACTTGTTAATATTTGTTTTATTAATTACTAATTTAAATTGACCTTTTTGTTTAGGTGTACCCTACAATCCCCGGACTGAACGATCCCTGCTTATCCTATACTAACAACTACATTTTGCAGGGTTAAATTGTGAGGCTATTTCAGCCGCATCACTCAGCTCACTTGTTTGACAGGGGACGAGACCCTTTGTCAGCACTTCTCGGATCCAAACTAGACCTTAGACATCACATCCCATCAGATGCGCCTACTTTGAAGAAATTATTTCACCCAAAAATCATTTTGACTCAATAAATAATAAAAGCAACGAAATTTTTAATTTTTGACATTTTTCAAATTTTTTTGTATTTTCAATATATATGACTCAAGACAAAAGTATAAATCCCTTCCCCCACACTTAAATATTGCATTGTCCTCAATGTAATCAATCATAAGCATGCAATGGAACAATTAAGCATATAGGAATGAAATTTACGATAATAAATACGAAAACAAAAAAGCAAAAACGAAAATAAAAGACACAAGTACAATTCAACCTAAACAAGTGAAGGGATAGAAATGTCAAACTCTCGTTGATGGCTCCTCCACAGCTTTGGTTGAAATGGGTTGCCTCCCATGCAGCGCTTAATATTTATAGTCCTTCAGCCTGGACTCTTCTCCTTGCTCACACAACAATTTTTTTTTTTTTTGAGTTAATTTTCTTTATTTTTTTATTTTTACACACTTACAACAATTAAATATTTAATGAAATTCAAAACAACCTAAGTATATTAATTACAATTTACATCATGCTTAATCTAAGTGAAACACATATAATTTACAACATGCTGAAAAATAAAACCTCTACAAATTGCACAACAATTATAAAATACATGCTTAATTTGGTAACACTCATAAAACTTAAACTAAATCACAATTATAGCTTGGCCTAGCATAAATCGCAATTTGTCACCATTCCACAAATGTAGTACAAAAATTTAGCATGCATTCTATATAGATAAAAAATTAATGACACTTTAAGCGTTAGAGATTTTAACAATCCCCGGCAACGGCGCCAAAAATTGATGCGGCTGAAATAGCCTCACAATTTAACCCTGCAAAATGTAATTGTCAGTATAGGATAAGCAGGGATCGTTCAGTCCGGGGATTGTAGGGTACACCTACACTAAAAGGTCAATAAACAAATAAAAGAATAAAATGGGGGTTTTGAGATTTGGTTCTAATCTACTTAAAATAAAAACAAAACAAATAAAATTATCTACAATGATCGACTTTCGTAACCTAGACCACTACCACTCGAAAATTACTAAGTGCAAAAACAGAAAATCCTTTTCAACATGCTACAAAAACGTGCCCATCTTAAATGCCTAGATAAGAGTCCAAATGAAAAGCCTTAGCGGATCAATCCATTTATCTAATTCGTTCTAATGTGGGCTTGGATCAGAAAAGTCCTTACCAAGCCCAATACTACTAATTTTCGAAAACACTTAGCGTAATTCTCTTAACTAGTAGTATTATCTAACCCTCGAATCAACTCACACGTGCAAATTAACCATTACACATAGAATTTAACACGTAATTTCCAGAATCGTTTAACCATTGAAACATGATTTTTACCACTTTTTAGAACTAATTGCTACTTGTTTAACTTAGCGCCTTAACAGATAACAATTACTCTTGGCAAATGAAGCAAACACACAAGAACTCTCACCTTTATTCTAGCATGCAAACTTATCAATCTAACTCTGAAAATTACCTAAACACATAAAAGGGCACAAGATTGTAATATGCATCATCAAAGAATTCTCAAAATTAACTTAATAATAAACTGAAAATCTCAAAAATATTAATAAAAATATTCTGAAAATCTCATGTCTCCAATTACACAACTCACAAATCCAAACAAACAAAACCGAAAGAAAGATTGTAAGTAGAGTCATAGTTACACTTTGAAGCTTTCCTTAGCGGCTTGGCAACAAGGTGATGAACTCGTCTCCGCTATGGTGGTGGATTGTCCTTGACTTAGCGCCTAAGAACTTCTTGGAATGATGGAAGGATGGTGGTCACGATCTTGTAGGTGATGGAGGTTTGAGAAGTGAATTGGGCAGAGCTATGGAATAATTTTTAACTAGGAACTGATAAACTAGGAAGTGATCTTGGTCAGGAAGTGATCTTGGTCAGGAAGTGATGATTTTGGAGTAGAGAATGGCTGCTATTTATAGTGGAATTCTCATCTCTTGTGATGCAATCATGGCCAATCATCTTGAGGTGATTTCTCCTCCAAATTTGCTTGATTTTCTCTTGACAAAGTCATGAATTTTCTGATTTCTTTTCCCCTTATATGGCTCATTGTATATGCCTTGAATAGCGACCAGATACATCCCTTATTCTTCTCCTTTGATTTGCACTAATTTCTTCCAAGAATTGTGCACACAATAAACTCCTACAATCAAGAAAAATCAGAATTTAATTAGAGTTTATAATCAATAAGAAATCAGATAATTAGGAATAAATATTGATTAAAAACAATCCATTTTATCTCCTCGAATTCTTCCTGATTAATCATTCAATTTTTCTTGATTTCATCACTCAAGAGTTTTTAATGGGATGGACTCTCATTAAAATACAAAAATCAGAAATAGAAAAGTTCAAATGAAGAAAGTTTCCTAAAACAAAATAGGAAATATTTCCTAAAATGAAAGAGGAAAGTTTCTAAAATGACTTGTCCTTAATTTATGCTCATTTCTGCTCTTTTTCACTTGTTTTCTCCATTTTCGACCATGAAGTAGCTAAAAACACAAACTATATTATAATTATTAATTTTAAGAGAATAACTTAGCCAAATGAGGAAAAATACATATTAAAAATGTCACACTTTGTGCTCTTATCATTGGAGGGAGACAAGATGAAGTACAAAGGGAAGCACAAATGAGCAGAAATGAAGAAATGAAGCTTTCCTGGTCCAACCAGGAAACCCTGTCCAGAAAAGGAAAGCTTGCCAAAACAAGACTCTTGAGCCAACCATGAATGGAGATCGAATTAATGAAGTGACATGGCATGAGAGAAGCTTCTTGAAGACTCTAGATGATGACATGGCACAAAGGTGGCGCATGGAGGCCCAAGAACTCTCAAGACTTGTTGGATTTTCGGCAAATGGATCAAAAGCCCACAAAGCCCATGCAATTAGGGTTTGTGACGCAATGAAGAAACCCTAGAGATGTTTGCCGTCCAAAATGAAGAGAGAAACAAGGAAAATGACGTGGAAAATCAGAAATTAAAAGGAGATTTTCTAGGGAGATTTTCTAGGGCTATTTTTATGGAAATTCATCAAGAGATAAACCCTAGAATATCTTTTGCCGTCCAAGCCAAGAGGAAAAGAAGGAAGTTGCCGTGTGAATTAAAAGAAAACCCTAGAGAATTCGGCAAGGAGATATTCAAGGGAGAAATAAAAGGAAAGAGAAAAAGGTGGAGACCAAGAAAAGCTCAAAAGAAGTCTAGATACATTCCTTAATTCCCTAAAGGAAGTTTGGCCGAATTGAACTACAAAAATCAGAATTATATCAAGGGAATTTCGGCAAGATTATTTAGGGAATTAATATTGGAATTTTGTGATTGGTTGAACCACCTCATAGGGCTTATGTGGCAAGCTATTCATTGGAGGAAATTATGTGGAATTTTCAGATTAATTCCATGGAAAATAAAGAAGTTATACACGGCTTGGAGACCAAGTTGGCCGTCCCCTATATATCCTCCTCTTCTCTCAACGTCATGGAGTTCCACACTTTTGCGTTTACACTTTGAGAAAAAAATCAGAAACTCTCTCTAGCCTAGCCGTGCTCTTCTCCATCCTCTAGGGCAACCACGAAGTGCAAGCAAGGCCAAGGAAGAAGAAGACAAGCCGTGCACACCATCCATCTCCATCCTTGAAGATTGCTTTCGAAATTCAAGAGACCACATCATCACTTCATTCATCTCATCTTCATCACGGTGTAATCCGATTCTCCTTGTACCTTTGCTTTGTATTTTCGTTGGTTTTGCCTTAGTTGACACATATGTATGAACAAGTATTGTTTTCTGAAATTTTATGATGAATTGTTAATTTTCAGATTCATATATTGCGATTTATGGTTGCTTTTGTGTGAGTGTTTGATTAAATTTGCATGATAGAAATCTTTTGTATGATTAATCTTGAATGGTTCGAAACATTTAGGGTTTTTATGTGAATTGTTGCTACGAATTTGAGAACATGAATCAACTTTTTGGTTTTGTGTTCTTGAATCGATAAGTAGTAAAGGTTTTGTACAAAAACCGAATTTAATCAAAGAAGATTGCAATTAGGTGGACTTTTTCATACTAAGTTGCACATTTGAGTTGATAGCCTTTCTAGGTGCTTAATGCGTTAAACATGACATGATTGACTAGCTTTCTAGGGTTTGATTGCATGTTTGATAGAATTAATCTAGGTGCTTTCGCTTAGGTTAATTAGCATTGAAAGTAAAATATGGGAAATTGTTTGCTTTTGAACGTTTCACATGATCAACTCCTCTTGCATGACTATGATGAACAATGATGAACTTGAATCAATTTTAATCATGAGTTTCGACTTTGATCTTTGTTCTTGCATTCCATTTATATTTTTATGTTTTTGCATTTTAATTATTTAGTTAGCTTTTATTTTCGAAAATAGAAAACCAAAATCAAAAATCCCCCCTTTTTCGTAAATATGTATATATTTTGTTTTATTTTTGTAAATATTATACTTTGTTTTAATTTTAATTGTTTAATTGTTTGACAATGACAGGTGTACCCTCAATCCCCGGAATAGAACGATCCCTATTTACTTTATACTACTAATGACATTTCAGGGTTAAATTGGTCGCTTCCCAAAAGCGACATCAATTTTTGGCGCCGTTGCCGGGGATTGAAAAATCATTTGCCATATTGTGAATAGTTGTTTTGTTTATATTGTGACCGAAAAAAAAAAAAAAAAAAATTTACTTGTTAATTATTTGTAATTGTCGAAATTTAGTTAATTACTTAGGTTGTTATTTATATTATTGAATACGAATTTTAATTGTAAGTTGTAAATTAAAGAAGGAATAGGTGAAGTCGTGTTTATTAATATTGGCCTAAACCCCTTATTGGTACCTAGTTCAGGTCCCTTAAGGTTGAGGGCGGCCTTTATTAACATTCATTGAACTGTCTTCACACTTAGGACCTTTTTCATCCAAGTAAGTATAGCCTATGTGGGATGGTGTCTAGGAAAGGGGACAACGCTCATGACTGGTTCTTGAATTCAGAAGTGCGTGCAAATGAGCCTAAACCACAATGTGGGAGTAGCTCATGCCAAAATGGATTCTACCTCTTGTGTTCGCCCTCCCCTACCTGGCCATTTCAGTAAGGTTGCCCAAAGGATGTAGGAGGGACTTTGTGTCTAGACGACTATACTTGGGCCGCACGTCCTCTTGATTTACCGCTTGGAATTGAATTTGAAATCAATGATATATATAACAAATGAAAATATTGTGATTCACTAAAGGTATATTGGATTAAACATAGTCTTGAAAAGGGTAGCTGTTTCAGTCCCATTGCACATCGAGACTCCCTGTTCCCGTACCTAAGTGTTGAAAATAATTGTAAAGAAAAGGAAAAGAATGTAAATATTTGTACTTAAGTTCGTAAAAAAAAAAAAAAAAAAAAAAAAAAAAAAAAAAAAAAGAGAGTGAGTACAAAATGTGACGTTTGTTGTTGTCTTGTTTGAAAGTTTTGTGTAAAATGTGTCTAATCTTGTTAAACAAAAGAAATTTAAAGAATTAATTTGTATATATTGTTAAATTCTTGATTGTTATAAGTGTGTAAAATCGTATGAGTAGATAAGGGCCCTTTTGTTAATATTGGCCTTAACCCTTCATTAGTGCCTTTCTAAGGTCTTTTGAAGTTGAGGGCGGCTTTTATTAACATTTGGAGAACTGTCTAACACATGAGTTCTTTTCAAGCTGAGTAAGGGGCATATAGGTGGTGTCTTAGGTTGAGACCCTGGGTGATGGGTTCAAATTGGATCTCAGAGATACTATAGACTGTGCGTAAACCACAATGTGGGAGTAGCCAATAGGGGCCTAAACCTCAATGAGGGAGTAGCCTCCGTAGTGTCACCAAAATGAGTCCTCCCTCTCACTTACCTCTTAATCTGGCCATCTAGCCTTCTGAAACAAAGGAAAGCGACTTATGTCTAGGCGACTATCCCTAGATCGTATCTCACCAATAGTAGTGGTTTCTATTGGGCTCGACTTACAACTTGTAATCAATTGAGATATTAACTTTATTTTGTAAAGATAATAAGATACTTGAACATAACCTCCACTTGTAAATTGTGTTGTTTTGTACATTTTATACTTGTATAAACTTCTTACGTGGTTTATTTGTGAAAAGATTGTGGATAGTTTGTAATTTATACTCTATTTATACTTGTATAAATCATAAATAGTAAAGTCGTGAATAGTAACTTGTGAATAGTGACTCGTGAATAGTAAGGTTGATGTATAAATCACTAATTTGTAATTAACTCACTTTATACTTTGCTAACTTCTTTGAATTTTGATGATGTTCAGGATTCCTATGAATGACCGAGCCTTTTAGATCCTCTACACTAAAGGAAATTGAAGCAAGGCTCGCTCGCTTGAAGGGTCCTTCACTTCTTGAGCACACAAGCCCTTCCCCTTCAACATACAAAGAGTACACATTTAACGAGCAAGGGAAGCGGACTTACTTTTCTGAGGAGTCTACATCACCTACACCAAGTCCATCTCCTCCTTCACGTTCACCTTCACCTGTGATTTCGTCCAACTCTACCACACCACCACCTGAAGAAGTCGAAGAAGAGAGAATGGCATCTATTAGGGAACTCTCCACCGCAACTGTTGAAGGAGGACCCCCTACAGGCATAGTATACCCTGCCCCTGCAGCTGGAAGACAAGCAGAGTTCGAGCTTAAGAGTGGATTGTTGCACAATGATAGGAGCAAAAAAGTGTGACGATATTATTAATTATGTGCCTCATTTTAGCCTTATTTCTCCCTTAGTTTAGTGTTTTGAGTCATTAAGTCATTTTGAAAGTCTTGTTGAGTGTTTGGAGTGAAATAGGCGGAAAAAGTAAAATTCATGAAAAATCCTAGCTGGATCAGGATTCCTAACTGTCAACTATTTTTGCGGTCTTTACATTTTAATTTCCTTTATTTTCTCTAGAAAATTCTGATATTCTCCTGCTTGTTGTAGGAAACGTTGCCTGGTTGAACTCTTGGAAACAGCAATGATGGAGTCATAAAATAAAGCATTAAGATATTTGACCAAGCAATGAAGAAGGGAAATAAAGGAGAAAAGATGTTTTCAGTTGAGGAATAAAAGAAAAAGATGTTTCAGCTGGAAAAATAAATAAGAGAAAGATGTTTCAGCTTGGAAATTAAAGGAATTGCCCCATTATGAGAGGAGTTAAGGCCATAAAGAAGACGTTTCAGTTGGGAAAGCCAACCAATGCTCCCCTATAAATAGGCAACGTCCAGAACTGAATAAGCATCACTTCCCAGCCAAGATCACTTCCCAGCTAAGATAATTCATTGCCTATCACTTCCCAGCCAAGATCACTTCCCAGCTAAGATAATTCATTGCCTATCACTTCCTGGCCAAGATCATTCCAAGACTACCCAATTCACTCCTCAAACCTCCATCACCTACAAGACCGTGACACCATCCATCCATCAATCTACAAAGCTCTAAGGCGCTGAGTCAAGGACGCTCCACCACCATCGCAGAGACAAGTTCATCACCTTGTTGCTAAGCCGCTGAGGAAAGCTTCAAAGTGTAACTATGACTCTACTTATAATTTTTGTTTCGGTTTTGTTTGTTTCAATTTGCGAGTTGTGTAATTGGAGACATGAAATTTTCAGAATATTTTTATTAATATTTTTGAGATTTTCAGTTTATTATTGAGTTAATTTGAGAATTCTTTTATGATGCATGTTACAATCTTGTGCCCTTTTATGTGTTTTGGTAATTTTCAGAGTTAGGTTCATAAGTTTGCATGCTAGAATAACGGTGAGAGTTTTGTGTGTTTGCTTAATTTGCCAAGAGTAATTGTTATTTGTTAAGACGCTGAGTTAAACAAGTAGCAATTAGTTCTAAAAAGTGGTAAAAATCATGCTTTAATGATTAAATGATTCTGGAAATTACGTGTTAAATTCTATGTGTAATGGTTAATTTGCACGTGTGAGTTGATTCGAGGGTTAGATAATACTACTAGTTAAGAGAATAACGCTGAGTGTTTTCGAAATTTAGTAGTATTAGGCTTGGTAAGGACTTTTCCGATCCAAACCTACATTAGAACGAATCAGATAAATGGATTGATCCGCTGAGGTCTTTCATTTTGGCTCTTATCTAGGCATTTAAGGTGGGCACATTTTTGTAGCATGTTGAAATGAATTTTCTGTTTTTACACTTAGTAATTTCCGAGTGGTATTGGTCTAGGTTAGGGAAGTCGATCATTGTATATAGTTTTATTTGTTTTTTTTATTTTAAGTAGATTAGGAACCAAATTTCAAAACCCCCATTTTATTCTTTTATTTGTTAATTGACCTTTTTGTGTAGGTGTACCCTACAATCCCCGGACTGAACGATCCCTGCTTATCCTATACTGACAACTACATTTTGCAGGGTTAAATTGTGAGGCTATTTCAGCCGCATCAATTTTTGGCGCCGTTGCCGGGGATTGTTAAAATCCCTTGCACTTAAAGTGTCATCGATTTTGTTGTATATAGAATGCATGCTAATTTTTGTACTACACTTGTGGAATGGTGACAAATTGCGATTTCGGTTAGGCCAAGCTTTAATTGTGATTTAGTTTAAGTTTTATGAGTGTTACAAAATTAAGCATGTCTTTTATCATTGTTGTACAATTTGTAGAAGTTGTTTTTTTTAACCATATTGTAAATTGAATGTGTTTCACTTAGATTAATATACTTAGGTTATGAATTTAGCTAAATACTTAATTTTGTAAGTGTGTAAAATCGTATGAGTAGACAAGGGCCCTTTTGTTAATATTGGCCTAAACCCTTCATTAGTACCTTTCAGGTCTCTTGAGGTTGAGGGCGGCCTTTATTAGCACTTGGAGAACGGTCTAACACATTAGTTAATTTCCCAGCTGAGTAAGGGGCGCATACGGATGGTGTCTTAGGTTGAGACCCTGGGTGATGGGTTCAATTGGATCTCAGAGATACTATAGAATGAGCGTAAACCACTATGTGGGAGTAGCCGATAGGGGCCTAAACCTCAATGAGGGAGTAGCCTCCGTAGTATCACTAAAATGAGTCCTCCCTCTCACTTACCTCTTAATCTGGCCATTCGGCCTTCTGAAACAAAGGAAAGAGACTTATGTCTGGGCGACTATCCCTATATCGTATCTCACCAATAGTAGTGGTTTCTATTGGGCTCGACTTACAACTTGGAATCAATTGAGATATTAACTATGTTTATAATAAACTAAAAAAAAAAAAAAAAAACGTGTTGTGTGACATGCTTAAGGTATATTGGATCCTCTGTTCCAGTACCTAAGTATGTAAAGTAACTTAGAAAGTAGGAAAGACATAATGTTTGTATTTCCTAACCTTGTATATGTTACTAACACTTGTGAACAAGGAGAAGAGTCCAGGCTGAAGGACTATAAATATTAAGCGCTGCATGGGAGGCAACCCATTTCAACGAAGCTGTGAAGGAGCCATCAACGAGAGTTTGACATTTCTATCCCTTCACTTGCTTAGGTTGAATTGTACTTGTGTCTTTGTTTGTTTGTTTATTTTACTTCCCTTATTTTCGTAGCCCCCATATTTAGGGTCTATATACCATATTTTTTGCCTACATTGAGAACAATGTAGATTCTAAGTGTGGGGTGGGTTTACACCTTTATTTTAGTAGTTTTTTAGTTTAAAAAAAAAAAAATTGGTTTTAGAGTCTTTTTGTGTGTTTGAGTCTTAGGATGCCCTAACGTCTAGGATGAACATGTCTCTGAATTCATGGCTGAAGGTTTTCACAATCGAAATAGGACTTAATTGAATTCTGTGGTTAATCGACGTTGTGATGCTTGTATGAAGATTTGAGATAGGATTGTAACTTGGTTCATTAAGCATGCTAGGATTAAGTCTGATTCATTTGACCCTAAGTGAGCTGTTGAGCTAAAATACTTTCTTTTCGAGTGCTTATTGATAAATTCATAATTTCATGGCTGTATTTGCAAAACCTCATCATTCTTTGAAATCCAATGATCATGTGCCATAGATTTTAATGGACTAGAGAGTACTAGAACTCGGCTGTTGTGACTGTCAAAACTTGTATGCCATAATATGCACTGATCCTGGATAGGATAGAAGGCATTAGGGTAACCACCATAGCCAAACAAGCATGTGTCCCCAACTGTGCCCGTCGTGGGACTCCTTAGAATGAACCCCTTTGAGCCTACGTTGAAAACCTTTGTTTCATCACCCTCACTACCCTACCATGAGCTTAGTACAGGATATCTCTACCCTTGTCTTAGGGACTTAGTAGAGCATGACATAGTATGTAGGGGTGACGATGAAAGACAAGTGTGGGGTGGGGAAAATCCAAAAAAAAAGAAGAGAAAAAAAAAATTTGCCGTAAAAAAAAATGAAAGAAAATGAAAATGAAAAGAAAGAAAGAAAAGCGGCAAAATAGAAGAAAAATTGAAAAGAAAACTCTTGGGAAATTGTTGAAGTGTGGTTTTGGACTTTCAAATTTGTAGAAGGCTCAAAGTTGAAAATTATGCCTTTGTCCATTCCCATGTTGGTTAGAGTGAAGGTTTGGCCCAAAACAATGATATTTGGTCTACAAAAATGATGACATAAGGTGGTCCTTATATGCTCTGCTAGGTCCTTAGGATTTTTGTATCCTTAATCTTCATTTCGAGAACCCTAGCTTAGCCCCATTACAACATGTTTTAAGTGCTAACTTGATCCTTGAGATGGGCAGTCTTTGGTTAGTGGAGTCAGGTACGCAGTCGAGCATATGGTTTTAGGTCCATTTGTGCACTTAGTCATTTCATGAGGTCTTTTAATAAATCTTCACAAAATGCTTTTATTGATGAAATATGCAAGCTGTTTGTTGCCTTAACAATTTTGTTCTCTTGCATATACTTGAGTGTGAAGCTTTTAAGCATAGCCATTTCTGAGAGAAAAATTGAGAGTATGCCTGTGAGTTTGGATTGGACTTGTTCGAACATGCTATCATTCACTGTATAACTTAAGTTCTCCATATCTTGCTTAGTCATATGAATGTCACATGTTTATTAACCATGGAATTATCTATGCGATTTTGATTAAGTGTTTAAACGTGAAAGCCATGAGTTTGGAGTCTCTGAGACAAAAGTTAGGAGCAATAGTCTTTGTTTTGTTTTGTATTTTTGTTTTGCTAAGGGACTAGCAAAAGCTAAGTGTGGGGTAGTTGATAGGAGCAAAAAAGTGAGACGATATTATTAATTATGTGCCTCATTTTAGCCTTATTTCTCCCTTAGTTTAGTGTTTTGAGTCATTAAGTCATTTTGAAAGTCTTGTTGAGTGTTTGGAGTGAAATAGGCGGAAAAAGTAAAATTCATGAAAAATCCTAGCTGGATCAGGATTCCTAACTGTCAACTATTTTTGCGGTCTTTACATTTTAATTTTCCTTTATTTTCTCTAGAAAATTCTGATATTCTCCTGCTTGTTGTAGGAAACGTTGCCTGGTTGAACTCTTGGAAACAGCAATGATGGAGTCATAAAATAAAGCATTAAGATATTTGACCAAGCAATGAAGAAGGGAAATAAAGGAGAAAAGATGTTTTCAGTTGAGGAATAAAAGAAAAAGATGTTTCAGCTGGAAAAATAAATAAGAGAAAGATGTTTCAGCTTGGAAATTAAAGGAATTGCCCCATTATGAGAGGAGTTAAGGCCATAAAGAAGACGTTTCAGTTGGGAAAGCCAACCAATGCTCCCCTATAAATAGGCAACGTCCAGAACTGAATAAGCATCACTTCCCAGCAAGATCACTTCCCAGCTAAGATAATTCATTGCCTATCACTTCCCAGCCAAGATAATTCATTGCCTATCACTTCCTGGCCAAAAACCATTCCAAGACTGCCCAATTCACTCCTTAAACTTCCATCACCTACAAGACCGTGACACCATCCATCCATCAATCTACAAAGCTCTAAGGCGCTGAGTCAAGGACGCTCCACCACCATCGCAGAGACAAGTTCATCACCTTGTTGCTAAGCCGCTGAGGAAAGCTTCAAAGTGTAACTATGACTCTACTTATAATTTTTGTTTCGGTTTTGTTTGTTTCAATTTGCGAGTTGTGTAATTGGAGACATGAATTTTCAGAATATTTTTATTAATATTTTTGAGATTTCAGTTTATTATTGAGTTAATTTTGAGAATTCTTTTATGATGCATGTTACAATCTTGTGCCCTTTTATGTGTTTTGGGTAATTTTCAGAGTTAGGTTCATAAGTTTGCATGCTAGAATAACGGTGAGAGTTTTTGTGTGTTTGCTTAATTTGCCAAGAGTAATTGTTATTTGTTAAGACGCTGAGTTAAACAAGTAGCAATTAGTTCTAAAAGTGGTAAAAATCATGCTTTAATGATTAAATGATTCTGGAAATTACGTGTTAAATTCTATGTGTAATGGTTAATTTGCACGTGTGAGTTGATTCGAGGGTTAGATAATACTACTAGTTAAGAGAATAACGCTGAGTGTTTTCGAAATTTAGTAGTATTAGGCTTGGTAAGGGACTTTTCCGATCCAAACCTACATTAGAACGAATCAGATAAATGGATTGATCCGCTGAGTCTTTTCATTTTGGCTCTTATCTAGGCATTTAAGGTGGGCACATTTTTGTAGCATGTTGAAATGAATTTTCTGTTTTTACACTTAGTAATTTCCGAGTGGTATTGGTCTAGGTTAGGGAAGTCGATCATTGTATATAGTTTTATTTGTTTCGTTTTTATTTTAAGTAGATTAGGAACCAAATTTCAAAACCCCCCATTTTATTCTTTTATTTGTTAATTGACCTTTTTGTGTAGGTGTACCCTACAATCCCCGGACTGAACGATCCCTGCTTATCCTATACTGACAACTACATTTTGCAGGGTTAAATTGTGAGGCTATTTCAGCCGCATCACACAAGCTCCCTATCTTCCATGGACTTAATATGGAGGATGCTAATAAGCACGTACGAGAATTCCAATCTGTTTGTGCAAACATGCAACCACAAGGGGCAGATGAGAATCTTCTGAAGATGAGAGCATTTCCATTCTCTCTAGCTGATAGAGCCAAGGATTGGCTATATGAACTTCCTGCAGGACGTATCACATCATGGGAAACAATGAGAAAGGCCTTCTTGGAGAATACTTCCCAGCTTCTAAGGTCATCACACTTAGAAAGAAGCTCAGTGGAATAGAGCAAGCCCATGATGAGTCCTATGCTGCTTACTATGAGAGGTTCAATTCCTTACTTGCACAATGTCCTCAACATCAGATGAAGGATGAGACCCTACTCACATGTTTCTATGAAGGACTCTTACCCTTGGAAAGGCAAATGTTGGATGCTGCAGCTGGAGGAGCTTTCGTGGATAAGTCACCTGCAGTTGGGAAGGAGCTTATAGCTAATCGTGCCTTGAACTCCACAATATGAGGGGGTAGGACACTCTATTCGTAGGGTGCATGAGATGAGCAGAATACTGCCATTGAAGACCAACTGAGTAAGCTTACTCTACTCATGAATCAAGTGGTAAGTTCCAAGGGACCAAGTGCAACAATAGCTTGTGGAGTATGCTCTATGCAAGGGCATGTTACAGATCAGTGCCCTCAACTCAATGAGAATGGAGGATGGGAATCTGCAAATGCTATTGGAGGGTATCAAGGAGGATATCAAGGAGGACTCAACGTCCTAGACATGACCCTTACTCCAATACTTATAACCCAGGATGGAGGGACCATCCCAACTTCAAGTGGACCAACAATGATAATGTTCAGAATCCTCTTGGTGGGAACTTCCAACGTCCTCAAGGGCCTTCATTCCAAGGATCATCTTTTCAAAGGCCCTACATGCCTCCTCCTCAACAGAACTCAGGACCTTCGATGTCTCACTATGACAAAACGTTGGAAGCCTTGACTAGTTCCACCCAAGCCTTGACAAACTCTACTCAAGCTTTGATTCAAGGACAACAGACCCACACTAAGGATATTGCAGATCTTAAGAGCAGATGGGCCAAGTTGTGGACTTCATGAGCAAGATTCATGAGACTGGTAAGCTTCCTAGTGGCACAATACCTAACCCTAAGGGTAATGTGGAGAATGCATCAGTTGTGACTACGAGGAGTGGAAGACCATTGGTGGATCCACCCAAGCAACCCAAGAAGGTCCAAATGAGCATAGAGATTGAGGAAGACCAAGAGCCCACCAAGTTGGGTCTTGAGAAGGACCCTGCAACGTCCAAGGAAGAGACAAGGGCGTCCTCACCGTTAAAGGCAAAACCGGAAGTATCAGGTAGTAATTCTAACTTACAAATTCGGTTATTGCTAACCCTTCTACTTCTTGCATGCCCTTCCCACGCAGGTTTGCCCAATCTAAGAAGGATCAAAGTGACCAAGCCATCTTGGAAACTTTCAAGAAGGTGCAAGTGAACCTACCCCTCCTAGAGGCCATCAAGCAAGTCCCTAAGTATGCCAAGTTCCTCAAAGAGCTTTGCACTACTAGGAGAGTAAACCGTGAAAAGGAGGTGGTAAAGGTAAGTGAGAATGTCTCTGCCCTGATTCAGAGAAAGATTCCTCCAAAGTGTAAGGATCCTGGAAGCTTTACTATTCCGTGTACTATTGGTAACTCTAGATTTAAGAATGCTATGCTAGACCTAGGTGCATCTGTTAATGTTATGCCCTACTCTGTTTATGAAACCCTAGGTCTAGGGGAACTTAAATCTGACAACGTTATCATTCAGTTAGCTGACAGATCCAATGCATACCCTAGAGGTTTGTTGAAGGATGTGCTTGTACAGGTTAACCATCTTATCTTCCCAGCTGATTTCTATGTGTTGGAAATGGAGGACTCCCCTGTAAGTTCAACTCCATTGCTTTTGGGACGTCCTTTCTTAAGGACAGCTAGGACGAAGATTGATGTGTATGAAGGTTCACTTACAATGGAGTTCGATGGTGACATTATTGGCTTTAACATCTTTGAAGCCATGAGGTATCCCCTAGAGGTTAATGATTGTTTTTTCTGCTGACATTTTGGATGAACTTGCGCAGAAAATGTTTGATGTTATGCATGAGGATACCCTAGTCACTACCCTTGAGAGTGGGGTAGGCTATACAAAGGAAGGCGTCACCATCCCAGAGGACAAGTTGAAAGACACTTGTGAGGAGAAAATCATTGAAAACGTCTCCTTCCTTGAGGCATCACCCTTCATAGGTAAGTCTGTTTCTCCCTTGTCCATTCAGTTATCCACTAACAAGACTTTATCTTCAGTGGTCCAGGCCCCAGAACTTGAGCTAAAACCTCTTCCAGACCATTTGAAGTACGTCTACTTAGGGGACAAGGAGACCTTACCAGTGATTGTGTCCTCTGCACTAACGACTCCACAAGAAGAGAAGTTGGTGGACATGTTGAAGCAACACAAGACCGCCATAGGATGGACATTGGCGGACATCAAGGGAATCAGCCCTACAACTTGCGTCCATAGGATACTTCTGGAGGAGGGGTCTAAACCTACTAGAGAGGCTCAACGTCGTCTCAACCCTCCAATGATGGAAGTAGTGAAGAAGGAGGTTATCAAACTCCTTGATTGTGGGGTGATCTACCCTATTTCAGACTCCAAGTGGGTCTCCCCAGTTCAGGTCGTGCCCAAGAAGTCTGGGATCACTGTGGTAAAGAATGCTGATAACGAACTGGTGCCCCAAAGGACAGTCACAGGCCACAGAGTGTGCATTGACTATAGGAGGCTCAACGCAACTACAAGGAAAGACCACTTTCCTCTGCCATTCATTGATCAGATGCTTGAGCGCCTAGCTGGACATGACTACTATTGTTTTCTGGATGGATATTCTGGTTACAACCAGATTGCAATTGCAAATGAAGATCAAGAGAAGACAACCTTCACTTGCCCCTTTGGAACATTTGCCTATAGACGTATGCCCTTCGGACTTTGCAACGCTCCAGGTACGTTTCAGAGATGTATGGTAAGTATCTTTTCAGATTATATTGAGAAAATCATAGAGGTATTCATGGATGACTTTTCAGTTTTTGGAAAGAATTTTGATGATTGTCTTAATAATCTGGAAATAATTCTGAAACGATGCATGGAAACTAACCTTGTCTTAAACTGGGAAAAATGTCATTTTATGGTTAAGCAAGGAATAGTTCTAGGACATATTGTCTCTGCTAGGGGTATAGAGGTTGATAAAGCCAAGGTTGATATTGTGCGTCACTTACCCTCTCCCACTTCTGTGAGAGAGATTCGTTCTTTCCTTGGCCATGCAGGTTTTTATAGGAGGTTCATCAAGGACTTCTCTCAGATTTCGAGACCCTTATGTCAACTACTCCAGAAGGATGTGCCCTTCCACTTTGACAAGGAGTGTCAAGAAGCTTTTGACAAGCTTAAGGAGTTGTTGACATCTGCCCCCATCATGTTACCTCCAGACTGGTCCTTGCCCTTTGAGTTAATGTGTGATGCCTCTGACTACGCAGTTGGAGCCGTTTTGGGACAAAGGAAGGAAAAGCTGCCCTATGCCATCTACTACGCCTCAAGGACTCTAAATGATGCACAAATGAACTACTCCACCACAGAGAAAGAGCTCCTTGCAGTTGTCTTTGCCCTTGAGAAGTTTCGCTCTTATTTACTTGGTACCAAAGTTACTATCTTTACTGACCATGCAGCTTTGAAATACTTGATGACCAAGAAAGAGGCGAAACCAAGGCTCATCAGATGGATCCTACTCTTGCAAGAATTCGACGTGGAAATCAAGGACAAGAAGGGTAGTGAAAACGTGGTAGCTGACCACTTGAGTCGTTTGGTGCACGCAGAAGACCGTCTCCCTCTGGTGGAGACGTTTCCAGATGAACAACTCTTTGGAATCCAGGTAAGTGAACCATGGTATGCAGACATTGTGAATTATATTGTGTCTAGAAAGATTCCTGATACCATGTCACGTGCTCATAGGGATAGGCTTAGGAAAACTGTTAAGCAATATGTTTGGGATGAACCTTATTTGTGGAAGTATTGCTCTGATCAATTGGTTAGGAGATGTGTGCCTGAACATGAACATAATGCTATACTTTCTTTTTGCCACTCTAAAGCATGTGGGGGACACTTTGGGTCTAAGAAGACTGCGTTTAAGGTGCTAGAGTCTGGGTTCTATTGGCCAACATTATTTAGGGATGCACATGCCTATTGTTTAACTTGTGACAAGTGCCAAAGAACAGGAAATCTAGGTCCTAGAGATCAAATGCCATTGTCCAATATAATAACTGTTGAAATATTTGATGTCTGGGGTATAGATTTCATGGGACCTTTCCCTTCATCTTTTGGGTTTCTCTATATCTTACTTGCAGTGGACTATGTTTCCAAATGGGTGGAAGCAAAGGCCACTAGGACTAATGACTCTAAGGTTGTTGCAGATTTTATCAAGTCTAACATCTTTAGCAGGTTTGGAATGCCTAGAGTTCTCATTAGTGATGGAGGATCCCATTTTTGCAATCGGACGATTGAGGCTCTCTTGAAGAGATATGATGTCACACATAAGGTTTCTACACCTTATCACCCACAAACTAGTGGGCAGGCTGAGGTCTCTAACCGTCAGATCAAGGGGATATTGGAGAAGACTGTGAACCCTAACAGGAAGGACTGGTCCTTGCGTTTAGAGGATGCTTTGTGGGCCTACAGAACTGCATACAAAACTCCCATAGGTATGTCACCATATCGAATTGTCTATGGCAAACCATGCCATTTACCTGTGGAGTTGGAGCACAAAGCTTGGTGGGCTGTGAAGCAGTTCAACATGGATATTGATGCAGCTGGGCTTCATAGGAAGTTGCAATTGCAAGAGTTAGAGGAGATTAGGAATGATGCCTTCGAAAGTGCTAAAATTTACAAGGACAAGACTAAGGCATTCCATGACAAAATGATTCGAAGGAAGACTTTTGTTGTGGGTCAAAAAGTTCTTCTTTTCCATTCTCGTCTCAAACTCTTTCCAGGTAAGCTTCGTTCTCGTTGGATTGGGCCTTTTGTTATCACTCATGTATTTTCTCATGGAGCTGTGCAGATAAAGAGTGAACAAACAGGTAATGAGTTCAAAGTGAATGGGCACCGCTTGAAGCCTTACTATGAGGCATTTGTGGAACATGAAGTGGAGGCCGTACCCCTCCAAAACGTTCCAAACCCTGAGGATTAAATGGAGGTACAAGTCTAGGCTGAAAGACTATAAACATTAAGCGCTGCTTGGGAGGCAACCCAATTCAGAAGTTGCTGTGGAGGAGTCATCAACGCAGATTTGTTTTATTTTTCCCTTTTACTCCTCCAATTTTCTTTGTACTTAGTCATTATTTTCGTAAATCTTTTTCCTATATACTTAAGTGTTTCATTGCATGCTTATACTTGATTACATTGAGGACAATGCAATATTTAAGTGTGGGGGAAGGGATTTATATTTGAGTCTTTTATTTTGAGTCATATATGGAAAAATACAAAAAAAAAAAAAAATTGAAAAATGTCAAAAAAGTCAAAAATTTTCGTTGCTTTTGTTTTTGTTTTGAGTCTTAGGATGCCCTTTCAACTGTCTAGGATGATTCTATATCTCTGAAATCATGACTAAAAGAGGATCACAAAATTGAGATGACTTAAACATGGTATTCTTTGGTTAATTGAGATATATGAAAAATATGTGCCTTGTAGTGGATATGGATTTCGAAACTTTGGTACAGAATATGAGCATGTTAAGATGAGTTTTGATTCATATAAACCCATGTGAGATAATTGAGCCCATCTCCCTTTTTCTTGGAGTGAAAGGAAAAATATATTCTTAATTTCTTGGCGATATTTTGATGATCTCATTATTCTTTCATTTGATTGACTACTTGCCATAGATTAAGTTTGATGGACTAGAGAATGCTAGAATTCACTCTTGTGCTTGTTGAAACGTATATCAATACATGGCCCTGATTCTGGAAGGGATAGAGGCAACCTAGGAATTACCACCATTGCCAAATGAACTTGTGTCCCCAATTGTGCCCGTCGTGGGACTCCCCTAGATAAGCCCTTTGAGCCTACATCAAGCCTTTTCATTCATCACCCTTAAAATCCTTAACCAGGAAGCTTAGTATAATTACAACCCTACCCTTTGTTCTAAGAACTTAGTGGAGCTATCTTTTGAGACATACTACATGGGTTTGGTGCTAAGGATGAAAATTGAGAAGAGGTGAAAGTTCAAGTGTGGGGGTAGACTTGTCCATAAAGAAAAAAATATGTGAAAGCCGTGAAAAATGAAAAGAAAAAAAAATTGTGTACGGCTAGAAAGAAAAGAAAGAAATATTTTTGGATTTTAGTCCCCCATACTTAGTGATTTTGGAGTTTACTTTGAACTGAAGGCCCACTACAGAAAAATTTGACCTTTGTCCATTCACTATAGTTTAAGGGAAGTTTACAATGAAGATTGGGCCCAACATGAAGACATTAGGCCCCTTTTATGTTACCTCTAGGGGAAGTAACGTTTTTGCAATACATTGGTGAATTTCTTGTGGTCTCTACATTTACATGTGCTCTGCTAGGTTTTTAGGACACTTTGATAAATCCTTACCCTTCATTTCTTAAAACCTTGAGCCTTGGCCCCATTACAACCTTTGAGAAGACCTTCTTGATCCTTAAGATGGGACAGCCCTTGATGTGGAGATGAGTTACAAGAGTTGAACCTATGGCTTGGGTCCATCTGTGCAAGTAGTTGGTATCCTTCATGAGATCCTTAAAGAAAATTATACATGTGCTTTCGTTTCTTGAATTATGTGATATACTTGCTATCTTTCACATATACTTGAGTGTACAAGCTTTTAAGCATTGCCATGATCTGAGAGAAGAAAGAGTGGATATAACTTGTGAGGATTTGAATCATACTTGTTTGAAGCATGCTTAACAGAAACCATCACCATTGTGCCAACCAAGTCCTACTTGTGTATATGTAACTTATGTGTTTTAATTAACTCTCGAATGCCTAAACATTTATTCTTGGTGAAGTGCTAATCTTGGTGTTGTGAAAGTAAGAGATTGCTGAGACAAAAAGTTGAAGGGCTATAGAGTCTATTTCGTGTCAAGTCTTTAATTTTCGTTGAGTCTTAGTGTGTGTCTTAGTGTGATTTTGCTAAGGGACTAGCAAAAGCTAAGTGTGGGGGAATTTGATAGGAGCATTTTAATGCGACGTTTTACTTGCTTTTCCCTGCATTTTCTGCGTTATTTCCTTAATAAAACCCTGTTTAGGAAAGTTTCCATTCTTTGATTGGGAAAGTTCCTATTTGTAGAAAGTTTCTATTTTTGTAGTTTTTATTTATCATTTTTAGTAAGTTTCCATTTTTAGTAGTTTCTATTTTTTCATTTTTAGAAAGTTTCCCACTTTTCATTTTAGGAAAGTTTCTATTTTTCTTACTAGTTTCTATTTTCAGGTCCTTGTCACAAATGAGCTGAAACGAGCTCACAAATGGAGAGAGAAGCTAGCCAACGTTGGAGGGAGACAAGATGAAGTACAAAGGGAAGCACAAATGAGCAGAAATGAAGAAATGAAGCTTTCCTGGTCCAACCAGGAAACCCTGTCCAGAAAAGGAAAGCTTGCCAAAACAAGACTCTTGAGCCAACCATGAATGGAGATCGAATTAATGAAGTGACATGGCATGAGAGAAGCTTCTTGAAGACTCTAGATGATGACATGGCACAAAGGTGGCGCATGGAGGCCCAAGAACTCTCAAGACTTGTTGGATTTTCGGCAAATGGATCAAAAGCCCACAAAGCCCATGCAATTAGGGTTTGTGACGCAATGAAGAAACCCTAGAGATGTTTGCCGTCCAAAATGAAGAGAGAAACAAGGAAAATGACGTGGAAAATCAGAAATTAAAAGGAGATTTTCTAGGGAGATTTTCTAGGGCTATTTTTATGGAAATTCATCAAGAGATAAACCCTAGAATATCTTTTGCCGTCCAAGCCAAGAGGAAAAGAAGGAAGTTGCCGTGTGAATTAAAAGAAAACCCTAGAGAATTCGGCAAGGAGATATTCAAGGGAGAAATAAAAGGAAAGAGAAAAAGGTGGAGACCAAGAAAAGCTCAAAAGAAGTCTAGATACATTCCTTAATTCCCTAAAGGAAGTTTGGCCGAATTGAACTACAAAAATCAGAATTATATCAAGGGAATTTCGGCAAGATTATTTAGGGAATTAATATTGGAATTTGGTGATTGGTTGCACCACCTCATAGGGCTTATGTGGCAAGCTATCATTGGAGGAAACTATGTGGCATTTTCAGATTAATCCCATGGAAAATAAAGAAGAAATACACGGCTTGGAGACCAAGTTGGCCGTCCCCTATATATCCTCCTCTTCTCTCAACGTCATGGAGTCCCACACTTTTGCATTTACACTTTGAGAAAAAAATCAGAAACTCTCTCTAGCCTAGCCGTGCTCTTCTCCATCCTCTAGGGCAACCACGAAGTGCAAGCAAGGCCAAGGAAGAAGAGGACAAGCCGTGCACATCATCCATCACCATCCTTGAAGATTGCTTTCGAAATTCAAGAGACCATTCATCACTTCATCCATCTCATCTTCATCACGGTGTAATCCGATTCTCCTTGTACCTTTGCTTTGTATTTTCGTTGGTTTTGCCTTAGTTGACACATATGTATGAACAAGTATTGTTTTCTGAAATTTTATGATGAATTGTTAATTTTCAGATTCATATATTGCGATTTATGGTTGCTTTTGTGTGAGTGTTTGATTAAATTTGCATGATAGAAATCTTTTGTATGATTATCTTGAATGGTTCGAAACATTTAGGGTTTTTATGTGATTGTTGCTACGAATTTGAGAACATGAATCAACTTTTTGGTTTTGTGTTCTTGAATCGATAAGTAGTAAAGGTTTTGTACAAAAACCGAATTTAATCAAAGAAGATTGCAATTAGGTGGACTTTTTCATACTAAGTTGCACATTTGAGTTGATAGCCTTTCTAGGTGCTTAATGCATTAATCATGACATGATTGACTAGCTTTCTAGGGCTTGATTGCATGTTTGATAGAATTAATCTAGGTGCTTTCGCTTAGGTTAATTAGCATTGAAAGTAAAATATGGGAAATTGTTTGCTTTTGAACGTTTCACATGATCAACTCCTCTTGCATGACTATGATGAACAATGATGAACTTGAATCAATTTTAATCATGAGTTTCGACTTTGATCTTTGTTCTTACATTCCATTTATATTTTTATGTTTTTGCGTTTTTAATTATTTAGTTAGCTTTTATTTTCGAAAATAGAAAACCAAAATCAAAAATCCCCCTTTTTCGTAAATATGTATATATTTTGTTTTATTTTTGTAAATATTATACTTTGTTTTAATTTTAATTGTTTAATTGTTTGATAATGACAGGTGTACCCTCAATCCCCGGAATAGAACGATCCCTATTTACTTTATACTACTAATGACATTTCAGGGTTAAATTGGTCGCTTCCCAAAAGCGACATCATGCTCTGCTAGGTTTTTAGGACACTTTGATAAATCCTTACCCTTCATTTCTTAAAAGCTTGAGCCTTGGCCCCATTACAACCTTTAAGAAGACCTTCTTGATCCTTAAGATGGGACAGCCCTTGATGTGGAGATGAGTTACAAGAGTTGAACCTATGGCTTGGGTCCATCCGTGCAAGTAGTTGGTATCCTTCATGAGATCTTTAAAGAAAATTATACATGTGCTTTCGTTTCTTGAATTATGTGATATACTTGCTATCTTTCACATATACTTGAGTGTATAAGCTTTTAAGCATTGCCATGATCTGAGAGAAGAAAGAGTGGATATAACTTGTGAGGATTTGAATCATACTTGTTTGAAGCATGCTTAACAGAAACCATCACCATTGTTCCAACCAAGTCCTACTTGTGTATATGTAACTTATGTGTTTTAATTAACTCTCGAATGCCTAAACATTTATTCTTGGTGAAGTGCTAATCTTGGTGTTGTGAAAGTAAGAGATTGCTGAGACAAAAAGTTGAAGGGCTATAGAGTCTGTTTCGTGTCAAGTCTTTAATTTTCGTTGAGTCTTAGTATGTGTCTTAGTGTGATTTTGCTAAGGGACTAGCAAAAGCTAAGTGTGGGGGAATTTGATAGGAGCATTTTAATGCGACGTTTTAACTGCATTTCCCTACATTTTCTGCGTTATTTCCTTAATAAAACTCTGTTTAGGAAAGTTTCCATTCTTTGATTGGGAAAGTTCCTATTTGTAGAAAGTTTCTATTTTTGTAGTTTCTATTTATCATTTCTAGTAAGTTTCCATTTTCGGTAGTTTCTATTTGTCATTTTTAGAAAGTTTCCCATTTTCAGTTTAGGAAAGTTGCCATTTTTCATTTTAGGAAAGTTTCTATTTTTCTTACTAGTTTCTATTTTCAGGACCTCCGAGCTAGAAAGTGGAAATGAACTCATAAATGGAAAGAGGAGCTTGCGAACTACAAGGGGAGCAAAGATGAAGTACAAAGGGAAGCACAAAAGAGCAGAAATGAAGAAAAGAAGTTTTCCTGGTCCAACCAGGAAACCCTGTCCAAAGAGGAAAGCTGGCCAAAACAAGACTCTTGAGCCAACCAAGAATGGAGATCGAATTAATGAAGTACATGGCATGAGGGAAGCTTCTTGAAGACTCTAGATGATGACATGGCATAAAGGTGACGCATGGAGGCCCAAAAACTCTCAAGACTTGTTGGATTTTCGGCTACTTGGATAAAAGCCCACAAAGGCCCATGGAACTAGGGTTTGTGACGCAAACCCTAGCGCTAAAGATGTTTTGCCGTGAAATCCTAGAGAGAAACAAGGAAGATGACGTGGAAAATCAGGAAATAATAAGAAGATTTTGGTGGAGATTTTCTAGGGAGATTTTCTTGGAATGAGATATTCTTGGAAGAGTTATCTTGAGCCTTTGCCGTTTAAAGAGAGAGAGAAGCTAGGGATTGCCGTGAGAAATACAAGGAAGGAGAGAGAATTAACGTGTGAATCAAGAAGTAAACAAAGAGATTTCGGCAAAAAGATTTCCTAGAGAGTTTTAAGGAAAGAGAAAAAGGTGGAGACCAAGAAAAGCTTAAATGGAGTCTAGATTCATTCCTAGAATTCCTAAAGGAAGTTGGCCGAAATTAAACAAGAAAAATCAGAAATTATCTCAAGGAATTTCGGCAATATTTCTAGGGAATTAAAAGAGAATTTTGTGATTGGTTGCACCACCTCATAGGGCTTATGTGGCATGCTATCATTGGAGGAAACTATGTGGCATTTTCAGATTAATTCCATGGAAATAAAGAAGAAATTCACGGCTTGAAGACCTAGAAGCCGTCCCCTATATATTCCTCTCTTCTCTCAACGTCAAGGAGTTCCTAGTTCCACACTTTTACGTTCTACACTTGAGAAATAATTCAGAAAACTCTCTAGCTTAGCCGTGCTCCTCTCCATCCTCTAGGGCAACCACGAAGTGCAAGCAAGGCCAAGGAAGAAGAAGACAAGCCGTGCATACCATCCACCCTCCACCTTGAAGATTGCTTTCGAAATTCAAGAGACCACATCATCACTTCATCCATCTCATCTTCATCACGGTGTAATCCGATTCTCCTTGTACCTTTGCTTTGTAATTTTCGTTGATTTGCCTTAGTTGACACTTATGTATGAACAAGTATTGATTTCTGAAATTTTATGATTAATTGTTAATTTTCAGATTCATATATTGTGATTTATGGTTGCTTTTGTGTAAGTGTTTGATTGAATTTGCATGATAGAAATCGTTTGTATGATAATCTTGAATGGTTCGAAACATTTAGGGTTTTTATGTGAATGTTGCTACGAATTTGAGAACATGAATCAACTTTTTGGTTTTGTGTTCTTGAATCAACAAGTAGTAAAGGTTTTGTACAAAAACCGAAATTTAATCAAAGGAGATTGCACTTAGGTGAACTTTTTCATACTAAGTTGCACATTTGAATTGATAGCCTTTCTAGATGCTTAATGCGTTGAACATGACATGATTGACTAGCTTTCTAGGGTTTGATTGCATGTTTGATAGAATTAATCTAGGTGCTTTCACTTAGGTTAATTAGCATTGAAAGTAAAATATGGGAAATTGTTTGCTTAGAACGTTTCACATGATCAATTCCTCTTGCATGACTATGATGAACAATGATGAACTTGAATTAACCTTGATTATAAATTCCGATTTGATCTTTGTTCGTGCATTTCATTTGCATTTTTATGTTTTTGCTTTTTAATTGTTTTCTTTACTTAGTTTAATTTCCGAAAATCAAAACCAAAAATCCCCCTAATTTCGTAAATATGTATATATTTTGTTATATTTTTGTAAATATTATACTTTGTTTTAATTTTAATTGTTTAATTGTTTGATAATGACAGGTGTACCCTCAATCCCCGGAATAGAACGATCCCTATTTACTTTATACTACTAATGACATTTCAGGGTTAAATTGGTCGCTCAACAAAAGCGACACCAGAACCCATGACGTTGAGAAAGGGGAGTTTTATATAGGAGCATGGCTAGGGTTCACAAAGCAATCAGAATTTTCCACATAGCTTCAACCAATGATAATTCGCCAAGTAAGCTTGTGATGTGGTCCAACCAATCATAGAATGCCAAGTAAGCCTTGTGATGTGTTCCAACCAATCATAATTCTCTAAAATTGATAGGAGCAAAAAAGTGTGACGATATTATTAATTATGTGCCTCATTTTAGCCTTATTTCTCCCTTAGTTTAGTGTTTTGAGTCATTAAGTCATTTTGAAAGTCTTGTTGAGTGTTTGGAGTGAAATAGGCGGAAAAAGTAAAATTCATGAAAAATCCTAGCTGGATCAGGATTCCTAACTGTCAACTATTTTTGCGGTCTTTACATTTTAATTTCCCTTTATTTTCTCTAGAAAATTCTGATATTCTCCTGCTTGTTGTAGGAAACGTTAACTGGTTGAACTCTTGGAAACAGCAATGATGGAGTCATAAAATGAAGCATTAAGATATTTGACCAAGCAATGAAGAAGGGAAATAAAGGAGAAAAGATGTTTTCAGTTGAGGAATAAAAGAAAAAGATGTTTCCGCTGGAAAATAAATAAGAGAAAGACGTGTTCAGTTGAAGAATAAAGGAGAAAGACGTTTTTCAGTTGAGGAATAAAAGAGAAAGATGTTTCAGCTGAAAAATAAATAAGAGGAAGACGTTTCAGCTCGGAAATTAAAGGAATTGCCCCATTATGAGAGGAGTTAAGGCCATAAAGGAGATGTTTCAGTTGGTAAAGCCAACCAATGCTCCCCTATAAATAGGCAACGTCCAGAACTAAATTTGCATCACTTCCCAGCTAAGATCACTTCCCAGCCAAGATCACTTCCCAGCCAAGATCATTCCAAGACTACCCAATTCACTCCTCAAACCTCCATATCTTACAAGACCGTGACCACCATCCATCCATCAATCTACAAAGCTCTAAGGCGCTGAGTCAAGGACGCTCCACCACCATAGTAGAGACAAGTTCATCACCTTGTTGCTAAGCCGCTGAGGAAAGCTTCAAAGTGTAACTATGACTCTACTTATAATTTTTGTTTCGGTTTTGTGTGTTTCAATTTGCGAGTTGTGTAATTGGAGACATGGAATTTTCAGAATATTTTTATTAATATTTTTGAGATTTTCAGTTTATTATTGAGTTAATTTCGAGAATTCTTTTATGATGCATGTTACAATCTTGTGCCATTTTACGTGTTTAGGTAATTTTCATAGTTAGGTTAATAAGTTTGCATGCTAGAATAATGGTGAGAGTTCTTGTGTGTTTTCTTAATTTGCCAAGAGTAATTGTTATTTGTTAAGGCGCTGAGTTAAACAAGTAGCAATTAGTTCTAAAAAGTGGTAAAAACTATGTTCAATGGTTTAACGATTCTGGAAATTACGTGTTAAATTCTATGTCTAATGGTTAATTTGCACGTGTGAGTTGATTCGAGGGTTAGATAATACTACTAGTTAAGAGAACTACGCTGAGTGTTTTCGAAAATTAGTAGTATTAGGCTTGGTAAGGACTTTTCCGATCCAAACCTACATTGGAACGAATCAGATAAATGGATTGATCCGCTGAGGCTTTTCATTTGGGCTCTTATCTAGGCATTTAAGATGGGCACATTTTTGTAGCATGTTGAAATGGATTTTCTGTTTTTACACTTAGTAATTTCTTAGTGGTATTGGTCAAGGTAGGGAAGTCGATCATTGTAGATAATTTTATTTGTTTTGTTTTTATTTTAAGTAGATTAGAAACCAAATTCAAAAACCCCCCTTTTTATTCGTTTATTTGTTAATTGACCTTTTTGTGTAGGTGTACCCTACAATCCCCGGACTGAACGATCCCTGCTTATCCTATACTGACAACTACATTTTGCAGGGTTAAATTGTGAGGCTATTTCAGCCGCACCAATTTTTGGCGCCGTTGCCGGGGATTGTTAAAATCCCTTGCACTTAAAGTGTCATCGATTTTGTTGTATATAGAATGCATGCTAATTTTTGTACTACACTTGTGGAATGGTGACAAATTGCGATTTCGGTTAGGCCAAGCTTTAATTGTGATTTAGTTTAAGTTTTATGAGTGTTACAAAATTAAGCATGTCTTTTATCATTGTTGTACAATTTGTAGAAGTTGTTTTTTTAAGCATATTGTAAATTGTATGTGTTTCATTTAGATTAATTTACTTAATTGTTGTAAAATTGTATGTGGATATGAATTCAGCTAAATACTTAATTGTTGTAAGTGTGTAAAATCGTATGAGTAGACAAGGGCCCTTTTGTTAATATTGGCCTAAACCCCTCATTAGTACCTTACTCAGGTCTCTTGAGGTTGAGGGCGGCCTTTATTAGCACTTGGAGAACGGTCTAACACATTAGTTAATTTCCCAGCTGAGTAAGGGGCGCATACGGATGGTGTCTTAGGTTGAGACCCTGGGTGATGGGTTCAATTGGATCTCAGAGATACTATAGAATGAGCGTAAACCACTATGTGGGAGTAGCCGATAGGGGCCTAAACCTCAATGAGGGAGTAGCCTCCGTAGTATCACTAAAATGAGTCCTCCCTCTCACTTACCTCTTAATCTGGCCATTCGGCCTTCTGAAACAAAGGAAAGAGACTTATGTCTAGGCGACTATCCCTATATCGTATCTCACCAATAGTAGTGGTTTCTATTGGGCTCGACTTACAACTTGGAATCAATTGAGATATTAACTATGTTTACAATAAACTAAAAAAAAAAAAAAAAAAAAACGTGTTGTGTGACCTGCTTAGGGTATATTGGATTAAACATGACCTTGTCGAGGGTAGCTGTTCTATAGTCCCACTGCACAAGGAGGTCCTATGTTCCAGTACCTAAGTATGTAAATGTAAAAGTAACTTAGAATGTAGGAATGACATAATGTTTGTATTCCTAACCTTGTATATGTTACTAACACTTGATCTGGTGAGTCCTTTGTGGAGCACACATTGGAAGAGATACCCCTCCAGGAGGCACCCAAGGAATGAGCACGTGTGAACAAGGAGAAAAGTCCAGGCTGAAGGACTATAAATATTAAGCGCTGCATGGGAGGCAACCCATTTCAAACGAAGCTGTGAAGGAGCCATCAACGAGAGTTTGATATTTCTATCCCTTCACTTGCTTAGGTTGAATTGTACTTGGGTCTTTGTTTGTTTGTTTGTTTATTTTACCCTTCCCTTATTTTCGTAGCCCCCCATATTTAGGGTCTATATACCATACTTTTTGCCTACATTAAGACAATGTAGATTCTAAGTGTGGGGTGGGTTTACACCTTTATTTCAGTTAAAAAAAAAAAGAAAAAAGAAGAAGTTGGTTTTATAGAGTCTTTTTGTGTGTTTGAGTCTTAGGATGCCTCTAATGTCTAGGATGAACATGTCTCTGAATTCATGGCTGAAGGTTTTCACAATCGAAATAGGACTTAATTGAATTCTGTGGTTAATCGACATTGTAATGCTTGTATGAAGATTTGAGATAGGATTGTAACTTGGTTCATTAAGCATGCTAGGATTAAGTCTGATTCATTTTACCCTAAGTGAGCTGTTGAGCTAAAATACTTTCTTTTCGAGTGCTTATTGATAAATTCAAAATTTCATGGCTGTATTTGCAAAACCTCATCATTCTTTGAAAATCCAATGATCATGTGCCATAGATTTTAATGGACTAGAGAGTACTAGAACTCGGCTGTTGTGACTGTCAAAACTTGTATGCCATAATATGCACTGATCCTGGATAGGATAGAAGGCATTAGGGTAACCACCATAGCCAAACAAGCATGTGTCCCCAACTGTGCCCGTCGTGGGACTCCTTAGAATGAACCCCTTTGAGCCTACGTTGAAAACCTTTGTTTCATCACCCTCACTACCCTACCATGAGCTTAGTACAGGATATCTCTACCCTTGTCTTAGGGACTTAGTAGAGCATGACATAGTATGTAGGGGTGACGATGAAAGACAAGTGTGGGGTAGGGAAAATCCAAGAAAAAAAGAAGAGAAAGAGAAAGAAAAAAAAAATTTCCGTAAAAAAAAAGAAAGAAAGAAAATGAAAATGAAAAAAAGAAAAAAAAGAAAGAAAAATGGCGAAAGAAAACTCTTGGGAAATTGTTGAATTGTGGTTTTGGACTTTCAAATTTGTAGAAGGCTCAAAGTTGAAAATTATGCCTTTGTCCATTCCCATGTTGGTTAGAGTGAAGGTTTGGCCCAAAACAATGATATTTGGTCTACAAAAATGATGACATAAGGTGGTCCTTATGTGCTCTGCTAGGTCCTTAGGATTTTTGTATCCTTAATCTTCATTTCGAGAACCCTAGCTTAGCCCATTACAACCTGTTTTAAGTGCTAACTTGATCCTTGAGATGGGCAGTCTTTGGTTAGTGGAGTCAGGTACGCAGTCGAGCTTATGGTTTAGGTCCATTTGTGCACTTAGTCATTTCATGAGGTCTTTAATAATTCTACACAAAATGCGTTTCTTGATGAAATATACAAGCTGTTTGTTGCCTTACAATTTGTTCTCTTGCATATACTTGAGTGTGAAGCTTTTAAGCATAGCCATTTCTGAGAGAAAAATCGAGAGTATGCCCTGTGAGTTTGGATTGGACTTGTTCAAAACATGCTATCATTCACTGTATAACTTAAGTTCTCCATATCTTGCTTAGTCATATGAATGTCACATGTTTATTAACCATGGAATTATCTATGCGATTTTGATTAAGTGTTTAACGTGAAAGCCATGAGTTTGGAGTCTCTGAGACAACAGTTAGGAGCAATAGAGTCATTTACTGCTTTTCGTTGAGTCTTTGTTTTGTTTTGTATTTTGTTTTGCTAAGGGACTAGCAAAAGCTAAGTGTGGGGTAGTTGATAGGAGCAAAAAAGTGTGACGATATTATTAATTATGTGCCTCATTTTAGCCTTATTTCTCCCTTAGTTTAGTGTTTTGAGTCATTAAGTCATTTTGAAAGTCTTGTTGAGTGTTTGGAGTGAAATAGGCGGAAAAAGTAAAATTCATGAAAAATCCTAGCTGGATCAGGATTCCTAACTGTCAACTATTTTTGCGGTCTTTACATTTTAATTTCCCTTTATTTTCTCTAGAAAATTCTGATATTCTCCTGCTTGTTGTAGGAAACGTTAACTGGTTGAACTCTTGGAAACAGCAATGATGGAGTCATAAAATGAAGCATTAAGATATTTGACCAAGCAATGAAGAAGGGAAATAAAGGAGAAAAGATGTTTTCAGTTGAGGAATAAAAGAAAAGATGTTTCCGCTGGAAAATAAATAAGAGAAAGACGTGTTCAGTTGAAGAATAAAGGAGAAAGACGTTTTTCAGTTGAGGAATAAAAGAGAAAGATGTTTCAGCTGAAAAATAAATAAGAGGAAGACGTTTCAGCTCGGAAATTAAAGGAATTGCCCCATTATGAGAGGAGTTAAGGCCATAAAGGAGATGTTTCAGTTGGTAAAGCCAACCAATGCTCCCTATAAATAGGCAACGTCCAGAACTAAATTTGCATCACTTCCCAGCTAAGATCACTTCCCAGCCAAGATCACTTCCCAGCCAAGATCATTCCAAGACTACCCAATTCACTCCTCAAACCTCCATATCTTACAAGACCGTGACCACCATCCATCCATCAATCTACAAAGCTCTAAGGCGCTGAGTCAAGGACGCTCCACCACCATAGTAGAGACAAGTTCATCACCTTGTTGCTAAGCCGCTGAGGAAAGCTTCAAAGTGTAACTATGACTCTACTTATAATTTTTGTTTCGGTTTTGTGTGTTTCAATTTGCGAGTTGTGTAATTGGAGACATGGAATTTTCAAAATATTTTTATTAATATTTTTGAGATTTTCAGTTTATTATTGAGTTAATTTCGAGAATTCTTTTATGATGCATGTTACAATCTTGTGCCCTTTTACGTGTTTAGGTAATTTTCAGAGTTAGGTTAATAAGTTTGCATGCTAGAATAATGGTGAGAGTTCTTGTGTGTTTTCTTAATTTGCCAAGAGTAATTGTTATTTGTTAAGGCGCTGAGTTAAACAAGTAGCAATTAGTTCTAAAAAGTGGTAAAAACTATGTTCAATGGTTTAACGATTCTGGAAATTACGTGTTAAATTCTATGTCTAATGGTTAATTTGCACGTGTGAGTTGATTCGAGGGTTAGATAATACTACTAGTTAAGAGAACTACGCTGAGTGTTTTCGAAAATTAGTAGTATTAGGCTTGGTAAGGACTTTTCCGATCCAAACCTACATTGGAACGAATCAGATAAATGGATTGATCCGCTGAGGCTTTTCATTTGGGCTCTTATCTAGGCATTTAAGATGGGCACATTTTTGTAGCATGTTGAAATGGATTTTCTGTTTTTTACACTTAGTAATTTCTTAGTGGTATTGGTCAAGGTTAGGGAAGTCGATCATTGTAGATAATTTTATTTGTTTTGTTTTTATTTTAAGTAGATTAGAAACCAAATTCAAAAACCCCCTTTTTATTCGTTTATTTGTTAATTGACCTTTTTGTGTAGGTGTACCCTACAATCCCCGGACTGAACGATCCCTGCTTATCCTATACTGACAACTACATTTTGCAGGGTTAAATTGTGAGGCTATTTCAGCCGCACCAAAAATACCTCCCTAATATTTAATTGCCGAATTTCCTTGAAATTATTCTGATTTTCTTCATGAATTTCGGCCAACATTCCTTTAGGGAATTTAGGGATGAATCTAGACGCCTTTTTAGCTTTTCCTTGGTGCACACATATTTTCCTTCCATAAATATCTCCCTTGAATCTCTCTTGGCGTCATCTCCTTGATTATTTCTGATTTTCACGTTGGCAATCACACCAAATTATTCCTCCAACAATATTTATTTCCATAAAAGTCTCCCAAGAAAATCTCTCCTTGAAATCCTCAATCAATCATCTTCAATTCCCACGTTGTCACCTTGTTTCTCCTTAAGTATTACACGGCAAATTTAATCCCCAAGGAAAATATATTTTCCTTTTTTTAAAAAAACTCTTCCTTGATTCTCTCCTTGCCATGTCATCTTCATGAAGCTTCTCGTTCCATTTATGAACTCAATTCAACTTATTTATTCCAAAAACCTGAAAATAGAAGCTTTCTAAAATAAGAAATGGAAACTTTCTTAAACTAAAATGGAAACTTTCTAAAAATGGAAAATAGAAACTACAAAACGGAAACTTTCTACAATTAGGAACTTTCCCATTCGAAGAATGGAAACTTTCCTAAACAGAGTTTTATTAAGGAAATAACGCAGAAAATATAGGGAAATAACAGTTAAAACGTTGCATTAAAATGCTCCTATCAGTTCTTTGGGGTTCTTGACGTTTCTACTTCAGAATAGGCGTGGAAGGCATGTGAGAGGCATGTGATGTGAAGGAAAACCGAATTGGACTCAACTTGTGCATTAAAAGTCAAATTCATTACAGATTCGGAAAACTGCCTGTGCAGATCAGTCAACTTCAACAGAGTGTCATAAATCACTCAGAGCTCAGATTATGATCTTTATGTGGTTGGAAAGCTACGGATGTCTAGTTTCCAGAAATTTTTACGGTTCATCAATATCTATTTTCTAGAGGAAGTTATGGCCGTTTTAGTAGACTGAGGTCAATCCTGCCGGAAATCTGTTTTGTGAGAAAGAAGTCCTAAATCAACACGAACTAAGAGAAACCAAGGAGAAACGAATTGGGAGTGCCTTGGGACGTTCTACTATATATATCTTGTGTATTAGACGTTCAGGGGTGACACATTATTCTCCACAATTTCGTTTCTCACCGGTTTGCTCTTAAGTTTCAGGTTTTCCTTCTACAAGTTCCTAGTCGTCCATCCTCCATCTTTGCCGTGATCTTCACTTTGTGCCGCCGCCTTGGATCTGCGTTGGACCTTGGGACGTGTCTAAGGGTTGTTCTTACCATCTTCATCATGTTTTCTTCTCGGTTTTGTAACTTGTTAGATAGAAATTTTTGTTTTGATTTTCTTTGTGTAAAACTGAAACCATGAGTTAGTTTTCTGATTTTTGGATGCGATTTGGATAGTCTTTTCAATGTTTGATGTGTTTATGTATGTTTGATTCTTGTTAATTGCCGATTTCATGGAATGATGATCTGATTTTGTTTTATGGAAAACTTTTGCATGTTCTTGTTCTTTGGTTCGAAACTTAGAGTGATTGCATGTAATTGGAGCTAGTAATTAGGTTTATACGTTGTAACCCTAATTCACTTAAGTAGTAAAGGCTTTGGACAAAGGTCGAAATCAGATTATGCATGTGATGAATTGACTTGCGTTGAGTACTTGGATTTGCATGTTCATTGACCAAACTTTCACTTGTTCTTAATGATTCGAATGCATGAGATCATGAGTTGCGTTGATTGTGTGATACCTGCGTTTGAAATATGTTGGATTAAGTGCGTTGCTTAATTGACTAAGTAAAGGGAAGTAAAATAAGGGACATTGGTTGCGTTGATCTTTGTTTCTTGGTTGATGATGTTCCATGGTAATTAACAATATTAAGGGATGCTTGAATATGTTGTTCTTGATTAGTTCTTGAAAAATTGTTCTTCAAAGATTCTTCTTTTCCCACCTTGGTAAATAAAAACAATTTTAATCTTTGTTTACTTTCTAAAAATTTCGATTTCAATCTTTAAAAACCCCCCTATCTTTATGTTTTCTTGTTTGTGTAAGTAAATAAAATTAACTTAGATTTTTAGTATGCATGTAAATCGTAAATAATTCTTTAAATAATCTGAAAATATATTTTTTTAATTCGGTGAATAGTGTTTTTGTGAATAGTAATATGTGTTTGAGTTATACATGAATTTGTGTAGTTAGAGTTTAACTAGGATTTGTTGTTTGTATCTGTGTTGTATATGGATTTCTAATTTAATTCTAACTTAACTTGTATATGTTTTTAATTTCGTGTGAAACTTGTATATTATATCTTTGATTTCGTAAATGTTGATAGGAACATTTTAATGCGATGTTTTAACTGCATTTCCCTACATTTCTCTGCGCCATTTCCCTGAAAAATCCCTGTTTGGGAAAGTTTCCATTCTTTGATTGGGAAAGTTCCTTATTGTAGAAAGTTTCCATTTTTGTCTTCATTTCTCATTTTTCATTTCTCATTTCTCATTTCTCATTTCTCATTTCTCATTTCTCATTTCTGGAAAGTTTCTATTTTTCATTTTTAGAAACTTTCCATTTCTCAATTTTAGAAAGTTTCTATTTTTCAAATTAGGTAAGTTTCCATTTTTTTCATATTAGTTTCTATTTTCAGGACCTCCGAGCTAAAAAGTGGAAATGAACGCACGAATGGAAAGAGGAGCTTGCGAACGTCAAGACGAACAAATATGAGAAGAATTGGGCCACACAATTGAGCAGAAATGAAGAAATAAGCTTTCCTAATCCAACTAGGAAACCCTGCGAAATGGAGGAAGGCTTCCCGAGCAAGTTTCCAACGCAACCATGAAAAAGAAATGGAAAAATAATGTGTTTTGGCGTTGGAGATGAGAAGGCTTGAAGTTGAAGCAACGAGGCCCAAGAACTCCATGGATTTTCGGCAAAATGGATCAAGGCTCATGGAATTAGGGTTTGTGACGCATGGAGGAAACCCTAGGGATGCTTTTCCGTGAAAACCAAAGGGAGGAGAGAAAAGTGGCGTGAAATATCAAGGGAGAATAAAAGATTACGCAAGAGATTTTCTAGGGTGGAATTTATGGAAAGAAATCAAGAAAAAGCACCAAATGGCGTCTAGATTCATTCCTAGAAACCCTAAGTATATTTTGGCCGAAAATACAAGAAGAAAATCAGAAAATATTCAAGGAATTTCGGCAAGAATATATTAGGGTATCTTCTTGGAGTTTTATGATTGGTTGGATGACACACTAGGGCTTACTTGGCAATTTCTCATTGGTGGAAGGCATGTGGAATTATTAATTTAATTCCTTGGTAATTAAATCAGAAAACTCACGGCTTGGAAGCCAAGACATGCCGTTCCCTATATATACACTCACCCTAGACGTTTCAAAGGACCACTTCACAATTCAGAAAATTCTCTCTACGCGCGGAAGCTCTCTCCATTCTCTAGTTCAACCTTTGGCGTTTTCAAGCAAGGAAGGAAGAAGCAAGCTTAGGCCGTGAGCATCATCATCCATTCCACCTTGAAGCCGTGCACTTTGAAGCTTGCTTTCAAGATTCATTCGTTCATTGTTCAAGTTATTCATCCATCTCTCCATTCACGGTGTAATTCAACCTTCTTTCTTGTAATCACTTTTGATTCTCCTTGTTTGATTTCGTTGGATGTTGTTCTAGTTAACATTGATGTTTGAACAAGGTTTATATTCTGAAAATTTATGATTGATTAAGGATTTTCGATTTCTATGTTGTGATTCCAAAGTTGCTTATGTGTGATTGTTCGATTGAATTTGCTTTATAGATATCTCTTGTATGTTAATCTTAATTGGTTCGAAACTCTTAGGGTTTATGTATGAGTGGTGCTAGATTTAAGAACATGAAATCAACTTTTTGTTTTGTGTAACTTGAATTAAAAGTAGTAAAGGTTTTGGACAAAAATCGAATTCAATTGAAGAGGATTGCAATTAGGTGAACTTATTCATACTAAGTTGTGCACTTGAGTTGATAGCCTTTCTTGATGCTTCTTGCGTTGAATATGTATGATTGACTAGCTTTCTAGGGCTTGATTACATGTTTGATAGGATTAGTCTTTGTGCTTTCACTTAGATTAATTAGCGTTGAAAGTAAAATATGGGAAATTGTTTGCTTTCGAATGTTTCACATGGTCAACTCCTTTCACATGACTTGGAAGAACAATATAAACTTTATTCGAATTCATCATGAACTTGGTTTTAATCTTTGTTTCTTACATGTCATTCTTGTATTTGTGTTTTTGTTTACACTTAGTTTTAATTCTTGTTTTTAATTTTCGAAAACCAAACCCTAAAACCCCCTTTGAATTCGTAAATAATATGTATATGTGTGAATATTATACTTTGTTTTATTTTAATTGTTTAAATTGTCTTACGTTGACAGGTGTACCCTCAATCCCCGGAATAGAACGATCCCTACTTGCTTATACTACTAATGATATTTCTAGGGTTAAATTATATGCTTGCTTTGAGCATATCAAATGTGCGTGTATATTCTTTTCTTAAATTGTTTCTCACATGTTAGCACCCTCAATCCCCAGTTTAGAACTTTCCCTGCTTATCTTATACTAACGCTCGACATTTTCAGGGTTTAAATTGGCGAATGCTTTTGCTCGTATCAATGAAAAATAGAAACTACAAAATAGAAACTTTCTACAAATAGGAACTTTCCCAATCGAAGAATGGAAACTTTCCTAAACAGAGTTTTTACTAAGGAAATGACGCAAGAAATGTAGGAAAAAGCAAGTAAAACGTCGCATTAAAATGCTCCTATCATAGATATCTTTTGTATTTTAATCTTATGTGGTTCGAAACACTTAGGGTTTTGATATGAATGGTGCTAGATTTAAGAACATGAAATCAACTTTTTGTTTTGTGTAACTTGAATCGAAGTAGTAAAGGTTTTGGACAAAAACCGAATTTAATTAAAGAGGATTGCAATTAGGTGGACTTTTTCATACTAAGTTGCACACTTGAGTTTATAGCCTTTCTATGTGTTTCATGCGTTAAACATGTCATGATTGACTAGCTTTCTAGGGCTTGATTACATTTTTGATAGGGTTAATCTTTGTGCTTTCACTTAGGTTAATTAGCATTGAAAAGTAAAAAATGGGAAATTATTTGCTTTCGAATATTTCACATGATCAACTCCTTTCTCATGATTTAGATGAACAATATTAGGGTTTAATCGAATTTGATCATAGTTTCGGTTTTGATCTTTGTTCTCTCATTCCATTCGTATAATTATGTTTTTAGTTTTCTTTGTTTTCTTTACTTAGTTTATTTCCGAAAACCAAAACCTTAATTTCGTAATTATGTATATACTTTATTTTATTTTTGTAAGTAATATACTTTGTGTAATTGTCCTACATTGAAAGGTGTACCCTCAATCCCCGGATTAGATCGATTCCTACTTGCTTATGCTACTAATGATATTTATAGGGTTAAATTATGCGCTTGCTTTTTTAGCGTATCAGTGCATCATGAAGAGTCCTTGAGGCGTAGTAGATGGCATAAGGTCATTTGTCCTTCCTTTGCCCCAAAACAGCTCCAACTGCATAGTCAGAGGCATCACACATCAACTGATAGGAGCATTTTAATGCGACATTTTAACTGCATTTCCCTACAATTTTCTGCGCCATTTTCTTGAAAAATCCCTGTTTGGGAAAGTTTCCATTCGTTGATTGTGAAAGTTCCTTATTGTAGAAAGTTTCCATTTCTGTAGTTTTCATTTCTCATTTCTGGCAAGTTTCCATTTTCAGTTTAGGAAAGTTTCTATTTTTCTTTTTTAGTAAGTTTCTATTTTCATTTTTAGAAAGTTTCTATTTTCAGTATAGTTTCTATTTTCAGGACCTCCGAGCTAAAAAGTGGAAATGAACTCACGAATGGAAAGAAGAGCTTGCGAACGTCAAGACGAGCGAATATGAGAAGAAAAGGGTCACACAATTGAGCAGAAATGAAGAAATAAGCTTTCCTAATCCAACTAGGAAACCCTGCGAAATGGAGGAAGGCTTCCCAAGCAAGTTTCCAACGCAACCATGAAAAAGAAATGGAAAAATAATGTGTTTTGACGTTGGAGGAAGAGAAGGCTTGAAGTTGAAGCAACGAGGCCCAAGAACTTTATGGATTTGAGTTGGATTTTCGGCAAAATGGATCAAGGCCCATAAAAGCCCATGGAATTAGGGTTTGTGACGCAAAACCTAACCCTAGGGATGATTTGCCGTGAAAACCAAAGGGAGGAGAGAAAAGTGGCGTGAAAAATCAAGAAGAAATAAAAGATTACGCAAGAGATTTTCTAGGGTGGAGTTTATGGAAAGAAAAAGTGTGGACATCAAGAAAAGGACCAAATGGCGTCTAGATTCATTCCTTGAAACCCTAAGGATATCTTGGCCGAATTACAAGAACAAAATCAGAAAATATTCAAGGAATTTCTGCAAGAATATATTAGGGAATCATCTTGGAGTTTTGTGATTGGTTGGATGACACACTAGGGCTTATTTGGCAATTTCTCATTGGTGGAAGGCATGTGGAATTATTAATTTAATTCCTTAGGAAATAAAACAGAAAATACACGGCTTGGAGGCTAAGTTTGCCGTTCCCTATATAAACTCTACATCCCTAGACGTCTCACACACTTTACAATTCAGAAAATTCTCTCTAGCGCGAAAGCTCTCTCCTTTCTCTAGTTCAACCTTTGGCGTTTTCAAGCAAGGAAGGAAGAAGCAAGACTAGGCCGTGAGCATCTCCACCATTCCACCTTGAATCCGTGCACTTTGAAGCTTGCTTTCGAGTTTCATTAGTTCATCATTCGAGTTCTTCATCACCATCTCCATTCACGGTGTAATTCAACCTTCTTTCTTGTAATCACTTTTGATTCTCCTTGTTTGATTTCGTTAAAGATTGTTCTAGTTAACATTGATGTTTGAACAAGGTTTATAATCTGAAATTTTATGATTGAATAAAGGATTTCGAATTCTATGTTGTGATTCCAAAGTTGCTTATGTGTGATTGTTCGATTGAATTTGCTTTATAGATATCTCTTGTATGTTAATCTTAATTGGTTCGAAACTTTTAGGGTTTATGTATGAGTGGTGCTAGATTTAAGAACATGATTCAACTTTTTGTGTTATGAACTTAAATCAAAAGTAGTAAAGGTTTTGGACAAAAATCGAATTCAATTGAAAAGGATTGCAATTAGGTGAACTTATTCATACTAAGTTGTAAACTTGAGTTGATAGCCTTTCTATGTGTTTCATGCATTGAATATGTATGATTGACTAGCTTTCTAGGGCTTGATTACATGTTTGATAGGATTAATCTTTGTGCTTTCACTTAGGTTAATTAGCATTGAAAGTAAAATATGGGAAATCGTTTGCTTTCTAACGTTTCACATGATCAACTCCTTTCACATGACTTGGAAGAACAATGTAGGGTTCATTCGAATTCAATTATAAACTTGGTTTTAATTGATAGGAGCATTTTAATGCGACGTTTTAAATGTTATTTCCCTATATTTTCTGCGTTATTTCCTTCATAAAACTCTGTTTAGGAAAGTTTCCATTCTTTGATTGGGAAAGTTCCTAATTGTAGAAAGTTTCCATTTTGTAGTTTCTATTTTCCATTTTAGAAAGTTTCCATTTTAGTTTAGGAAAGTTTCCATTTCTTATTTTAGAAAGCTTCTATTTTCAGGTCTTTGGAATAAATAAGCTGAATTGAGTTCATAAATGGGAAGAGAATCTTCATGAAGATGACATGGCAAGGAGAGATTCAAGGAAGAGTTTTTAAAAAAGGAAAATATATTTTCCTTGCGGATTAAATTTGCCGTGTAACACTTAAGGAAAAACAAGGTGACAACGTGGGAATTAAAGATGATTGATTGAGGATTTCAAGGAGAGATTTTCTTGGGAGACTTTTATGGAAAGAAATATTGTTGGAGGAATAATTTGGTGTGATTGCCAATGTGAAAATCAGAAATAATCAAGGAGATGACGCCAAGAGAGATTCAAGGGAGATATTTATGGAAGGAAAATATGTGTGCACCAAGGAAAAGCTAAAAAGGCGTCTAGATTCATCCCTAAATTCCCTAAAGGAATGTTGGCCGAAATTCATGAAGAAAATCAGAATAATTTCAAGGGAATTCGGCAATTAAATATTAGGGAGGTATTTTAGAGAATTATGGTTGGTTGGAACACATCACAAGGCTTACTTGGCATTCTATGATTGGTTGGACCACATCACAAAGCTTACTTGGCGAATTCCTATTGGTGGAAGCTATGTGGAAATTTCTGATTGCTTTGTGAATCCTAGCCGTGCTCCTATATATACCCACCTCTTTGACGTTGAGAGAGGTTCCACACACCTTAGAAAAAATCAGAAAATACATATTGTTGCTGTGAGCCTCTATCATCTTCTCTCCATCCTCTAATGCAAGCCACGGAGTTCAAGCAAGGCCGAAGGGAGAAGAAGGAGCCGTGACATATTCATCCACCATCCACCATTGAAGACTTGCTTTCAAGCTTCAAGGATTCCAACGAAAATCATCCATTCTCATCTTCCATCCACGGTGTAACTCGACCTCTACTTTGTAACCTTTGTTTGAATTTCGTTGGTTTTGCTTTAGTTGACATTCATGATTGAACAAAGTTTTTATTTCTGGAATTTTATATGATTGAATGAAATTTTCAGATTCTATTATTGTAATTCGAGAGTTGCTTATGTGAGTTTGTTTAATTAAATTTGCTTTATAGATATCTTTTGTATTTTAATCTTATGTGGTTCGAAACACTTAGGGTTTTGATATGAATGGTGCTAGATTTAAGAACATGAAATCGACTTTTTGTTTTGTGTAACTTGAATCGATGTAGTAAAGGTTTTGGACAAAAATCGAATTTAATTAAAGAGGATTGCAATTAGGTGGACTTTTTCATACTAAGTTGCACACCTGAGTTGATAGCCTTTCTTTGTTCTTCATGCGTTAAACATATCATGATTGACTAGCTTTCTAGGGCTTGATTACATGTTTGATAGGATTAATCTTTGTGCTTTCACTTAGGTTAATTAGCATTGAAAAGTAAAAAATGGAAAATTATTTGCTTTCGAATATTTCACATGATCAACTCCTTTCTCATGACTTAGATGAACAATATTAGGGTTTAATCAAATTTGATCATAGTTTCGGTTTTGATCTTTGTTCTCTCATTCCACCCGTGTATATATGTTTTTACATTTTCTTTATTTTATTTATTTTAGTTTTTAATTTAATAATCCTAAAACCCCCTTTTGTGTTCATTTGTATATATTTTTATTCTTTGTTTTATTTTTGTAAATAATACTTTTTATTTTTATTAATTTGTTTTTACAATTACAGGTGTACCCTCAATCCCCGGAATATAACGATCCCTATTTACTATATACTAACGATGACATTTCAGGGTTAAATTATGCGCTTACTTTTAGCGTTATCAATTTTTGGCGCAGTTGCCGGGGATTGAAAAATCACTTGTTAAATTGTGAATATTTGTTGTATATATTTTGTTCGAAACATAGATTAATTAATTTACTTAGGTTGTTTTTTATATTGTTGAATACGAGTTTTAATTGTAAGTTGTAAATTGAATGGAATAGGTGAAGTCGCGTTTGTTAATATTGGCCTAAACCCCTTATTGGTACCTAGTTCAGGTCCTTTAAGGTTGAGGGCGGCCTTTATTAACACTTGTTGAACTGTCTTCACACTTAGGACCTTTTTCATCTTAGTAAGAATAGCCTATGTGGAATGGTGTCTAGGAAGGGAACAACGTTCATGACGGGTTTTTGAATCCAGAAGTGCTTACAAATGGGCCTAAACCACAATGTGGGAGTAGCTCATGCCAAAATGGATTTTTCCTCTCGTGATCGCCTTCCCCCACCTGGCCATTTCAGTAAGGTTGCCCAAAGGATGAGAAAGGGAGTTTGTGTCTAGGCGACTATACTTGGGCCGCACGTCCACTTGATTTACCGCTTGGAATTAGATTCGATATCAATGATATTTATAACAAAATAAAATGTTGTGATACACTAAGGTAAAAAAAATCATTTGAGTAAATATTTTTCATGTTTTTTTTTTTTTACTCACTTGTGTCGTATGTAAAATGTACTTGTTAATTATACTTGTATTTTGTAATTCATAGTTACTTGTTTATATATTTTCTAAATATTTGTTAATTATAGTTACTAACTTTTTAATTTCTATTCCGTCTGGCTGAAATACGTTAAACTCAAGCGCTGCTTGGGAGGCAACCCAATTCAGAAGCAGCTGTGAAGGAGTCTTCAAACGCAGATTTGCTTTCTCCTTCCCTATTTCTTTTATTTTTCAATTTTTCTCTTTTGTTTTGTTTTCGTAAATTTCTTTCCTATATGCTTAATTGTTTCATTGCATGCTTATGATTGATTACATTGAGGACAATGCAATATTTAAGTGTGGGGGAAGGGATTTATATTTTTATCTTTTATTTTGAGTCATATATATTGGAAAATACAAAAAAAAAAATTGAAAATGTCAAAAAAAAAATATATATATATATATATATATTGTTTTTGTTTTTATTTTCGAGTCATAGGATGCCCTTTCAACTATCTAGGATGAGCTTATATCTCCGAAATTATGGCTAAGAGAGGATCACAAGATTAAGATGATTTTAAAATGGTATTCTTTGGTTAATTGAGATATATGAAAAATGTATGCATGTGTAGTGGATATGGATTTCGTGACCTTGGTACAGAATACGAGCATGTTAAGATGAGTTTTGATTTATAAAAACCCATGTGAGATATTTGAGCCATGTCCCTTTTTCTTGGAGTGATAATTAAAAAGAATATATTCTTAATTTCTTGGCGATGTTTTGATGATCTCATTATTCTTTCATTTGATTGATTACTTGCCATAGATTAAGTTTGATGGACTAGAGAATGCTAGAATTCGCTCTTGTGCTTGTTGAGACATTTTATCAATACATGGCCCTGATTCTGGAAAGGATAGAGGCACCCTAGGAATTACCACCATTGCCAAATAAGCATGTGTCCCCTTTTGTGCCCGTCGTGGGACTCCCTTAGATAAACCCCTTTGAGCCTACATTAAGCCTTTTCTTTCATTACCCTTAAAATCCTTAACCCCCGAACCTTAGTATAGTTACAATCCAACCCTTTGTTCTAAAAACTTAGTGGAGCTATCTTTTGGGACTTTACTTGAGGATTTAGCGCAATGATGAAGGATGAGAAGAGGTGAAAGTTCAAGTGTGGGGGTAGACTTGTCCATGAAAAGAAAAAATATATGTGAAAGCCGTGAAAAATGAAAAAGAAAAGAAAAAAAAATTGTGTACGGCTGAAAAGAGAAACACAGAGAGAAAAATGTTTATGAATTTTAGTTCCCCATACTTGGTGAGTTTGGAGATTGTTTTGAATTGAAGGCCCACTAATGAAAAATTTGGCCTTTGTCCAATTCACAAGAGTTCAAGGGAAGTTTATAATGAAGGTTGGGCCCAACATGAAGACATTAGGCCCTTTTATTTTACCCCTAGGAAGGACATGACGTTTTGCTATGCCTTGGTGGATTTCTAGAAGTCTCTACATCTACATGAGCTCTGCTAGGCTTTTAGGACACTTTGTTAAATTCCTTACCTTTCATTTCTTAAAACCTTGAGCCGTAGCCCCAACCTTTGAGAGGACCTTCTTGATCCTTAAGATGGGACAGCCTTTGATCTGTGGAGATGAGTTACAAGAGTTGAACATATGATGCGCCCGAAAGCAAGCGCACAATTTAACCCTGAAATGTCATTAGTAGTATAAAATAAATAGGGATCGTTCTATTCCGGGGATTGAGGGTACACCTGTCATTGTCAAACAATTAAACAATTAAAATTAAAACAAAGTATAATATTTACAAAGATATTACAAAATATATACATATTTACTAAAAAGGGGGGATTTTGTTTTTGGTTTTTCGAAAATAAAACTAAGTTAACAAAACAATTCAAATGCAAAAACATAAAAACACAAATGGAATGAAAGAACAAAGATCAAACTGAAATATATGATTAAAAATCGAATCAATTTCTAACATTGCTCAGGAAAAAACATAAAAATACGAATGGAATGAGAGAGCAAAGATCAAAACTGAAATATATGATTAAATCGATTCAAGTTCTAACATTGTGCATCAAGGTCATGCAAGAGGAGTTGATCATGTGAAACGTTAAAAGCAAACAATTTCCCATATTTTAGTTTTCAATGCTAATTAATCTAAGTGAAAGCACAAAGACTAATCCTATCAAACATGCATGAAAGCCCTAGAAAGCTAGTCAAACACAACATATTCGATGCAATAAGCACCTAGAAAGGCTATCAACTCAAGTGTGCAACTTAGTATGAAAAAGTCCACCTAATTGCAATCCTCTTTGATTAAATTCGGTTTTTGCACAAAACCTTTACTACTTATTGATTCAAGAACACAAAACCAAAAAGTTGATTCATGTTCTCAAATTCGTAGCACCAATCATATAAAAACCCTAAGTGTTTGCAACCACATAAGATTAAAATACAAAAGTTATCTATCATGCAAATTTATGATTGGTTGGACCACATCACAAAGCTTACTTGGCGAATTCCTATTGGTGGAAGCTATGTGGAAATTTCTGATTGCTTTGTGAACCCTAGCCGTGCTCCTATATATACCCACCTCTTTGACGTTGAAAAAGGTTCCTCTCCCCCATACAATTTACACTTTAGAAAAAAATCAGAAAATCTTCTTAGCATAGCTGTGAGTTTCTCCATCCTCTAGTCATCTCCACGAGTTCAAGCAAGGCCAAGGGAGAAGAAGTATAGCCGTGAGCATCCATCATCCATCTCCAACCTTGAAGCTTGCTTTTGAGATTCAAGAGACCACCACATCAATCGTTCATCACCATCCCCATCTCACGGTGTAATCCGATTCTCCTTTGTAACCTTTGCTTTGAATTTCGTTGGTTTTGTTCTAGTTGACATATGTGTTTGAACAATTGTTAAATTCTGGAATTTTTATGATTAATTGAGAATTTTCAAATTCATATTATTGTTCTTCGAAGGTTGCTTATGTGGGTTTGTTTAATTAAATTTGCGTTATAGATAACTTTTGTATTTTAATCTTATGTGGTTGCAAACACTTAGCGTTTCGATATAATTGGTGTTAGGTTTAAGAACATGAAATCGACTTTTCGCTTTGTGTAAACTTGAATCAAAGAAGTAAAGGTTTTGTACAAAGATCGAATTTAATTAACGAGGATTGCAATTAGGTGGACTTTTCCATACTAAGTTGTACACTTGAGTTGATAGCCTTTCTCTATGTGTAATGCATTAAACATGACATGATTGACTAGCTTTCTAGGGTTTGATTGCATGTTTGATAGGATTAATCTAGGTGCTTTCGCTTAGGTTAATTAGCATTGAAAAGTAAAAAATGGGAATTCATTTGCTTTCGAATGTTTCACATGATCAACTCCTTTCTCATGACTTAGATGAACAATATTAGGGTTTGAGTCAATTTTAATCATATGTTTCGATTTTGATATTTGTTCTCTCATTCCATTCGTATTTTTATGTTTTGCATTTAATTGTTTTGTTAACTTAGTTTTATTTTCGAAAAACCAAAAACAAAATCCCCCCTTTTCGTGTACAATGTTTATAGTTGTGAATATCTTTGTGAATATTATACTTTGTTTTAATTTTAATTGTTTAATTGTTTGACAATGACAGGTGTACCCTCAATCCCCGGAATAGAACGATCCCTATTTACTATATACTAACGATGACATTTCAGGGTTAAATTATGCGCTTGCTTTTAGCGTATCAATTTTTGGCGCCGTTGCGGGGATTGAAAAATCACTTGTTAAATATGTGAATATTTGTTTTGTTTTTATGTTGTGTTCGAAAAAAAAAAAATTTACTTGTTAATTGTTCATAATTTGTTAGTTAATTAATTAATTAGTTAATTAGTTAATTAATTACTTAGGTTGTTATTTATATTATTGAATACGAATTTTAATTGTGAGTTGTAAATTAAAGAAGGAATAGGTGAAGTCGTGTTATTAATATTGACCTGAACCCCTTATTGGTACCTAGTCCAGGTCCCTTAAGGTTGAGGGCGGCCTTTATTAACATTCATTGAATTGTCTTCACACTTAGGATCTTTTTCATCCAAGTAAGTATAGCCTATGTGGGATGGTGTCTAGGAAGGGGACAACGCTCATGACAGGTTCTTGAATCCAGAAGTGCTTACAAATGGGCCTAAACCACAATGTGGGAGTAGCTCATGCCAAAATGGATTCTACCTCTCGTGGTCGCCCTCCCCTACCTGGCCATTTCAGTAAGGTTGCCCAAAGGATGTAGGAGAGACTTGGTGTCTAGACGACTATACTTGGGCCGCACGTCCTCTTGATTTACCGCTTGGAATTTAATTTGATATCAATGATATATATAACAAACGAAAATATTGTGATTCACTAAGGTATATTGGATTAAACATAGTCTTGAAAAGGGTAGCTGTTTCAGTCCCATTGCACATCGAGACTCCCTGTTCCCGTACCTAAGTGTTGAAAATAATTGTAAAGGAAAGGAAAGAATGTAAATATTTGTAAGTATTTTCGTACAAAGAAAGAAAAGAAAAGAAAAAAAAAAAAAAAACACTTGTGTAAATATTTTTCGTGTTTTTTTTTTTACTCACTTGTGTACTTAACTTGTGTCTTATGTACTGACTTGTTAACTTGTGTACTTAACTTGTTAATATTACATGTAGTTTGTAATTCACTAACTTGTTATAAGTGTTTACATATATATATATATATATATATATATATATATTTTTTTTTTTTGTATTTCTTTGTTAATTATAGTCACTAACTTTATTTAATGGAGGTTGATAGGAGCATTTTAATGAGACGTTTTAACTGTTATTTCCCTATATTTTCTGCGTTATTTCCTTAATAAAACTCTGTTTAGGAAAGTTTCCATTCTTCGAATGGGAAAGTTCCTAATTGTAGAAAGTTTCCGTTTTGTAGTTTCTATTTTCCATTTTTAGAAAGTTTCCATTTTAGTTTAAGAAAGTTTCCATTTCTTATTTTAGAAAGCTTCTATTTTCAGGTCTTTGGAATAAATAAGCAGAATTGAGTTCATAAATGGAACGAAAAGCTTCATGAAGATGACATGGCAAGGAGAGAATCAAGGAAGAGTTTTTTTAAAAAAAGGAAAATATATTTTCCTTGGGGATTAAATTTGCCGTGTAATACTTAAGGAAAAACAAGGTGACAACGTGGGAATTAAAGATGATTGATTGAGGATTTCAAGGAGAGATTTTCTTGGGAGACTTTTATGGAAAGAAATATTGTTGGAGGAATAATTTGGTGTGATTGCCAACGTGAAAATCAGAAATAATCAAGGAGATGACACAAAGAGAGATTCAAGGGAGATATTTATGGAAGGAAAATATGTGTGCACCAAGGAAAAGCTCAAAAGGCGTCTAGATTCATCCCTAAATTCCCTAAAGGAATGTTGGCCGAAATTCATGAAGAAAATCAGAATAATTTCAAGGAAATTCGGCAATTAAATATTAGGGAGGTATTTTAGAGAATTATGATTGGTTGGAACACATCACAAGGCTTACTTGGCATTCTATGATTGGTTGGACCACATCACAAGCTTACTTGGTGAATTATTATTGGTTGAAGCTATGTGGAAAATTCTGATTGCTTTGTGAACCCTAGCCGTGCTCCTATATATACTCCCCTCTTTGACGTTGAGAAGGGTTCCTCTCTTCCTATACAATTTATACTTTAGAAAAAATCAGAAATCTTCTTAGCATAGCGTGAGTTTCTCCATCCTCTAGTCATCTCCACGAGTTCAAGCAAGGCCAAGGGAGAAGAAGCACAGCTGTGAGCATCCATCATCCATCTCCAACCTTGAAGCTTGCTTTCGAGATTCAAGAGACCACCACATCAATCGTTCATCACCATCTCCATCTCACGGTGTAATCCGATTCTCCTTTGTAACCTTTGCTTTGAATTTCGTTGGATTTGTTCTAGTTGACATATGTGTTTGAACAATTGTTAAATTCTGGAATTTTATGATTAATTGAGAATTTCAGATTCATATTATTGTTCTTCGAAGGTTGCTTATGTGGGTTTGTTTAATTAAATTTGCGTTATAGATAACTTTTGTATTTTAATCTTATGTGGTTGCAAACACTTAGGGTTTCGATATAATTGGTGCTAGGTTTAAGAACATGAAATCGACTTTTCGTTTGTGTAAACTTGAATCAAAGTAGTAAAGGTTTTGTGCAAAGACCGAATTTAATTAACGAGGATTGCAATTAGGTGGACTTTTCCATACTAAGTTGTACACTTGAGTTGATAGCCTTTCTCTATGTGTAATGCGTTAAACATGACATGATTGACTAGCTTTCTAGGGTTTGATTGCATGTTTGATAGGATTAATCTAGGTGCTTTCGCTTAGGTTAATTAGCATTGAAAAGTAAAAATGGGAATTCATTTGCTTTCGAGCGCATCATGTTTCACATGATCAACTCCTTTCTCATGACTTAGATGAACAATATTAGGGTTTGAGTCAATTTTAATCATATGTTTCGATTTGATCTTTGTTCTCTCATTCCATTCGTATTTTTATGTTTTGCATTTTAATTGTTTTGTTAACTTAGTTTATTTTCGAAAAACCAAAAACAAAATCCCCCTTTTCGTGTACAATGTTTATAGTTGTGAATATCTTTGTGAATATTATACTTTGTTTTAATTTTAATTGTTTAATTGTTTGACAATGACAGGTGTACCCTCAATCCCCGGAATAGAACGATCCCTATTTATTACGTACTACTAATGACATTTCAGGGTTAAATTATGCGCTTGCTTTCAGCCGCATCAATTTTTGGCGCCGTTGCCGGGGATTGAAAAATCACTTGTTAAATATGTGAATATTTGTTTTGTTTATATGTTGTGTTCGAAAAAAAAAAAAAAAAAATCTCTTGTTAATTGTTGGTAATTCTCTTAATTGTTAGTTAATTAGTTAATTAGTTAGTTAATTACTTAGCTTGTTATTTATATTGTTGAACACGAATTTTAATTGTGAGTTGTAAATTAAAGAAGGAATAGGTGAAGTCGTGTTTATTAATATTGGCCTAAACCCCTTATCGGTACCTAGTCCAGGTCCCTTAAGGTTGAGGGCGGCCTTTATTAACATTCATTGAACTGTCTTCACACTTGGGATCTTTTTCATCCAAGTAAGTATAGCCTATGTGGGATGGTGTCTAGGAAGGGGACAACGCTCATGACAGGTTCTTGAATCCAGAAGTGCTTACAAATGGGCCTAAACCACAATGTGGGAGTAGCTCATGCCAAAATGGATTCTACCTCTCGTGGTTGCCCTCCCCTACCTGGCCATTTCAGTAAGGTTGCCCAAAGGATGTAGGAGAGACTTGGTGTCTAGACGACTATACTTGGGCCGCACGTCCTCTTGATTTACCGCTTGGAATTTAATTTGATATCAATGATATATATAACAACGAAAATATTGTGATTCACTAAGGTATATTGGATTAAACATAGTCTTGAAAGGGTAGCTGTTTCAGTCCCATTGCACATCGAGACTCCCTGTTCCCGTACCTAAGTGTTGAAAATAATTGTAAAGGAAAGGAAAGAATGTAAATATTTGTAAGTATTTTCGTACAGAGAAAGAAAAGAAAAAAAAAAAAAAACACTTGTGTAAATATTTTTCGTGTTTTTTTTTTTTTACTCACTTGTGTACTTAACTTGTGTCTTATGTACGGACTTGTTAACTTGTGTACTTAACTTGTTAATATTACATGTAGTTTGTAATCCACTAACTTGTTATACTTGTTTATATATATATATATATATATTTTTTTTTTTTTTGTATTTCTTTGTTAATTATAGTCCCTAACTTTATTTAATGGAGGTACCGTCTGGCTGAAAGACGTTAAATTCAAGCGCTGCTTGGGAGGCAACCCAATTCAGAAGCAGTTGTGAAGGAGTCTTCAATAACACAGATTTGCTTTCTCTTTCGCATTTCTTTTACTTTATAATTTTCTCCTTTATTTTTGTAGTCTTTTCGTAAATTCCATTCCTATATGCTTAATTGTTTCATTGCATGCTTATGATTGATTACATTGAGGACAATGCAATATTTAAGTGTGGGGGAAGGGATTTACACTTTTATCTTGAGTCATATATTGAAAAATACAAAAAAAGTGAAAATGTCAAAAATTAAAAAATTGTCGTTGCATTTGTTTTTGTTTTGAGTCTTAGGATGCCCTTTCAACTGTCTAGGATGATTCTATATCTCTGAAATCATGATTAAAAGAGGATCACAAAATTGAGATGATTTCTAAAATGGTATTCTTTGGTTAATTGAGATATATGAAAATGTATGCATGTGTAGTGGATATGGAATTCGTGACTTTGGTACAGAATATGAGCATGTTAAGATGAGTTTTGATTCATAAAAACCCATGTGAGATAATTGAGCCCATGTCCCTTTTCTTGGAGTGATAATTGAAAATATATTCTTATTTTCTTGGCGATGTTTTGATGATCTCATTATTCTTTCATCCTGACTGACTACTTGCCATAGATTAAGTTTGATGGACTAGAGAATGCTAGAATTCGCTCTTGTGCTTGTTGAGACGCTTTATCAATACATGGCCCTGATTCTGGAAAGGATAGAGGCAACCTAGGAACTACCACCATTGCCATATAAACCTGTGTCCCTAATTGTGCCCGTCGTGGGACTCCCCTAGACAAACCCCTTTGAGCCTACGTTAAGCCTTTTCTTTCATCACCCTTAAAAATCTTTAACCTAAACCTTAGTATAGCTATAACCCTACCCTTTGTTCTAAGAACTTAGTGGAGCTAAACTGAGACTTTACTTGAAGATTTTGGCGTCCATAATGAAGAATAAGAAGATGTGAAAACTCAAGTGTGGGGGTAGACTTGTCCATAAGAGAAAAATGTATGAAAAAGCTGAGAAAAAGAAAGTGAAAAAAAAAAAAAGAAAAATTGTACGGCTAAGAAAAGAAAGAAAGAAAAAAAGAGAAATATATCTATGGATTTTAGTCCCCCATACTTGGTGAGTTGGAGTTTACTTTGATTTGAAGACCCATTACAGAAAAATTTGGCCTTTGTCCAACTCATTAGTAACCAAAGGAAGTTTAGAGTGAAATTTGGGCCCAACATGAAGACATTTGATAGGAGCATTTTAATGCGACGTTTTAACTGTTATTTCCCTATATTTTCTACGTTATTTCCTTAATAAAACTCTGTTTAGGAAAGTTCCATTCTTCGAATGGGAAAGTTCCTAATTGTAGAAAGTTTCCGTTTTGTAGTTTCTATTTTCCATTTTTAGAAAGTTTCCATTTTAGTTTAAGAAAGTTTCCATTTCTTATTTTAGAAAGCTTCTATTTTCAGGTTTTTGGAATAAATAAGCTGAATTGAGTTCATAAATGGAACGAGAAGCTTCATGAAGATGACATGGAAAAACAAGGTGACAATGTGGGAATTAAAGAGGATTGATTGAGGATTTCAAGGAGAGATTTCTTGGGAGACTTTTATGGAAAGAAATATTGTTGGAGGAATAATTTGGTGTGATTGCCAACATGAAAATCAGAAATAATCAAGGAGATGATGCCAAGAGAGATTCAAGGGAGATATTTATGGAAGGAAAATATGTGTGCACCAAGGAAAAGCTCAAAAGGCGTCCAGATTCATCCCTAAATTCCCTAAAGGAATGTTGGCCGAAATTCATGAAGAAAATCAGAATAATTTCAGGAAATTCGGCAATTAAATATAGGGAGTTATTTTAGAGAATTTTGATTGGTTGGAACACATCACAAGGCTTACTTGGCATCATACCATTGGTTGAAATGATGTGGAAATTTCTGATTGCTTGGAGAACCCTAGCCGTGCCCCTATATATTCTCCCCTTTTCTCAACGTCAGGGGTTCCTCGCCCCCATACAATTTACACTTTAGAAAAAATCAGAAAATCTTCTTAGCATAGTCGTGAGTTTCTCCATCCTCTAGTCATCTCCACGAGTTCAAGCAAGGCCAAGGGAGAAGAAGCATAGCCGTGAGCATCCATCATCCATCTCCAACCTTGAAGCTTGCTTTCGAGATTCAAGAGACCACCACATCAATCGTTCATCACCATCTCCATCCCACGGTGTAATCTGATTCTCCTTTGTAACCTTTGCTTTGAATTTCGTTGGTTATGAACTAGTTGACATATGTGTTTGAACAAATATTAATTTCTGAAATTTTTATGATTAATTGAGAATTTTCAGATTCATATTATTGTTCTTCGAGAGTTGCTTATGTGGGTTTGTTTAATTAAATTTGCGTTATAGATAACTTTTGTATTTTAATCTTATGTGGTTGCAAACACTTAGGGTTTCGATATAATTGGTGCTAGGTTTAAGAACATGAAATCGACTTTTCGTTTTGTGTAACTTGAATCAAAGTAGTAAAGGTTTTGTGCAAAGATCGAATTTAATTAAAGAGGATTGCAATTAGGTGGACTTTTCCATAACTAAGTTGTACACTTGAGTTGATAGCCTTTCTCTATGTGTAATGCGTTAAACATGACATGATTGACTAGCTTTCTAGGGTTTGATTGCATGTTTGATAGGATTAATCTAGGTGCTTTCGCTTAGGTTAATTAGCATTGAAAAGTAAAATATGGGAAATTGTTTGCTTTCGAACGTTTCACATGATCAACTCCTTTCTCATGACTTAGATGAACAATATTAGGGTTTCAATCAATTTTAATCATATGTTTCGGTTTTGATCTTTGTTCTCTCATTCCATTTGTATTTTTATGTTTTTGCATTTTAATTGTTTTGTTAACTTAGTTTTATTTTCGAAAAACCAAAACAAAAATCCCCCTTTTCGTAAATAATGTTTATATTTTGTTATATCTTTGTTAATATTATACTTTGTTTTAATTTTAATTGTTTAATTGTTTGATAATGACAGGTGTACTGATGTCGCTTTTATCGAGCGACCAATTTAACCCTGAAATGTCATTAGTAGTACGTAATAAATAGGGATCGTTCTATTCCGGGGATTGAGGGTACACCTGTCATTGTCAAACAATTAAACAATTAAAATTAAAACAAAGTGTAATATTTACAAAATATAGACATATTTACGAAAAGGGGGGAGTTTTTGGTTTTTGGTTTTAATTTCCGAAAATAAAATCTAAGTTACCTAAATAATTAAAATGCAAAACATAAAAATACAAATGGAATGCAAGAACAAAGATCAAAGTCGAAACTCATGATTAAAATTAATTCAAGTTCATCATTGTTCATCATAGTCATGCAAGAGGAGTTGATCATGTGAAACGTTCAAAAGCAAACAATTTCCCATATTTTACTTTCAATGCTAATTAACCTAAGTGAAAGCACCTAGATTAATTCTATCAAACATGCAATCAAGCCCTAGAAAGCTAGTCAATCATGTCATGTTTAACGCAATAAACACCTAGAAAGGCTATCACTCAAATGTGCAACTTAGTATGAAAAAGTCCACCTAATTGCAATCTTCTTTGATTAAATTCGGTTTTTGTACAAAACCTTTACTACTTATCGATTCAAGAACACAAAACCAAAAAGTTGATTCATGTTCTCAAATTCGTAGCAACAATCACATAAGAACCCTAAATGTTTCGAACCATTCAAGATAATCATACAAAAGATTTCTATCATGCAAATTTAATCAAACACTCACACAAAAGCAACCATAAATCGCAATATATGAATCTGAAAATTAACAATTAATCATAAAATTTCAGAAAACAACACTTGTTCATACATATGTGTCAACTAAGGCAAAACCAACGAAAATACAAAGCAAAGGTACAAGGAGAATCGGATTACACCGTGATGAAGATGAGATGAATGAAGTGATGAATGGTCTCTTGAATTTCGAAAGCAATCTTCAAGGATGGTGATGGATGATGTGCACGGCTTGTCTTCTTCTTCCTTGGCCTTGCTTGCACTTCGTGGTTGCCCTAGAGGATGGAGATGAACACGGCTAGGCTAGAGAGAGTTTCTGATTTTTTTCTCAAAGTGTAAATGCAAAAGTGTGGAACTCGGAACTTTGAGAAGAGGAGAGATTATATAGGGACGGCCAACTTGGTCTCCAAGCCGTGTATTTCTTCTTTATTTTCCATGGAATTATTCTGAAAATGCCACATAGTTTCCTCCAATGATAGCTTGCCACATAAGCCCTATGAGGTGGTCCAACCAATCACAAAATTCCATTTAATTCCCTAACAATCTTGGCCGAAATTCCCTTGATAATATTCTGATTTTATACTTTAAATTCGGCCAAAATTCCTTTAGGGAATATAGGAATGTATCTAGACTTCTTTTGAGCTTTTCTTGGTCTCCACCTTTTTCTCTTTCCTTTTATTTCTCCCTTGAATCTCTCTTGCCGAATTCCTAGGGTTTCTTCTTCATGGTGCACGGCAATTCCTTCTTTTCCTCTTGGCTTGGACGGCAAAAGATATTCTAGGGTTTATCTCTTGATGAATTTCCATAAAAATAGCCCTAGAAAATCTCCCTAGAAAATCTCCTTTTAATTTCTGATTTTTACGCCACTTTCCTTGTTTTTCTCTTGCTTTGAACGGCAACACTCCCCTAGGGTTATTCATGCGTCATAAACCCTAAATGTATGGGCTTCATGGGCCTTTGATCCAATTTGCCGAAAATCCAATGAGTCTTGAGAGTTCTTGGCCTTGTTGCTTCAACTTCAAGCCTTGTCACCTTCCAACGTCATAACACTTCATTTTTCCATTTCTTTTTCATGATAACGTTGGAAACTTCATAGGTAAGCTTTCCTCCTTTTCGCAGGGTTTCCTGGTTGGACCAGGAAAACTTCTTTTCTTCATTTCTGCTCATTTCTGTGGCTCATTGTTCTTCATCTTTGCTCCCCTTGACTTTCGCAAGCTCCTCTTTCCATTTGTGAGTTCATTTCCACTTTTTAGCTCGGAGGTCCTGAAAATAGAAACTAATAAGAAAAATAGAAACTTTCCTAAAATGAAAAATGGTAACTTTCCTAAACTGAAAATGGGAAACTTTCTAAAAATGAAAAATAGAAACTTACCGAAATAGAAACTTTCTACAAATAGGAACTTTCCCAATCAAAGAATGGAAACTTTCCTAAACAGAGTTTTATTAAGGAAATAACGCAGAAAATGTAGGGAAATGCAGTTAAAACGTCGCATTAAAATGCTCCTATCAAATTCCCCCACACTTAGCTTTTGCTAGTCCCTTAGCAAAATCACACTAAGACTCAACGAAAAGTAAAAGACTCTACAAAAACAAACTCTATAGCCCTTCAACTTTTTGTCTCAGCAATCTCTTACTTTCACAACACCAAGATTAGCACTTAACCAAGATTCAATGTTAGGCATTCGAGAGTTAATTGAAACGCATAAATCACATATACACAAGTAGGACTTGGTTGTAACAATGGTGATGGGTTCTGTTAAACATGTTTCAGACAAGTATGATTCAAATCTCACAAAGTATATCCACTCTTTCTTCTCTCAGAATTCAAGGCAATGCTTAAAAGCTTATACACTCAAGTCTATGTGAAAGATAACAAGTATATCACATAATTCAAGAAACGAAAGCACATGTATAATTTTCTTTAAAGATCTCATGAAGGATATCAACTACTTGCACAGATGGACCCAAGCCATAGGTTCAACTCTTGTAACTCATCTCCACATCAAGGGCTGTCCATCTTAAGGATCAAGAAGGTCTTCTCAAGGGTTGTAATGGGGCCAAGGCTCAAGGTTTTAAGAAATGAAGGGTAAGGATTTATCAAAGTGTCCTAAAAACCTAGTAGAGCATATGTAGATGTAGAGACCTCAAGAAAATCCACCAAGGCATTGCAAAAACGTCACTTTCCCTAGAGGTAACATAAAAGGGGCCTAATGTCTTCATGTTGGGCCCAATCTTCATTGTAAACTTCCCCTGAACTATAATGAATGGACAAAGGCCAAATTTTTCTTTAGTGGGCCTTCGTTTCAAAGTAAACTCCAAAATCACTAAGTATGGGGGACTAAAATCCATAAATATTTCTTTCTTTTCTTTCTAGCCGTACACAATTTTTTTCTTTTCATTTTTCACGGCTTTCACATATTTTTTTCTTTATGGACAAGTCTACCCCCACACTTGAACTTTCACCTCTTCTCAATTTTCATCCTTAGCACCAAACCCATGTAGTATGTCTCAAAGATAGCTCCACTAAGTTCTTAGAACAAAGGGTAGGGTTGTAACTATACTAAGCTTCATGGTTAAGGGTTTTAAGGGTGATGAATGAAAAGGCTTAATGTAGGCTCAAAAGGGTTTATCTAAGGGAGGTCCCACGATGGGCACAATTGGGGACACAAGTTTATATGGCAATGGTGGTAATTCCTAGGGTGCCTCTATCCCTTCCAGAATCAGGGCCATGTATTGATAAACGTCTCAACAAGCACAAGAGTGAATTCTAGCATTCTCTAGTCCATCAAACTTAATCTATGGCAAGTAGTCAATCAAATGAAAGAATAATGAGATCATCAAAACGTCGCCAAGAAAATAAGAATATATATTTTCGATTCACTCCAAGAAAAAGGGACATGGCTCAAATATCTCACATGGGTTTTTTTTGAATCAAAACTCATCCTAACATGCTCATATTCTGTACCAAAGTTTCGAAATCCATATCCACTACACATGCATGCATTTTTCATATATCTCAATTAACCAAAGAATACCGTGTTTAAATCATCTCAATTTTGTGATCCTCTTTTAGTCATGATTTCAGAGATATAGAATCATCCTAGACAGTTGAAAGGGCATCCTAAGACTCAAAATAAAAACAAAAGCAACAAAATTTTTTTTTTTTTTTTTTGAATTTTTGACATTTTTCAATTTTTTTTGTATTTTTCAATATATGACTCAAAATAAAAGACTAAAAATATAAATCTCTTCCCCCACACTTAAATATTGCATTGTCCTCAATGTAATCAATTAAAAGCATGCAATGAAACACTTAAGCACATAGGGATGAAATTTACAAAAATAATACTAAATTCAAAAAGCAAAACGAAAAATAAAAGATAAGGATAAAGAAAGCAAATCTGATTTGCATGGGTTGCCTCCCAAGTAGCGCTTGGTTTTAACGTCTTCTCAGCCTAGACGTGGTTTCCTCTTCTCCTCAGTGGTGGAACCTTCAAAGCCTCCCTTTGGGTTTGGAATTGTGTTGCTCGGAAGCTTACCACTGTCATGAAACTTGGTCATGAAGTCCACCACTTGACCCATTTGCTTCTTGAGCTCTGCAATGTCCTTGGCATTGGTCTGTTGTCCTTGAAGCAAAGTCTGTGTGGCACTAGTCAATGCCTGAGTGGAATTAGTCAATGCCTCTATCGTCTTATCATAGTGAGAATTGGAATTCCCTATATTGTGTTGAGGAGGCATGTAAGGTCTTTGATAGGGAGGTCCTCCTTCAACAGTTGCGGTGGAGAGTTCCCTAATAGATGCCATTCTCTCTTCTTCGACTTCTTCAGGTGGTGGTGAAGGTGGTGTAGAGTTGGACGAAACCACAGGTGAAGGTGAACGTGAAGGAGGAGATGGACTCGGTGTAGGTGATGTAGACTCCTCAGAACAGTAGGTCCTCTTCCCTTGCTCGTTAAATGTGTACTCTTTGTATGTTGAAGGAGAAGGGCTTGTGAACTCAAGGAGTGAAGGACCCTTCAAACGAGCGAGCCTTGCTTCAATTTCCTTTATTGTAGATGGTCTAAAAGGCTCGGTCATTCATAGGATTCCTGAACATCATCAAAATTCACAGAAGTTAGCAAAGTATAAAGTAAACTAATTACAATTAGTGGTTTATACATCAACGTTACTATTCACGAGTCACTATTCACAAGTTACTATTCACGACTTTACTATTAATGATTTATACAAGTATAAAGAGAGTATAAATTACAAACTATCCACAATCTTTTCACAAATAAACCACGTAAGAAGTTTATACAAGTATAAAATGTACAAAACAACACAATTTACAAGTGGAGGTCATGTTCAAGTATCTTATTATCTTTACAAATAAAGTTAATATCTCAGTTGATTACAAGTTGTAAGTCGAGCCCAATAGAAACCACTACTATTGGTGAGATACGATCTAGGGATAGTCGCCTAGACATAAGTCACTTTCCTTTGTTTCAGAAGGCTAGATGGCCAGATTAAGAGGTAAGTGAGAGGGAGGACTCATTTTGGTGACACTACGGAGGCTACTCCCTCATTGAGGTTTAGGCCCCTATTGGCTACTCCCACATTGTGGTTTACGCACAGTCTATAGTGTCTCTGAGATCCAATTTGAACCCATCACCCAGGGTCTCAACCTAAGACACCACCTATATGCCCCTTACTCAGCTTGAAAAGAACTCATGTGTTAGACAGTTCTCCAAATGTTAATAAAAGCCGTCCTCAACTTCAAAAGACCTTAGAGAGGCACTAATGAAGGGTTAAGGCCAATATTAACAAAAGGGCCCTTATCTACTCATACGATTTTACACACTTATAACAATCAAGAATTTAACAATATTTACAATTAATTCTTTAAATTTCTTTTGTATAACAAGATTAGACACATTGTAAACACAACTTTTACACAACAAAACGTCACACTTTGTACACTTTTTTTTTTTTTTTTTCTTCTTCTTCTTCTTTTTTTTTTTTTTTTTTTTTTTTTTTTTTTTTTTTGAAAATACTTACAAATATTTGTTTTTCTTCCTTTTCTTTACAATTATTTTCAACACTTAGGTACGGGAACAGGGAGTCTCGATGTGCAATGGGACTGAAACAGCTACCCTTTTCAAGACTATGTTTAATCCAATATACCTTAGTGAATCACAATATTTTCATTTGTTATATATATCATTGATTTCAAATTCAATTCCAAGCGGTAAATCAAGAGGACGTGCGGCCCAAGTATAGTCGTCTAGACACAAAGTCCCTCCTACATCCTTTGGGCAACCTTACTGAAATGGCCAGGTAGGGGAGGGCGACCACAAGAGGTAGAATCCATTTTGGCATGAGCTACTCCCACATTGTGGTTTAGGCTCATTTGCACGCACTTCTGGATTCAAGAACCTGTCATGAGTGTTGTCCCCTTTCCTAGACACCATCCCACATAGGCTATACTTACTTGGATATAAAGGTCCTAAGTGTGAAGACAGTTCAATGAATGTTAATAAAGGCCGCCCTCAACCTTAAGGGACCTGAACTAGGTACCAATAAGGGGTTTAGGCCAATATTAATAAACACGACTTCACCTATTCCTTCTTTAATTTACAACTTACAATTAAAATTCGTATTCAATAATATAAATAACAACCTAAGTAATTAATTAACTAATTAACTAACAAATTATGAACAATTAACAAGTAAAATTTTTTTTTTTTTTTTTTTTTTTTCGAATACAACATATAAACAAAACAAATATTCACGTATTTAACAAGTGATTTTCAATCCCGGCAACGGCGCCAAAAATTGATGTCGCTTTTATCGAGCGACCAATTTAACCCTGAAATGTCATTAGTAGTACGTAATAAATAGGGATCGTTCTATTCCGGGGATTGAGGGTACACCTGTCATTGTCAAACAATTAAACAATTAAAATTAAAACAAAGTGTAATATTTACAAATATAGACATATTTACGAAAAGGGGGGAGTTTTTGGTTTTGGTTTTAATTTCCGAAAATAAAATCTAAGTTACCTAAATAATTAAAATGCAAAAACATAAAAATACAAATGGAATGCAAGAACAAAGATCAAAGTCGAAACTCATGATTAAAATTAATTCAAGTTCATCATTGTTCATCATAGTCATGCAAGAGAGTTGATCATGTGAAACGTTCAAAAGCAAACAATTTCCCATATTTTACTTTCAATGCTAATTAACCTAAGTGAAAGCACCTAGATTAATTCTATCAAACATGCAATCAAGCCCTAGAAAGCTAGTCAATCATGTCATGTTTAACGCAATAAACACCTAGAAAGGCTATCAACTCAAATGTGCAACTTAGTATGAAAAAGTCCACCTAATTGCAATCTTCTTTGATTAAATTCGGTTTTTGTACAAAACCTTTACTACTTATCGATTCAAGAACACAAAACCAAAAAGTTGATTCATGTTCTCAAATTCGTAGCAACAATCACATAAGAACCCTAAATGTTTCGAACCATTCAAGATAATCATACAAAAGATTTCTATCATGCAAATTTAATCAAACACTCACACAAAAGCAACCATAAATCGCAATATATGAATCTGAAAATTAACAATTAATCATAAAATTTCAGAAAACAACACTTGTTCATACATATGTGTCAACTAAGGCAAAACCAACGAAAATACAAAGCAAAGGTACAAGGAGAATCGGATTACACCGTGATGAAGATGAGATGAATGAAGTGATGAATGGTCTCTTGAATTTCGAAAGCAATCTTCAAGGATGGTGATGGATGATGTGCACGGCTTGTCTTCTTCTTCCTTGGCCTTGCTTGCACTTCGTGGTTGCCCTAGAGGATGGAGATGAACACGGCTAGGCTAGAGAGAGTTTCTGATTTTTTTCTCAAAGTGTAAATGCAAAAGTGTGGAACTCGGAACTTTGAGAAGAGGAGAGATTATATAGGGGACGGCCAACTTGGTCTCCAAGCCGTGTATTTCTTCTTTATTTTCCATGGAATTATTCTGAAAATGCCACATAGTTTCCTCCAATGATAGCTTGCCACATAAGCCCTATGAGGTGGTCCAACCAATCACAAAATTCCATTTAATTCCCTAACAATCTTGGCCGAAATTCCCTTGATAATATTCTGATTTTATACTTTAAATTCGGCCAAAATTCCTTTAGGGAATATAGGAATGTATCTAGACTTCTTTTGAGCTTTTCTTGGTCTCCACCTTTTTCTCTTTCCTTTTATTTCTCCCTTGAATCTCTCTTGCCGAATTCTCTAGGGTTTCTTCTTCATGGTGCACGGCAATTCCTTCTTTCCTCTTGGCTTGGACGGCAAAAGATATTCTAGGGTTTATCTCTTGATGAATTTCCATAAAAATAGCCCTAGAAAATCTCCCTAGAAAATCTCCTTTTAATTTCTGATTTTTACGCCACTTTCCTTGTTTTTCTCTTGCTTTGAACGGCAACACTCCCCTAGGGTTTATTCATGCGTCATAAACCCTAAATGTATGGGCTTCATGGGCCTTTGATCCAATTTGCCGAAAATCCAATGAGTCTTGAGAGTTCTTGGGCCTTGTTGCTTCAACTTCAAGCCTTGTCACCTTCCAACGTCATAACACTTCATTTTCCATTTCTTTTTCATGATAACGTTGGAAACTTCATAGGTAAGCTTTCCTCCTTTTCGCAGGGTTTCCTGGTTGGACCAGGAAAACTTCTTTTCTTCATTTCTGCTCATTTCTGTGGCTCATTGTTCTTCATCTTTGCTCCCCTTGACTTTCGCAAGCTCCTCTTTCCATTTGTGAGTTCATTTCCACTTTTTAGCTCGGAGGTCCTGAAAATAGAAACTAATAAGAAAAATAGAAACTTTCCTAAAATGAAAAATGGTAACTTTCCTAAACTGAAAATGGGAAACTTTCTAAAAATGAAAAATAGAAACTTACCGAAATAGAAACTTTCTACAAATAGGAACTTTCCCAATCAAAGAATGGAAACTTTCCTAAACAGAGTTTTATTAAGGAAATAACGCAGAAAATGTAGGGAAATGCAGTTAAAACGTCGCATTAAAATGCTCCTATCATGTACCCTCAATCCCCGGAATAGAACGATCCCTATTTATTACGTACTACTAATGACATTTCAGGGTTAAATTATGCGCTTGCTTTTAGCTGCATCAACATTAGGCCCCTTTATAACGCCCCCATGGGATAGTGACGTTTTTGCATACTTGGTGGATTTCTAGAAGTCTCTCTACATTTGCATGAGCTCTGCTAGGTTTTTAGAACACTTTGTTAAATTCCTTACCCTTCGTTTCTTTAAACCTTGAGCCATGACCCCATTACAACCCTTGATAAGACCTTCTTGATCCTTAAGATGGGACAGCCCTTGATGTGGAGATGAGTTACAAGAGTTGAACATATGGCTTGGGTCCATCTGTGCAAGTAGTTGGTACCTTTCATGAGATCTTTAAAAGAAAAATGTATGCATGTGCTTTCGTTTCATATAATATGTGATATACTTGCTATCTTTCACATATACTTGAGTGTATAAGCTTTTAAGCATTGCCTTGAATTCTGAGAGAAGAAAGAGTGGATATGCCTTGTGAGGATTGAATCAAACTTGTTTGAAACATGCTTGACAGAACCCATCACCATTGTTACAACCAAGTCCTACTTGTGTATGTGTAAATTATGTGTTTCAATTAACTCTCGAATGCTTAAACATTGACTCTTGGTTAAGTGCTAATCTTGGTGTTGTGAAAGTAAGAGATTGCTGAGACAAAAAGTTGAAGGGCAATAGAATTTTCGTTTGGTTGAGTCTTTAAATTTTCGTTGAGTCTTAGTGTGTGTCTTTCTGTGATTTTGCTAAGGGACTAGCAAAAGCTAAGTGTGGGGGAATTTGATAGGAGCATTTTAATGCGACGTTTTAACTGTTATTTCCCTATATTTTCTGCGTTATTTCCTTAATAAAACTCTGTTTAGGAAAGTTTCCATTCTTCGAATGGGAAAGTTCCTAATTGTAGAAAGTTTCCGTTTTGTAGTTTCTATTTTCCATTTTTAGAAAGTTTCCATTTTAGTTTAAGAAAGTTTCCATTTCTTATTTTAGAAAGCTTCTATTTTCAGGTCTTTGGAATAAATAAGCAGAATTGAGTTCATAAATGGAACGAAAAGCTTCATGAAGATGACATGGCAAGGAGAGAATCAAGGAAGAGTTTTTTTAAAAAAAGGAAAATATATTTTCCTTGGGGATTAAATTTGCCGTGTAATACTTAAGGAAAACAAGGTGACAACGTGGGAATTAAAGATGATTGATTGAGGATTTCAAGGAGAGATTTTCTTGGGAGACTTTTATGGAAAGAAATATTGTTGGAGGAATAATTTGGTGTGATTGCCAACGTGAAAATCAGAAATAATCAAGGAGATGACACAAAGAGAGATTCAAGGGAGATATTTATGGAAGGAAAATATGTGTGCACCAAGGAAAAGCTCAAAAGGCGTCTAGATTCATCCCTAAATTCCCTAAAGGAATGTTGGCCGAAATTCATGAAGAAAATCAGAATAATTTCAAGGAAATTCGGCAATTAAATATTAGGGAGGTATTTTAGAGAATTATGATTGGTTGGAACACATCACAAGGCTTACTTGGCATTCTATGATTGGTTGGACCACATCACAAGCTTACTTGGTGAATTATTATTGGTTGAAGCTATGTGGAAAATTCTGATTGCTTTGTGAACCCTAGCCGTGCTCCTATATATACTCCCCTCTTTGACGTTGAGAAGGGTTCCTCTCTTCCTATACAATTTATACTTTAGAAAAAAATCAGAAAATCTTCTTAGCATAGCCGTGAGTTTCTCCATCCTCTAGTCATCTCCACGAGTTCAAGCAAGGCCAAGGGAGAAGAAGCACAGCTGTGAGCATCCATCATCCATCTCCAACCTTGAAGCTTGCTTTCGAGATTCAAGAGACCACCACATCAATCGTTCATCACCATCTCCATCTCACGGTGTAATCCGATTCTCCTTTGTAACCTTTGCTTTGAATTTCGTTGGTTTTGTTCTAGTTGACATATGTGTTTGAACAATTGTTAAATTCTGGAATTTTTATGATTAATTGAGAATTTTCAGATTCATATTATTGTTCTTCGAAGGTTGCTTATGTGGGTTTGTTTAATTAAATTTGCGTTATAGATAACTTTTGTATTTTAATCTTATGTGGTTGCAAACACTTAGGGTTTCGATATAATTGGTGCTAGGTTTAAGAACATGAAATCGACTTTTCGTTTTGTGTAAACTTGAATCAAAGTAGTAAAGGTTTGTGCAAAGACCGAATTTAATTAACGAGGATTGCAATTAGGTGGACTTTTCCATACTAAGTTGTACACTTGAGTTGATAGCCTTTCTCTATGTGTAATGCGTTAAACATGACATGATTGACTAGCTTTCTAGGGTTTGATTGCATGTTTGATAGGATTAATCTAGGTGCTTTCGCTTAGGTTAATTAGCATTGAAAAGTAAAAAATGGGAATTCATTTGCTTTCGAGCGCATCATGTTTCACATGATCAACTCCTTTCTCATGACTTAGATGAACAATATTAGGGTTTGAGTCAATTTTAATCATATGTTTCGATTTTGATCTTTGTTCTCTCATTCCATTCGTATTTTTATGTTTTTGCATTTTAATTGTTTTGTTAACTTAGTTTTATTTTCGAAAAACCAAAAACAAAATCCCCCCTTTTCGTGTACAATGTTTATAGTTGTGAATATCTTTGTGAATATTATACTTTGTTTTAATTTTAATTGTTTAATTGTTTGACAATGACAGGTGTACCCTCAATCCCCGGAATAGAACGATCCCTATTTATTACGTACTACTAATGACATTTCAGGGTTAAATTATGCGCTTGCTTTTCGGCTGCATCAGAGGTACCGTCTGGCTGAAAGACGTTAAATTCAAGCGCTGCTTGGGAGGCAACCCAATTCAGAAGCAGCTGTGAAGGTGTCTTCAATAACACAGATTTGCTTTCTCTTTCGCTATTTCTTTTACTTTATAATTTTCTCCTTTATTTTTGTAGTCTTTTCGTAAATTCCATTCCTATATGCTTAATTGTTTCATTGCATGCTTATGAATGATTACATTGAGGACAATGCAATATTTAAGTGTGGGGGAAGGGATTTACACTTTTATCTTGAGTCATATATTGAAAAATACAAAAAAAAGTGAAAAATGTCAAAAATTTAAAAATTGTCATTGCTTTTGTTTTTGTTTTGAGTCTTAGGATGCCCTTTCAACTGTCTAGGATGATTCTATATCTCCGAAATTATGGCTAAAAGAGGATCACAAGATTGAGATGATTTTAAATGGTATTCTTTGGTTAATTGAGATATATGAAAAATGTGTGCCTTGTAGTGGATATGGATTTCGTGACCTTGGTACATAATATGAGCATGTTAAGATAAGTTTTGATTCATAAAACCCATGTGAGATATTGAGCCCATGTCCCTTTTTCTTGGAGTGATAAATGAAAAAATATATATATTCTTAATTTCTTGGCGATGTTTTGATGATCTCATCATTCTTTCATTTGATTGATTGCTTGCCATAGATTAAGTTTGATGGACTAGAGAATGCTAGAATTCACTCTTGTACTTGTTGAGACGTTTATCAATACATGGCCCTGATTCTGGAAAGGATAGAGGCACCCTAGGAATTACCACCATTGCCATATAAGCTTGTGTCCCTATTTGTGCCCGTCGTGGGACTCCCCTAGATAAACCCCTTTGAGCCTACATTAAGCCTTTTCTTTCATCACCCTTAAAATCCTTAACCCTGAACCTTAGTATAGCTACACTCCTACCCTTTGTTCTAAAAACTTAGTGGAGCTATCTTTTGGGGACTTTACTTAAGGATTTGGCATTGAGAATGAAAATTGAGAAGAGGTGAAAGTTCAAGTGTGGGGGTAGACTTGTCCATAAAAAAAAAATGTATGTGAAAGCCGTGAAAAAGAAATGAAAAAAAAAAATAAATTTGTACACGGTTAGAAAGAAAGAAAGATAAATGTTTATGGATCTTAGTCCCCCATACTTGGTGAGTTTGGAGTTTGTTTTGAATTGAAGGCCCATTACAGAAAAATTTGGCCTTTGTCCAATTCACTAGAGTTCAAAGGAAGTTTAGAGTGAAGTTAGGGCCCAAAATGAAGACATTTGGCCTCTTTACATTACCTCTATGGGATGGGACGTTTTGATATATCTTGGTGGATTTCTAGAAGTCTCTACAGTTACATGAGCTCTGCTAGGTTTTTAGGACACTTTGTTAAATTCCTTACCCTTTCATTTCTTAAAACCTTGAGCCTTTGCCCCATTACAACCCTTAATAAGACCTTTTTGATCCTTAAGATGGGACAGCCTTTGATGTGGAGATGAGTTACAAGAGTTGAACCTATGGCTTGGGTCCATCTGTCCAAGTAGTTGATATCTTTCATGAGATCTTTTGAAAAAAAAAAATTATTATATTCACAAAGTGCTTTTCATTTCTTATATATGTGAGCTATTTGATTGCCTCAAAATATTTTCTCTCACATATAATTGAGTGATTATAAGCTTTTAAGCATTGTCTTGAATTCTGAGAGAAGAAAGAGTGGATACACCTTGTGAGGAAATGAATCATACTTGTCTGAAACATGCTTAACATAACCCGTCACCATTGTTACAACCAAGTCCTACTTGTGTAAGTGAAGATTATGTGTTTCAATTAACTCTCGAATGCTTAAACATTGATTCTTGGTTGAGTGCTAATCTTGGTGTTATGAAAGTAAGAGATTGCTGAGACAAAAAGTTGAAGGGCAATAGAGTCATTGTTTGTGTAGAGTCTTTAAATTTTCGTTGAGTCTTAGTTGAGTCTTTTTGTGATTTTGCTAAGGGACTAGCAAAAGCTAAGTGTGGGGGAATTTGATAGGAGCATTTTAATGCGACATTTTAACTGTTATTTCCCTATATTTTCTGCGTTATTTCCTTAATAAAACTCTGTTTAGGAAAGTTTCGATTCTTCGAATGAGAAAGTTCCTAATTGTAGAAAGTTTCCGTTTTGTAGTTTCTATTTTCCATTTTTAGAAAGTTTCCATTTTAGTTTAAGAAAGTTTCCATTTCTTATTTTAGAAAGCTTCTATTTTCAGGTTTTTGGAATAAATAAGCTGAATTGAGTTCATAAATGGAACGAGAAGCTTCATGAAGATGACATGGCAAGGAGAGAATCAAGGAAGAGTTTTTTTTAAAAAAGGAAAATATATTTTCCTTGGGGATTAAATTTGCCGTGTAATACTTAAGGAAAAACAAGGTGACAACGTGGGAATTAAGGTGATTGATTGAGAATTTCACGTGGAATAAATCAAAGGAGATTTTCTTGGGAGATTTTTATGGAAAGAAATATTGTTGGAGGAGTAAATTGGTGTGATTGCCAACATGAAAATCAGAAATAATCAAGGAGATGACGCAAAGAGAGATTCAAGGGAGATATTTATGGAAGGAAAATATGTGTGCACCAAGGAAAAGCTCAAAAGGCGTCCAGATTCATCCCTAAATTCTCTAAAGGAATGTTAGCCGAAATTCATGAAGAAAATCAGAATAATTTCAAGGAAATTCGGCAATTAAATATTAGGGAGGTATTTTAGAGAATTATGATTGGTTGGAACACATCACAAGGCTTACTTGGCATTCTATGATTGGTTGGACCACATCACAAAGCTTACTTGGCGAATTCCTATTGGTGGAAGCTATGTGGAAATTTCTGATTGCTTTGTGAACCCTAGCCGTGCTCCTATATATACCCATCTCTTTGACGTTGAAAAAGGTTCCTCTCCCCCATACAATTTACACTTTAGAAAAAAATCAGAAAATCTTCTTAGCATAGCTGTGAGTTTCTCCATCCTCTAGTCATCTCCACGAGTTCAAGCAAGGCCAAGGGAGAAGAAGCATAGCCTTGAGCATCCATCATCCATCTCCAACCTTGAAGCTTGCTTTTGAGATTCAAGAGACCACCACATCAATCGTTCATCACCATCCCCATCTCACGGTGTAATCCGATTCTCCTTTGTAACCTTTGCTTTGAATTTCGTTGGTTTTGTTCTAGTTGACATATGTGTTTGAACAATTGTTAAATTCTGGAATTTTTATGATTAATTGAGAATTTTCAAATTCATATTATTGTTCTTCGAAGGTTGCTTATGTGGGTTTGTTTAATTAAATTTGCGTTATAGATAACTTTTGTATTTTAATCTTATGTGGTTGCAAACACTTAGGGTTTCGATATAATTGGTGCTAGGTTTAAGAACATGAAATCGACTTTTCGCTTTGTGTAAACTTGAATCAAAGTAGTAAAGGTTTTGTACAAAGATCGAATTTAATTAACGAGGATTGCAATTAGGTGGACTTTTCCATACTAAGTTGTACACTTGAGTTGATAGCCTTTCTCTATGTGTAATGCATTAAACATGACATGATTGACTAGCTTTCTAGGGTTTGATTGCATGTTTGATAGGATTAATCTAGGTGCTTTCGCTTAGGTTAATTAGCATTGAAAAGTAAAAAATGGGAATTCATTTGCTTTCGAATGTTTCACATGATCAACTCCTTTCTCATGACTTAGATGAACAATATTAGGGTTTGAGTCAATTTTAATCATATGTTTCGATTTTGATATTTGTTCTCTCATTCCATTCGTATTTTTATGTTTTTGCATTTTAATTGTTTTGTTAACTTAGTTTTATTTTCGAAAAACCAAAAACAAAATCCCCCCTTTTCGTGTACAATGTTTATAGTTGTGAATATCTTTGTGAATATTATACTTTGTTTTAATTTTAATTGTTTAATTGTTTGACAATGACAGGTGTACCCTCAATCCCCGGAATAGAACGATCCCTACTTACTTATACTACTAACGATATTTTCAGGGTTAAATTATGCGCGTGCTTTTAGCTGCATCAATTGTGTCTAGAAAGATTCCTGATACCATGTCACGTGCTCATAGGGATAGGCTTAAGAAAACTGTTAAGCAATATGTTTGGATGAACCTTATTTGTGGAAGTATTGCTCTGATCAATTGATTAGGAGATGTGTGCCTGAACATGAACATAATGCTATACTTTCTTTTTGCCACTCTAAAGCATGTGGGGACACTTTGGGTCTAAGAAGACTGCGTTAAGGTGCTAGAGTCTGGGTTCTATTGGCCAACATTATTTAGGGATGCACATGCCTATTGTTAACTTGTGATAAGTGCCAAAGAACAGGAAATCTAGGTCCTAGAGATCAAATGCCATTGTCCAATATAATAACTGTTGAAATATTTGATGTCTGGGGTATAGATTTCATGGGACCTTTCCCTTCATCTTTTGGGTTTCTCTATATCTTACTTGCAGTGGACTATGTTTCCAAATGGGTGGAAGCAAAGGCCACTAGAACTAATGACTCTAAGGTTGTTGCAGATTTTATCAAGTCTAACATCTTTAGCAGGTTTGGAATGCCTAGAGTTCTCATTAGTGATGGAGGATCCCATTTTTGCAATCGGACGATTGAGGCTCTCTTGAAGAGATATGATGTCACACATAAGGTTTCTACACCTTATCACCCACAAACTAGTGGGCAGGCTGAGGTCTCTAATCGTCAGATTAAGGGGATATTGGAGAAGACTGTGAACCCCAACAGGAAGGACTGGTCCTTGCGTCTAGAGGATGCTTTGTGGGCCTACAGAACTGCATACAAAACTCCCATAGGTATGTCACCATATCGAATTGTCTATGGCAAACCATGCCATTTACCTGTGGAGTTGGAGCACAAAGCTTGGTGGGCTGTGAAGCAGTTCAACATGGATATGGATGCAGCTGGGCTTCATAGGAAGTTGCAATTGCAAGAGTTAGAGGAGATAAGGAATGATGCCTTTGAAAGTGCTAAAATTTACAAGGATAAGACTAAGGCATTCCATGACAAAATGATTCGAAGAAAGACTTTTGTTGTGGGTCAAAAAGTTCTTCTCTTCCATTCTCGTCTCAAACTCTTCCCAGGTAAGCTTCGTTCTCGTTGGATTGGACCTTTTGTTATCACTCATGTGTTTCCTCATGGAGCTGTGCAGATAAAGAGTGAACATACAAGCAACGAGTTCAAAGTGAATGGCCATCGCTTGAAGCCTTACTATGAGGCATTTGTGGAACATGAAGTGGAGGATGTACCCCTCCAAAATGTTCCAAACCCTGAGGATTAAAAGGAGGTACAAGTCTAGGCTGAAAGACTATAAACATTAAGCGCTGCTTGGGAGGCAACCCAATTCTGAAGTAGCTGTGGAGGAGTCATCAACGCAGATTTGTTTTATCTCTCCCTTTTACTTCTCCAATTTTTCTTTATTTTGGTAGTCATTTTCGTAAATTTCATCCCTATATGCTTAAGTGTTTTATTGCATACTTTTTATTGATTACATTGAGGACAATGCAATATTTAAGTGTGGGGGAAGGGATTTACACTTTTATCTTGAGTCATATATTGAAAAATACAAAAAATTGAAAAATGTCAAAAATTTAAAAAATTTTCGTTGCTTTTGTTTTTGTTTTGAGTCTTAGGATGCCCTTTCAACTGTCTAGGATGATTCTATATCTCTAAAATCATGACTAAAAGAGGATCACAAGATTGAGATGATTTTTAAACATGGTATTCTTTGGTTAATTGAGATATATGAAAAATGTGTGCCTTGTAGTGGATATGGATTCGAAAACTTTGGTACAGAATATGAGCATGTTAGGATGAGTTTTGATTCATATAAGCCCATGTGAGATAATTGAGCCATGTCCCTTTTTCTTGGAGTGAAATGAAAAATATATTCTTATTTTCTTGGCGATCTCATTATTCTTCATTTGATTGATTGCTTGCCATAGATTAAGTTTGATGGACTAGAGAATGCTAGAATTCACTCTTGTGCTTGTTGAGACGTTTGTCAATACATGGCCCTGATTCTGGAAGGGATAGAGGCATCTTAGGAATTACCACCATTGCCAAATAAACCTGTGTCCCCATTTGTGCCCGTCGTGGGACCCCCCTAGATAAGCCCCTTTGAGCCTACATTAAGCCTTTTCGTTCATCACCCTAAATCCTTAACCATGAAGCTTAGTATAGTAACAACCCTACCCTTTGTTCTAAGAACTTAGTGGAGCTATCTTTTGAGACATACTACATGGGTTTGGTGCTAAGGATGGAAATTGAGAAGAGGTTAAAGTTCAAGTGTGGGGGTAGACTTGTCCATAAAGAAAAAAATGTGAAAGCCGTGAAAAATGAAAGAAAAGAAAAAATGTACGGCTAGAAAAGAAAAGAAAGAAATATTTATGGATTGAGGGTACACCTGTCATTGTCAAACAATTAAACAATTAAAATTAAAACAAAGTATAATATTCACAAAGATATTCACAACTATAAACATTGTACACGAAAAGGGGGATTTTGTTTTTGGTTTTTCGAAAATAAAACTAAGTTAACAAAACAATTAAAATGCAAAAACATAAAAATACGAATGGAATGAGAGAACAAATATCAAAATCGAAACATATGATTAAAATTGACTCAAACCCTAATATTGTTCATCTAAGTCATGAGAAAGGAGTTGATCATGTGAAACATTCGAAAGCAAATGAATTCCCATTTTTTACTTTTCAATGCTAATTAACCTAAGCGAAAGCACCTAGATTAATCCTATCAAACATGCAATCAAACCCTAGAAAGCTAGTCAATCATGTCATGTTTAATGCATTACACATAGAGAAAGGCTATCAACTCAAGTGTACAACTTAGTATGGAAAAGTCCACCTAATTGCAATCCTCGTTAATTAAATTCGATCTTTGTACAAAACCTTTACTACTTTGATTCAAGTTTACACAAAGCGAAAAGTCGATTTCATGTTCTTAAACCTAGCACCAATTATATCGAAACCCTAAGTGTTTGCAACCACATAAGATTGGTTGCAAACACTTAGGGTTTCGATTTCATGTTCTTAAACTAAATCACAATTAAAGCTTGGCCTAACCGAAATCGCAATTTGTCACCATTCCACAAGTGTAGTACAAAAATTAGCATGCATTCTATATACAACAAAATCGATGACACTTTAAGTGCAAGGGATTTTAACAATCCCCGGCAACGGCGCCAAAAATTGATGCGGCTGAAATAGCCTCACAATTTAACCCTGCAAAATGTAGTTGTCAGTATAGGATAAGTAGGGATCGTTCAGTCTGGGGATTGTAGGGTACACCTACACAAAAAGGTCAATTAACAAATAAAAGAATAAAATGGGGGGTTTTGAAAGTTGGTTTCTAATCTACTTAAAATAAATACAAAACAAATAAAACTATATTCAATGATCGACTTCCCTAACCTAGACCAATACCACTCAGAAATTACTAAGTAAAAACAGAAAATTCATTTCAACATGCTACAAAAATGTGCCCACCTTAAATGCCTAGATAAGAGCTCAAATGAAAAGCCTCAGCGGATCAATCCACTTATCTGATTCATTCTAATGTAGGCTTGAATCGGAAAAGTCCTTACCAAGCCTAATACTACTAATTTTCGAAAACACTCAGCGTAATTCTCTTAACTAGTGGTATTATCTAACCCTTAAATCAACTCACACGTGCAAATTAACCATTAGACATAGAATTTAACACGTAATTTCCAGAATCGTTAAACCATGGAACATAGTTCTTACCACTTTTTAGAACTAATTGCTACTTGTTTAACTCAGCGCCTTAACAAATAACAATTACTCTTGGCAAATTAAGCAAACACACAAGAACTCTCACCATTATTCTAGCATGCAAACTTATTAACCTAACTCTGAAAATTACCTAAACACGTAAAAGGGCACAAGATTGTAACATGCATCATAAAAGAATTCTCGAAATTAACTCAATAATAAACTGAAAATCTCAAAAATATTAATAAAAATATTCTGAAAATTCCATGTCTCCAATTACACAACTCGCAAATTGAAACACACAAAACCGAAACAAAAATTATAAGTAGAGTCATAGTTACACTTTGAAGCTTTCCTCAGCGGCTTAGCAACAAGGTGATGAACTTGTCTCTACTATGGTGGTGGAGCGTCCTTGACTCAGCGCCTTAGAGCTTTGTAGATTGATGGATGGATGGTGGTCACGGTCTTGTAAGATATGGAGGTTTGAGGAGTGAATTGGGTAGTCTTGGAATGATCTTGGCTGGGAAGTGATCTTGGCTGGGAAGTGATCTTAGCTGGGAAGTGATGCAAATTTAGTTCTGGACGTTGCCTATTTATAGGGGAGCATTGGTTGGCTTTACCAACTGAAACATCTCCTTTATGGCCTTAACTCCTCTCATAATGGGGCAATTCCTTTAATTTCCGAGCTGAAACGTCTTCCTCTTATTTATTTTTCAGCTGAAACATCTTTCTCTTTTATTCCTCAACTGAAAAACGTCTTTCTCCTTTATTCTTCAACTGAACACGTCTTTCTCTTATTTATTTTCCAGCGGAAACATCTTTTTCTTTTATTCCTCAACTGAAAACATCTTTTCTCCTTTATTTCCCTTCTTCATTGCTTGGTCAAATATCTTAATGCTTTATTTTATGACTCCATCATTGCTGTTTCCAAGAGTTCAACCAGGCAACGTTTTCTATAACAAGCAGGAGAATATCAGAATTTTCTAGAGAAAATAAAGGGAAATTAAAATGTAAAGACCGCAAAAATAGTTTACAGTTAGGAATCCTGATCCAGCTAGGATTTTTCATGAATTTTACTTTTTTCGCCTATTTCACTCCAAACACTCAACAAGACTTTCAAAATGACTTAATGACTAAAAACACAAAACTTAAGAGAGAAACAAGGCTAAAATGAGGCACATAATTAATAATATCGTCACATTTTTTTGCTCCTATCAACCACGCTCATTAGCGGTGAGTCCTTCATAAAAATAGGTAAGGAGGGACCCCTCACTCATCCCATGGTTAGGGCATGATGCTACAAGGCTCTTAAACCTGTCCCAATAATTGCAGAAATTCTCCTCATGTCCTTGTGTAATTCCACTAATCTGCTTCCTCAAAACAGTGACCTTTGAGGCAGGAAAGTACTTCGTAAGGAACTCGCCCTTCATCCTATCCCAAGTGTTGATAGTGCCAGCAGGCAGCTCAAATAGCCAAGTCTTGGCCTTGTCCTCCAAAGTAAAGGGAAATGCCTTCATCTTCAAGATATTGATATCAGCTCCTTTAGGGCACATACTCCCACAGACAAACTCGAACTCCTTGAGATGCTTGTTGGTGTCTTCACTACTCATCCCATGAAACTTGGGTAGGTGATGCAGAAACCCACTCTTTAACTCAAAATCATCATTAAGCCCCTCTCTTGGTTCTGGATAGGCAATGCATAAGGGCGCAGCACCCCCACCTGTAGGATTAGACAGTTGCCTAATAGTCTCAGCCATTGGTGCCTTTACTTGCTCAACACGGGCGTGCTCTTCCTCTTCTTCCTCTTCAGTGACCTCCTCTTCTTCCTCTTCCAAGACTTGTTCTTCTCCTTCTTCAGAATGGTCAGGTTTGTTGATCTCCTCGGTTGATCTAGTTGAGGAGTTATAACCTGAATAGCTAGAGTCCTGAGAATACCTCCTTTCTAGAGGAGGGCGGTCTGAAAAAGTGAGTTCTGCCCTTTGCTTAGCACGTTCCAATTTTTCAAACAGCTCCTTAGTCTTATCAGAGACAGTGGACATTCATGGACCTTTAAGACCAAATCAAGTGTTAGTAACATGTACAAGGTTCGAAATACAAACATTATGTGTTTCCTACTTCCTAAGTTACTTTTACATTTACATACTTAGGTACTGGAACAGAGGACCTCGTTTGTGCAATGGGACTATAGAACAGCTACCCTCGACAAAGTCATGTTTAATCCAATATACCTTAAGCAGGTCACACATCATTTTTTTTTTTTTTTTTATAAACATAGTTAATATCTCAATTGATTCTAAGTTGTAAGTCGAGCCCAATAGAAACCACTACTATTGGTGAGATACGATATAGGGATAGTTGCCAAGACATAAGTCTCTTTCCTTTGTTTCAGAAGGCCGAATGGCCAGATTAAGAGGTAAGTGAGAGGGAGGACTCATTTTAGTGATACTACGGACTCTACTCCCTCATAGAGGTTTAGGCCCCTATCGGCTACTCCCACATAGTGGTTTAGGCACATTCTATAGTATCTCTGAGATCCAATTGAACCCATCACCCAGGGTCTCAACCTAAGACACCATCCGTATGTGCCCCTTACTCAGCTGGGAAATTAACTAATGTGTTAGACCGTTCTCCAAGTGCTAATAAAGGCCGCCCTCAACCTCAAGAGACCTGAGTAAGGTACAAATGAAGGGTTTAGGCCAATATTAACAAAAGGGCCCTTGTCTACTCATACGATTTTACACACTTACAACAATTAAGTATTTAGCTAAATTCATAACCTAAGTATATTAATCTAAGTGAAACACATACAATTTACAACATACTAAAAAAAAAACTCATTCTACAATTTACAATATACTGAAAAAAAAAAAAAAAATCTAAGTGAAACACATTCAATTTACAATATGGTTAAAAAAAACATCTTCTACAAATTGTACAACAATGATAAAAGACATGCTTAATTTTGTAACACTCATAAAACTTAAACTAAATCACAATTAAAGCTTGGCCTAACAGAAATCGCAATTTGTCACCATTCCACTTGTGTAGTACAAAAATTAGCATGCATTCTATATACAACAAAATCGATGACACTTTAAGTGCAAGGGATTTTAACAATCCCCGGCAACGGCGCCAAAAATTAATGCGGCAGAAATAGCCTCACAATTTAACCCTGCAAAATGTAGTTGTCAGTATAGGATAAGCAGGGATCGTTCAATCCGGGGATTGTAGGGTACACCTACACAAAAAGGTCAACTAACAAATAAAAGAATAAAATGGGGGTTTTTGAATTTGGTTTCTAATCTACTTAAAAATAAAAACAAAACAAATAAAACTATATACAGTGATCGACTTCCCTAACCTAGACCAATACCACTCAGAAATTACTAAGTGTAAAAACAGAAAATCCATTTCAACATGCTACAAAAATGTGCCCATCTTTAATGCCTAGATAAGAGCTCAAATGAAAAGCCTCAGCGGATCAATCCACTTATCTGATTCGTTCTAATGTAGGCTTGGATCGGAAAAGTCCTTACCAAGCCTAATACTACTAATTTTCGAAAACACTCAGCGTAATTCTCTTAACTAGTAGTATTACCTAACCCTCGAATCAACTCACACGTGCAAATTAACCATTAAACATAGAATTTAACACGTAATTTCCAGAATCGTTTAATCATTAAACATGATTTTTACCACTCGTTAGAACTAATTACTACTTGTTTAACTCAGCGTCTTAACAAATAACAATTACTCTTGGCAAATTAAGCAAACACACAAGAACTCTCACCGTTATTCTAGCATGCAAACTTATGAACCTAACTCTGAAAATTACCTAAACACGTAAAAGGGCACAAGATTGTAACATGCATCATAAAAGAATTCTCAAAATTAACTCAATAATAAACTGAAAATCTCAAAAATATTAATAAAAATATTCTGAAAATTCCGTGTCTCCAATTACACAACTTGCAAATTGAAACGCACAAAACCGAAATAAAAATTGTAAGTAGAGTCATAGTTACACTTTGAAGCTTTCCTCAGCGGCTTAGCAACACGGTGATGAACTCGTCTCTGCTATGGTGGTGGAGCGTCCTTGACTCAGCGCCTAAGAGCTTTGTAGATTGATGGATGGATGGTGTCACGGTCTTGTAGGTGATGAAAGTTTAAGAAGTGAATTGGGCAGAGTCTTGGAAAAGTTTTTGGCTAGGAAGTGATAGGCAATGAATTATCTTAGCTGGGAAGTGATGCAAATTCAGTTCTGGACGTTGCCTATTTATAGGGGAGCATTGGTTGGCTTTCCCAACTGAAACGTCTTCTTTATGGCCTTAACTCCTCTCATAATGGGGCAATTCCTTTAATTTCCAAGCTGAAACGTCTTTCTCTTATTTATTTTTCCTGCTGAAACATCTTTTTCTTTTATTCCTCAACTGAAAACATCTTTTCTCCTTTATTTCCCAACTGAAAACGTCTTTCTCTTATTTATTTTCCAGCTGAAACGTCTTTCTCTTTTATTCCTCAACTGAAAACATCTTTTCTCCTTTATTTCCCTTCTTCATTGCTTGGTCAAATATCTTAATGCTTTATTTTATGACTCCATCATTGCTGTTTTCAAGAGTTCAACCAGGCAACGTTTCCTACAACAAGCAGGAGAATATCAGAATTTTCTAGAGAAAATAAAGAGAAATTAAAATGTAAAGACCGCAAAAATAGTTGACAGTTAGGAATCCTGATCCAGCTAGGATTTTTCATGAATTTTACTTTTTCCGCCTATTTCACTCCAAACACTCAACAAGACTTGCAAAATGACTTAATGACTAAAAACACAAAACTTAAGGGAGAAACAAGGCTAAAATGAGGCACATAATTAATAATATCGTCACATTTTTTTGCTCCTATCAGTGAGTTTTCTGATTTTCTTCCAAGAAATTAAATTAATAATTCCACATAGCTTCCATCAATGAGAAATTGCCAAATAAGCCCTAGTGTGTCATCCAACCAATCACAAAACTCCAAGAAGATTCCCTAATATATTCTTGCCGAAATACCTTGAATATTTTCTGATTTTCTTCTTCTATTTTCGTCCAAAATATACTTAGGGTTTCTAGGAATGAATCTAGACTCCATTTGGTGCTTTTTCTTGATTTCTTTCCATAAATTCCACCCTAGAAAATCTCTTGCGTAATCTTTTATTCTCCATTTGATTTTCACGCCACCTTCTCTCTCTCCCCTTTGGTTTTCACGGCAACACATCCCTAGGGTTAGGGTTTTGCGTCACAAACCCTAATGTCATGGGCTTTGATGGGCCTTGATCCATTTTGCCGAAAATCCAAAGAGTTCTTGGGCCTTGTTGCTTCAACTTCAAGCTTTCTCATCCTCCAACGCAAAACACTTTATTTTTCCATTTCTTTTTCATGGTTGCGTTGGAAACTTGCTCGGGAAGCCTTCCTCCATTTCACAGGGTTTCCTAGTTGGATTAGGAAAGCTTGTTTCTTCATTTCTGCTCATTTCTGTGACCCGATTTCTCTCATATTCGTTCGTCTTGATGTTCGCAAGCTCCTCTTTCCATTCGTGCGTTCATTTCCACTTTTTAGCTCGGAGGTGATAGGAGCATTTTAATGCGACGTTTTACTTGCTTTTTCCTACATTTCTTGCGTCATTTCCTTAGTAAAACTCTGCTTAGGGAAGTTTCCATTCTTCGATTGGGAAAGTTCCTATTTTGATAGGAGCATTTTAATGCGACGTTTTACTTGCTTTTCCCTGCATTTTCTGCGTTATTTCCTTAATAAAACCCTGTTTAGGAAAGTTTCCATTCTTTGATTGGGAAAGTTCCTATTTGTAGTAAGTTTCCATTTTCAGTAGTTTCTATTTTTCATTTTAGAAAGTTTCCCATTTTCAGTTTAGGAAAGTTGCCATTTTTCATTTTAGGAAAGTTTCTATTTTTCTTACTAGTTTCTATTTTCAGGTCCTTGTCACAAGTGAGCTGAAACGAGCTCACAAATGGAGAGAGAAGCTAGCCAACGTTGGAGGGAGACAAGATGAAGTACAAAGGGAAGCACAAATGAGCAGAAATGAAGAAATGAAGCTTTCCTGGTCCAACCAGGAAACCCTGTCCAGAAAAGGAAAGCTTGCCAAAACAAGACTCTTGAGCCAACCATGAATGGAGATCGAATTAATGAAGTGACATGGCATGAGAGAAGCTTCTTGAAGACTCTAGATGATGACATGGCATAGAGGTGACGCATGGAGGCCCAAAAACTCTCAAGACTTGTTGGAATTTCGGCTACTTGGATAAAAGCCCACAAAGGCCCATGGAACTAGGGTTTGTGACGCAAACCCTAGCCCTAAAGATGTTTTGCCGTGAAATCCTAGAGAGAAACAAGGAAGATGACGTGGAAAATCAGAAAATAATAAGAAGATTTCGGTTGAGATTTTCTAGGGAGATTTTCTTGGAATGAGATATTCTTGGAAGAGTTATCTTGAGCCTTTGCCGTTTAAAGAGAGAGAGAAGCTAGGGATTGCCGTGAGAAATACAAGGAAGGAGAGAGAATTGCCGTGTGAATCAAAGAAGAACCTAGAAGATTTCGGCAAAGATATTTTCTAAGAGAGTTTTAAGGAAAGAGAAAAAGGTGGGAACCAAGAAACGGCTAAAAAGGAGTCTAGATTCATTCCTAGAATTCCTAAAGGAAGTTGGCCGAAATTAAACAAGAAAAATCAGAAATTATCTCAAGGAATTTCGGCAATATTTCTAGGGAATTAAAAGAGAATTTTGTGATTGGTTGCACCACCTCATAGGGCTTATGTGGCAAGCTATCATTGGAGGAAACTATGTGGCATTTTCAGATTAATTCCATGGAAAATAAAGAAGAAATTCACGGCTTGGAGACCAAGTTGGCCGTCCCCTATATATTCCTCTCTTCTCTCAACGTCAAGGAGTTCCACACTTTTGCATTTACACTTTGAGAAAAAATCAGAAACTCTCCCTAGCCTAGCCGTGTTCATCTCCATCCTCTAGGGCAACCACGAAGTTCAAGCAAGGCCAAGGAAGAAGAAGACAAGCCGTGCACACCATCCATCACCACCCTTGGAGATTGCTTTCGAAATTCAAGAGTCCATTCATCACTTCATTCATCTCATCTTCATCACGGTGTAATCCGATTCTCCTTGTAACCTTTGCTTTGTAATTTTCGTTGGTTATGCCTTAGTTGACACAATTGTTTGAACAAGTATTGTTTTCTGAAATTTTATGATTAATTGTTAATTTTCAGATTCATATATTGCGATTTATGGTTGCTTTTGTGTGAGTGTTTGATTAAATTTGCATGATAGAAATCTTTTGTATGATAATCTTGAATGGTTCGAAACATTTAGGGTTTTTATGTGAATGTTGCTACGAATTCGAGAACATGGATCAACTTTTTGGTTTTGTGTTCTTGAATCGATAAGTAGTAAAGGTTTTGTACAAAAACCGAGTTTAATCAAAGAAGATTGCAATTAGGTGGACTTTTTCATACTAAGTTGCACATTTGAGTTGATAGCCTTTCTAGGTGCTTAATGCATTAAACATGACATGATTGACTAGCTTTCTAGGGTTTGATTGCATGTTTGATAGAATTAATCTAGGTGCTTTCGCTTAGGTTAATTAGCATTGAAAGTAAAATATGGGAAATTGTTTGCTTTTGAACGTTTCACATGATCAACTCCTCTTGCATGACTATGATGAACAATGATGAACTTGAATCAATTTTAATCATGAGTTTCGAATTTGATCTTTGTTCTTGCATCCCATTTATATTTTTATGTTTTTGCATTTTAATTATTTTCTTAACTCAGTTTAAAACTAGAAAACCAAAAATCAAAAATCCCCCCTTTTTCGTAAATATGTATATATTTTGTTATATTTTTGTAAATATTATACTTTGTTTTAATTTTAATTGTTTAAGTGCTTGACAATGACAGGTGTACCCTCAATCCCCGAAATAGAACGATCCCTATTTACTTTATACTACTAATGACATTTCAGGGTTAAATTGGTCGCTCAACAAAAGCGACACCATATTTGTAGAAAGTTTCTATTTTTGTAGTTTCTATTTATCATTTTTAGTAAGTTTCCATTTTCGGTAGTTTCTATTTCTCACTTTTAGAAAGTTTCCCATTTTCAGTTTAGGAAAGTTGTCATTTTTCATTTTAGGAAAGTTTCTATTTTTCTTACTAGTTTCTATTTTCAGGACCTCGGAGCTAAAAAGTGGAAATGAACTCATAAATGGAAAGAGGAGCTTGCGAAAGTCAAGGGGAGCAAAAATGAGAAACAATGAGCCACAGAAATGAGCAGAAATGAAGAAAAGAAGTTTTCCTAGTCCAACCAGGAAACCCTGTCCAGAAAAGGAAAGCTTGCCAAAACAAGACTCTTGAGTCAACCAAGAGTGGAGATCGAATTAATGAAGTACATGGCATAAGGGAAGCTTCTTGAAGACTCTAGATGATGACATGGCATAAAGGTAGAGACCCATGAACTCTCAAGAATGAAGTGGATTTTCGGCAAATGGATAAAAGGCCCACAAAAGCCCATGCAACTAGGGTTTTTGACGCATGAATAAAACCTAGGGGAGTTTTGCCGTCCAAGATGAAGAGAGAAACAAGGAAGTGGCGCCCAAAAATCAGAAATTAAAAGGAGATTTTCTAGGGCTATTTTTATGGAAATTCATCAAGAGATAAACCCTAGAATATCTTTTGCCGTCCAAGCCAAGAGGAAAAGAAGGAATTTGCCGTGTGAATTAAAAGAAAACCCTAGAGAATTCGGCAAGGAGATATTCAAGGGAGAAATAAAAGGAAAGAGAAAAAGGTGGAGACCAAGAAAAGCTCAAAAGAAGTCTAGATACATTCCTTAATTCCCTAAAGGAAGTTTGGCCGAATTGAACTACAAAAATCAGAAATTATATCGAGGGAATTTCGGCAAGATTATTTAGGGAATTAATATTGGAGTTTTGTGATTGGTTGCACCACCTCATAGGGCTTATGTGGCAAGCTTGCATTGGAGGAAAGTATGTGGAATGACTACATTAATTCCGTGAGAAATTCAGAAAAGAGGACGGCTTGGAGACCAAGGAGGCCGTGCTCCTATATATTCTCCATTCTTCTAAACGTCAAGGGTCCCGACTTTTACGTTTTACACTTTGAAGAAAAATCAGAAAACTCTCTCTAGCCTAGCCGTGTTCATCTCCATCCTCTAGGGCAACCACGAAGTTCAAGCAAGGCCAAGGAAGAAGAAGACAAGCCGTGCACATCATCCATCACCATCCTTGAAGATTGCTTTCGAAATTCAAGAGACCATTCATCACTTCACTCATCTCATCTTCATCACGGTGTAATCCGATTCTCCTTGTAACCTTTGCTTTGTAATTTTCGTTGGTTATGCCTTAGTTGACATAATTGTTTGAACAAATATTGATTTCTGAAATTTTATGATTAATTGTTAATTTTCAGATTCATATATTGTGATTTATGGTTGCTTTTGTGTGAGTGTTTGATTAAATTTGCATGATAGAAATCTTTTGTATGATAATCTTGAATGGTTGGAAACATTTAGGGTTTTTATGTGAATGTTGCTACGAATTTGAGAACATGGATCAACTTTTTGGTTTTGTGTTCTTGAATCGATAAGTAGTAAAGGTTTTGTACAAAAACCGAATTTAATCAAAGAAGATTGCAATTAGGTGGACTTTTTCATACTAAGTTGCACATTCGAGTTGATAGCCTTTCTAGGTGCTTAATGCGTTAAACATGACATGATTGACTAGCTTTCTAGGGTTTGATTGCATGTTTGATAGGATTAGTCTAGGTGCTTTCGCTTAGGTTAATTAGCATTGAAAGTAAAATATGGGAAATTGTTTGCTTTTGAACGTTTCACATGATCAACTCCTCTTGCATGACTATGATGAACAATGATGAACTTGAATCAATTTTAATCATGAGTTTCGACTTTGATCTTTGTTCTCACATCCCATTTGTTTTTTTTTATGTTTTTTGCATTTTAATTATTCTTTACTTAGATTTTATTTTCGAACTAGAAAACCAAAAACCAAAAATCCCCCCTTTTTCGTAAATATGTATATATTTTGTTATATTTTTGTAAATATTATACTTTGTTTTAATTTTAATTGTTTAATTGTTTGACAATGACAGGTGTACCCTCAATCCCCGGAATAGAACGATCCCTATTTACTTTATACTACTAATGACATTTCAGGGTTAAATTATGCGCTTGCTTTCGAGCGCACCAGGAGGTCCTGAAAATAGAAACTAGTATGAAAAATAGAAACTTTCCTAAATTGAAAAATAGAAACTTTCTAAAAATGAAAAATGGAAACTTACTAAAAGTGAAAAATAGAAACTTTCCAGAAATGAGAAATGAAAACTACAGAAATGGAAACTTTCTACAATAAGGAACTTTCCCAATCAAAGAATGGAAACTTTCCCAAACAGGGATTTTTCAAGGAAATGGCGCAGAAAAATGTAGGGAAATGCAGTTAAAACGTCGCATTAAAATGCTCCTATCAAATTCCCCCACACTTAGCTTTTGCTAGTCCCTTAGCAAAATCACAACACAGCACGACTACGACTCAACAAAAATTAAAGACTTGACACATTACAGACTCTATTGCCCTTTAACTTTTTGTCTCAGCAATCTCTTACTTTCACAACACCAAGATTAGCAGTTCACCAAGAATCAATGTTTAGGCATTCGAGAGTTAATTAAAACACATAATTCACATATACACAAGTAGGACTTGGTTGGAACAATGGTGATGGTTTCTGTTAAGCATGTTTCAAACAAGTATGATTCAAATCCTCACAAGGTATATCCACTCTTTCTTCTCTCAGATCATGGCAATGCTTAAAAGCTTATACACTCAAGTATATGTGAAAGATAGCAAGTATATCACATAATGTAAGAAACGAATGCACATGTATAAATTTTTCTTTTAAAGATCTCATGAAAGATATCAACTACTTGCACAGATGGACCCAAGTCATAGGTTCAACTCTTGTAACTCATCTCCACATCAATGGCTGTCCCATCTTAAGGATCAAGAAGGTCTTATCAAGGGTTGTAATGGGGCCATGGCTCAAGGTTTAAAGAAACGAAAGGTAAGGAATTTAACAAAGTGTCCTAAAAACCTAGCAGAGCTCATGCAAATGTAGAGAGACTTCTAGAAATCCACCAAGTATGCAAAAACGTCACTTTCCCATGGGGGTGTTATAAAGGGGCCTAATGTCTTCATGTTGGGCCCAAACTTCACTCTAAACTTCCTTTGGTTACTAATGAGTTGGACAAAGGCCAAATTTTCTGTAGTGGGCCTTCAATTCAAAGTAAACTCCAAATTCACCAAGTATGGGGGACTAAATCCATAGATATATTTCTCTTTTTTCTTTCTTTCTTTTCTTAGCCGTACAATTTTTTTCTTTTTCACTTTATTTTTCTCGGCTTTTTCATACATTTTTCTTTTATGGACAAGTCTACCCCCACACTTGAACTTTCACCTCTTCTCATCCTTCATTATTGACGCCAAAATTTCTTCAAGTAAAGTCTCAATTTAGCTCCACTAAGTTCTTAGAACAAAGGGTAGGGTTATAGCTATACTAAGGTTTAGGTTAAAGATTTTAAGGGTGATGAAAGAAAAGGCTTAATGTAGGCTCAAAGGGGTTTTTCTAAGGGAGTCCCACGACGGGCACAATTAGGGACACAGGTTTATTTGGCAATGGTGGTGATTCCTAGGGTGCCTCTATCCTTTCCAGAATCAGGGCCATGTATTGATAAAAGTCTCAACAAGCACAAGAGTGAATTCTAGCATTCTCTAGTCCATCAAACTTAATCTATGGCAAGCAATCAATCAAATGAAAGAATAATGAGAACATCAAAACATCGCCAAGAAAATAAGAGTATATTTTTCATTTCACTCCAAGAAAAAGGGACATGGGCTAAATTATCTCACATGGGTTTTTATGAATCAAAACTCATCTTAACATGCTCATATTTCTGTACCAAAGTCACGAAATCCATATCCACTACAAGGCACATATTTTTCAAATATCTTAATTAACCAAAGAATACTATTTTAAAGTCATCTCAATATTGTGATCATCTTTTAGCCATAATTTCAGAGATATAGAATCATCCTAGACAGTTGAAAGGGCATCCTATTACTCAAAAACAAAAACAAAAGACAAAGACTCAATAAAAGCAACGAAATTTTTATGATTTTTGACATTTTTTCAATTTTTTTGTATTTTTCAATATATATGACTCAAAACAAAAGTATAAATCCCTTCCCCCACACTTAAATATTGCATTGTCCTCAATGTAATCAATCATAAGCATGCAATGAAACAATTAAGCATATAGGGTAGAAATTTACGAAAATAACTACTAAGTACAAAAAGAAAACGTGAAAAGAAGGAGAAATAGGGAAGGAGAAATCAAATCTGCGTGTGTAGACTCCTTCACAGCTACTTCTGAATTGGGTTGCCTCCCAAGCAGCGCTTAATGTTTATAGTCTTTCAGCCTAGACCTGTACCTCCATGTGTCCTCAGTTGGTGGGGCCTTCAAAGCCTCCCTTTGGGTTTGGAATTGTGTTGCTCAGAAGCTTACCATTCTCATGAAACTTGGTCATGAAGTCCACCACTTGTCCCATTTGCTTCTTGAGGTCTGCAATGTCCTTGGTATGGTTCTGTTGTCCTTGAACCAAGGCTTGAGTGGAATTGGTGAGTGCCTCAATAATCTGATCATAGTTCGAATTCCCTGAGGCAATAATCTGATCAATAATCTGTTTTTTTTTTTCTTTTCTTTCTTTGTACGAAAATACTTACAAATATTTACATTCTTTCCTTTCCTTTACAATTATTTTCAACACTTAGGTACGGGAACAGGGAGTCTCGATGTGAAATGGGACTGAAACAGCTACCCTTTTCAAGACTATGTTTAATCCAATATACCTTAGTGAATCACAATATTTTCGTTTGTTATATATATCATTGATATCAAATTAAATTCCAAGCGGTAAATCAAGAGGACGTGCGGCCCAAGTATAGTCGTCTAGACACCAAGTCTCTCCTACATCCTTTGGGCAACCTTACTGAAATGACCAGGTAGGGGAGGGCGACCACGAGAGGTAGAATCCATTTTGGCATGAGCTACTCCCACATTGTGGTTTAGGCCCATTTGTAAGCACTTCTGGATTCAAGAACCTGTCATGAGCGTTGTCCCCTTCCTAGACACCATCCCACATAGGCTATACTTACTTGGATGAAAAAGATCCTAAGTGTGAAGACAGTTCAATGAATGTTAATAAAGGCCGCCCTCAACCTTAAGGGACCTGGACTAGGTACCAATAAGGGGTTTAGGCCAATATTAATAAACACGACTTCACCTATTCCTTCTTTAATTTACAACTCACAATTAAAATTCGTATTCAATAATATAAATAACAACCTAAGTAATTAATTAACTAATTAACTAATTAACTAATTAACTAATTAACTAATTAACTAATTAACTAATTAACTAACAAATTAAGAACAATTAACAAGTAAATTTTTTTTTTTTCTTTTTCAAACACAACATATAAACAAAACAAATATTCACAATATGACAAATGATTTTTCAATCCCCGGCAACGGCGCCAAAAATTGATAACGCTAGAGCAAGCGCATAATTTAACCCTGAAATGTCATTAGTAGTACGTAATAAATAGGGATCGTTCTATTCCGAGGATTGAGGGTACACCTGTCATTGTCAAACAATTAAACAATTAAAATTAAAACAAAGTATAATATTCACAAAGATATTCACAACTATAAACATTGTACACGAAAAAGGGGGGATTTTGTTTTTGGTTTTTCGAAAATAAAACTAAGTTAACAAAACAATTAAAATGCAAAAACATAAAAATACGAATGGAATGAGAGAACAAAGATCAAAACCCGAAACATATGATTAAAATTGACTCAAACCCTAATATTGTTCATCTAAGTCATGAGAAAGGAGTTGATCATGTGAAACATTCGAAAGCAAATGAATTCCCATTTTTTACTTTTCAATGCTAATTAACCTAAGCGAAGGCACCTAGATTAATCCTATCAAACATGCAATCAAACCCTAGAAAGCTAGTTAATCATGTCATGTTTAACGCATTACACATAGAGAAAGGCTATCAACTCAAGTGTACAACTTAGTATGGAAAAGTCCACCTAATTGCAATCCTCGTTAATTAAATTCGATCTTTGTACAAAACCTTTACTACTTTGATTGAAGTTTACACAAAACGAAAAGTCGATTTCATGTTCTTAAACCTAGCACCAATTACATGCAAATCCTATATGTGTCGACCCAAATAAGATAAACATATAAAAGTTTTCTATAACGCAAATTTAATTAAACAAACCCACATAAGCAACTCTCGAATCACAATATATGAATCTGAAAATATTCAATTAATCATAAAATTCCAGAAATTAACAATTGTTCAAACATATATGTCAACTAAGGCAAAACCAATGAAATACAAAGCAAAGGTTACAAAAGAGAATCGGATTACACCGTGGATGGAAGATGATAATGGGTGAATAACGATGAATCCTTTGAGACTCGAAAGCAAGCTTCAAAGGTGGATGGTGGAGGAATAGATCACGGCTTCTTCTTCTCCTCCTTGGCCTTGCTTGAACTTCGTGGTTTGCCCTAGAGGATGGAGAAACTCACGGCTATGCTAAGAAGATTTTCTGATTTTTTTCTAAAGTGTCAATTGTATGGGAAGAGGACCCCTTGACGTTGAGAAAGGGGGAGTTTTATATAGGAGCATGGCTAGGGTTCACAAAGCAATCAGAATTTTCCACATAACTTCAACCAATGATAATTCGCCAAGTAAGCTTGTGATGTGGTCCAACCAATCATAGAATGCCAAGTAAGCCTTGTGATGTGTTCCAACCAATCATAATTCTCTAAAATACCTCCCTAATATTTAATTGCCGAATTTCCTTGAAATTATTCTGATTTTCTTCATGAATTTCGGCCAACATTCCTTTAGGGAATTTAGGGATGAATCTGGACGCCTTTTGAGCTTTTCCTTGGTGCACACATATTTTCCTTCCATAAATATCTCCCTTGAATCTCTCTTTCCGTCATCTCCTTGATTATTTCTGATTTTCACGTTGGCAATCACACCAATTTACTCCTCCAACAATATTTCTTTCCATAAAAGTCTCCCAAGAAAATCTCTCCTTGAAATCCTCAATCAATCATCTTCAATTCCCACGTTGTCACCTTGTTTTTCCTTAAGTATTACACAGCAAATTTAATCCCCAAGGAAAATATATTTTCCTTTTTTTTTTAAAAAAACTCTTCCTTGATTCTCTCCTTGCCATGTCATCTTCATGAAACTTCTCGTTCCATTTATGAACTCAATTCTGCTTATTTATTCCAAAAACCTGAAAATAGAAGCTTTCTAAAATAAGAAATGGAAACTTTCTTAAACTAAAATGGAAACTTTCTAAAAATGGAAAATAGAAACTACAAAACGGAAACTTTCTACAATTAGGAACTTTCCCATTCGAAGAATGGAAACTTTCCTAAACAGAGTTTTATTAAGGAAATAACGCAGAAAATATAGGGAAATAACAGTTAAAATGTCGCATTAAAATGCTCCTATCACATGATGATTCTGCATATAAGGCCTTTGGAAGGGTGGTCCTTGAAAGTGTGGCCCTTGAGATGGTGGTGCTTGAGGACGTTGGAAGTTACCTCCAAGGGGATTCTGAGTGTTCTCATTGTTCGTCCATTTGAAGTTGGGGTGGTCCTTCCATCCAGGGTTGTAGGTATTCGAATAAGGGTCATATCTTGGACGTGAGGGACCCCCTTGGTTCCCTTGGTATCCTCCTATGGCATTCACAGATTCCCATCCTCCATTTTCCTTGAGTTGGGGGCATTGGTCAGTCACATGCCCTTGCATAGAGCATACCCCACAAGCTTGCTTTGGTCCCTTGGTGTTTACAAATTGGTCCATGAGAAGGGTGAGTTTGTTCAATCTCTCCTCAATAACCGAATTGGTACCTATCTCATTCACCCTTCGAGTTGTGAGACCTACACCTTCATACTGTTGGGCATTCTTGGCTCTATTCTCAATCATAGCTCGCCCTTCAGTAGGTGACTTATCCACAAAGGCTCCCCCAGCTGCAGCATCTAACATGTCACGTTCCAAGGGTAGGAGACCTTCATAGAAACAAGTGAGCAAAGTTTCTTCCTTCATCTGATGTTGAGGACATTGGGCAATCAAGGACGAGAATCTCTCATAATAGGCAGCATAAGATTCATCTTGGGCTTGCTTTATCCCACTTATCTTCTTTCTGAGTGTGATGATCTTGGAAGCTGGGAAGTACTTCTCTAAGAATGCCTTCATCATAGTGTTCCAAGAAGTAATTCGTCTAGAGGGAAGCTCATAGAGCCAATCTTTGGCACGGTCAGCTAAAGAAAAGGGAAAGGCCTTCATCTTAAGTATATTCTCATCCGCTCCTGGTGGTAACATATTGATACACACAGACTGAAATTTGATAGGAGCATTTTAATGCGACGTTTTAACTGCATTTCCCTGTACTTTCTGCGTTATTTCCTTAATAAAACTCTGTTTAGGAAAGTTTCCATTCTTTGATTGGGAAAGTTCCTATTTGTAGAAAGTTTCTATTTTTGTAGTTTCTATTTATCATTTTTAGTAAGTTTCCATTTTCGGTAGTTTCTATTTTGCATTTTTTAGAAAGTTTCCCATTTTCAGTTTAGGAAAGTTGCCATTTTTCATTTTCGGAAAGTTTCTATTTTTCTTACTAGTTTCTATTTTCAGGTCCTTGTCACAAATGAGCTGAAACGAGCCCACAAATGGAGAGAGAAGCTAGCCAACGTTGGAGGGAGACAAGATGAAGTACAAAGGGAAGCACAAATGAGCAGAAATGAAGAAAAGAAGTTTTCCTAGTCCAACCAGGAAACTCGGTCCAGAAAAGGAAAGCTTGCCAAAACAAGACTCTTGAGCCAACCATGAATGGAGATCGAATTAATAAAGTGACATGGCATGAGAGAAGCTTCTTGAAGACTCTAGATGATGACATGGCATAGAGGTGACGCATGGAGGCCCAAAAACTCTCAAGACTTGTTGGATTTTCGGCTACTTGGATAAAAGCCCACAAAGGCCCATGGAACTAGGGTTTGTGACGCAAACCCTAGCCCTAAAGATGTTTTGCCGTGAAATCCTAGAGAGAAACAAGGAAGATGACGTGGAAAATCAGAAAATAATAAGAAGATTTCGGTGGAGATTTTCTAGGGAGATTTTCTTGGAATGAGATATTCTTGGAAGAGTTATCTTGAGCCTTTGCCGTTTAAAGAGAGAGAGAAGCTAGGGATTGCCGTGAGAAATACAAGGAAGGAGAGAGAATTGCCGTGTGAATCAAAGAAGAACCTAGAAGATTTCGGCAAAGATATTTTCTAAGAGAGTTTTAAGGAAAGAGAAAAAGGTGGGAACCAAGAAACGGCTAAAAAGGAGTCTAGATTCATTCCTAGAATTCCTAAAGGAAGTTGGCCGAAATTAAACAAGAAAAATCAGAAATTATCTCAAGGAATTTCGGCAATATTTCTAGGGAATTAAAAGAGAATTTTGTGATTGGTTGCACCACCTCATAGGGCTTATGTGGCAAGCTATCATTGGAGGAAACTATGTGGCATTTTCAGATTAATTCCATGGAAAATAAAGAAGAAATTCACGGCTTGGAGACCAAGTTGGCCGTCCCCTATATAACCTCCCCTCTTCTCAACGTTCCTAGTTCCATTTTTTACGTTCTACACTTGAGAAATAATTCAGAAAACTCTCTAGCTTAGCCGTGCTCCTCTCCATCCTCTAGGGCAACCACGAAGTTCAAGCAAGGCCAAGGAAGAAGAAGACAAGCCGTGCACACCATCCATCACCACCCTTGGAGATTGCTTTCGAAATTCAAGAGTCCATTCATCACTTCATTCATCTCATCTTCATCACGGTGTAATCCGATTCTCCTTGTAACCTTTGCTTTGTAATTTTCGTTGGTTATGCCTTAGTTGACACAATTGTTTGAACAAGTATTGATTTCTGAAATTTTATGATTAATTGTTAATTTTCAGATTCATATATTGCGATTTATGGTTGCTTTTGTGTGAGTGTTTGATTAAATTTGCATGATAGAAATCTTTTGTATGATAATCTTGAATGGTTCGAAACATTTAGGGTTTTTATGTGAATGTTGCTATGAATTCGAGAACATGGATCAACTTTTTGGTTTTGTGTTCTTGAATCAATAAGTAGTAAAGGTTTTGTACAAAAACCGAGTTTAATCAAAGAAGATTGCAATTAGGTGGACTTTTTCATACTAAGTTGCACATTTGAGTTGATAGCCTTTCTAGGTGCTTAATGCATTAATCATGACATGATTGACTAGCTTTCTAGGGCTTGATTGCATGTTTGATAGAATTAATCTAGGTGCTTTCGCTTAGGTTAATTAGCATTGAAAGTAAAATATGGGAAATTGTTTGCTTTTGAACGTTTCACATGATCAACTCCTCTTGCATGACTATGATGAACAATGATGAACTTGAAGCAATTTTAATCATGAGTTTCGAATTTGATCTTTGTTCTTGCATCCCATTTATATTTTTATGTTTTTGCATTTTAATTATTTTCTTAACTTAGTTTAAAACTAGAAAACCAAAAATCAAAAAATCCCCCCTTTTTCGTAAATATGTATATATTTTGTTATATTTTTGTAAATATTATACTTTGTTTTAATTTTAATTGTTTAATTGTTTGACAATGACAGGTGTACTCTCAATCCCCGGAATAGAACGATCCCTATTTACTTTATACTACTAATGACATTTTAGGGTTAAATTATGCGCTTGCTTTCGAGCGCATCAATTTTTGGCGCCGTTGCCGGGGATTGAAAAATCATTTGCCATATTGTGAATATTTGTTTTGTATATTGTGACCAAAAAAAAAAAAATTTACTTGTTAATTATTTGTAATTGTCGAAATTTAGTTAATTACTTACTTAGGTTGTTATTTATATTGTTGAAAACGAATTTTTATTGTGAGTTGTAAATTAAAGAAGGAATAGGTGAAGTCGTGTTTATTAATATTGACCTAAACCCCTTATTGGTACCTAGTTCAGGTCCCTTAAGGTTGAGGGCGACCTTTATTAACATTCATTGAACTGTCTTCACACTTAGGACCTTTTATATCCAAGTAAGTATAGCCTATGTGGGATGGTGTCTAGGAAGGGGACAACGCTCATGACTGGTTCTTGGATTCAGAAGTGCTTACAAATGGGCGTAAACCTCAATGAGGGAGTAGCCTATGCCAAAATGGATCCTACCTCTTGTGTTCGTCCTCCCCTACCTGGCCATTTCAGTAAGGTTGCCCAAAGGATGTAAGAGGGACTTAGTGTCTTGACGACTATACTTGGGCCGCACGTCCTCTTGATTTACCGCTTGGAATTGAATTTGAAATCGATGGTATTTATAACAAATGAAAATATTGTGATTCACTAAGGTATATTGGATTAAACATAGTCTTGAAAAGGGTAGCTGTTTCAGTCCCATTGCACATTGAGACTCCCTGTTCCCGTACCTAAGTGTTGAAAATAATTGTAAAGAAAAGGAAGAAAAACAAATATTTGTAAGTATTTTCGAAAAAAAAAAAAAAAAAAAAAAAAAAAAAAAAGAAGAAGAAAAAAAAATTGTGTTTGTGACGTTTTGTTTGAAAGAATTTGTGTAAGTTGTGTTTAATCTTGTTTACAAAGAAAAGAAAAGAATTAATTGTAAATATTGTTAAGTCCTTAATTGTTATAAGTGTGTAAAATCGTATGAGTAGATAAGGGCCCTTTTGTTAATATTGGCCTTAACCCTTCATTAGTGCCTTTCTAAGGTCTTTTGAGGTTGAGGGCGGCTTTTATTAGCATTTGGAGAACTGTCTAACACATGAGTTCTTTTCAAGCTGAGTAAGGGGCATATAGGTGGTGTCTAGGTTGAGACCCTGGGTGATGGGTTCAAATTGGATCTCAGAGATACTATAGACTGTGCGTAAACCACGATGTGGGAGTAGCCAATAGGGGCCTAAACCTCAATGAGGGAGTAGCCTCCGTAGTGTCACCAAAATGAGTCCTCCCTCTCACTTACCTCTTAATCTGGCCATCTAGCCTTCTGAAACAAAGGAAAGCGACTTATGTCTAGACGACTATCCGTAGATCGTATCTCACCAATAGTAGTGGTTTCTATTGGGCTCGACTTACAACTTGTAATCAATTGAGATATTAACTTTATTTTGTAAAGATAATAAGATACTTGAACATAACCTCCACTTGTAAATTGTGTTGTTTTGTACATTTTATACTTGTATAAACTTCTTACGTGGTTTATTTGTGAAAAGATTGTGGATAGTTTGTAATTTTTACTCTATTTATACTTGTATAAATCATTAATAGTAAAGTCGTGAATAGTAACTTGTGAATAGTGACTCGTGAATAGTAAAGTTGATGTATAAATCACTAATTTGTAATTAACTCACTTTATACTTTGCTAATTTTTTTTTTGAATTTTGATGATGTTCAGGATTCCTATGAATGACCGAGCCTTTTAGACCCTCTACACTAAAGGAAATAGAAGCAAGGCTCGCTCGTTTGAAGGGTCCTTCACTCCTTGAGCACACAAGCCCTTCCCCTTCAACATACAAGGAGTACACATTTAACGAGCAAGGGAAGCGGATTTACTTTTCTGAGGAGTCTACATCACCTACACCAAGTCCATCTCCTCCTTCATGATCACCTTCACCTGTGATTTCGTCCAACTCTACACCACCACCTTCACCACCACCTGAAGAAGTCGAAGAAGAGAGAATGGCATCTATTAGGGAACTCTCCACCGCAACTGTTGAAGGAGGACCCCCTACAGGCATAGTATACCCTGCCCCTGCAGTGATACGTGCAAAGCATCGCCAATTTAAACCCTGAAAAATATCATCATTAGTATAGAGCAAATAGGGTATCGAACAAACCGGGGATTGAGGGTGCTAACATGTGAGAAACAAATTAAAGAATAGAATATACAATTCTACGAAAATTACAAATTTACAAGTACAAACATGCATAAATTTCGAACAACAAAAGAAACAACAAAGAATTAGAGAGCATACATACATTCACACGAATTTAGAGAGCAAGGAATGAGAGAATAGCAAAAATATACAAGTATATATATAGGCATGGACGAAAATAAGAGAGAAAACAAGTTAGAAAAGGTTTAGAAATCCTACTCCTATTTATACACAATTTACAAGTCCATATCACATTGGGAATCCATATACAACAAGGATTACTAGTTATATACTAATTAGGATTACTTAATTACTAAGAAAACAAATTATTGACCAAGTCAAACATTAAATCCTAAGTCAAAACTAACTCTAACTACTTTCCCTAAAATTTAGGAACCTATCCCTTAAATTAAGGAGACCTAACAAACTCATAACAAACTCCTAAAAAACACTAAAACTAAAAACAAACACATATTTACTATTCACGGAGACACTATTCACGGAATTAAAAACATTTTTTTTTATTATTTTTTATTTTATTATTTATATGAACATGCTACCTAAAAATTCTAAGTTAATTTTAATTATTTACAAAAACAAGAAAACATAAAGATGGGGGGTTTTTGAAGATTAAACTATGAATTTTACGAAAACAAGTAAAAGATTAAAAACGTTTTATTTACATAGGTGGGAAAAGAAAGATTTTTGGAAAACAATTCATCAAGAACAATTCAAGAACAACATATTCATGCATCCCTTAATCTTGTTAATTACCATGGAAAGATATCAACCAAGAAACAAAGTTACAAGCGCCCAATGTCCCTTATATGACTTCCCTTTACACAATTGATCGACGAAGCGCCAAACCAACATATTCCAAATGCAAGTATCACACAATCGAAGCGACTCATAATCTCATGCATTCAAATCATTAAGAGCAAGTGAAAGTTTAGTCAATAAACATGCAAATTCAAGTACTCGAAGCGAATCTTTTCATTACATGCATAATCTGATCTCGACCTTTGTCCAAAGCCTTTACTACTATATTGAATTAGGGTCACGAAGCGTTTAACCTAATTACTAGCTCCAATTACATGCAATCATCCTAAGTTTGCAACCAAAGAACAAGAACACATAAAAGTTATCTATAAAACAAAACCAGATTATCATTCCATATTTCGGCAATTAATCAAGATCAAGAACACACAAACACATCAATCATAGAAAAGAACATCCAAATCGCATCCAAAAATCAGAAAGTTATCTCATGGTTTCGGTTTTACACATAAAGAAATCAAAACAGAAAATACAAATACAAAAACACTAAACCGTAAAGAAAACATAGGAAGATGGTATGAACAACCCTTGACTACGTCCCAAGGTCCAAAGCAGATCCAAGGCAGCAACACAAGGTAGAATTCACGGCTAGGATGGAGGATGGCACGGCTAGGAACTTGTAGATGCAAAAACCTGAAACTCAAGAGCAAACCGGTGAGAAACGAAATTGTGGAGAATAATGTGTCAACCCTGAACGTCTAATACACAAGGTATATATAGTAGAACGTCTCAAGGCACTCCCAATTCGTTTCTACTTGGTTTCTCTTAGTTCGTGTTGATTTAGGACTCCTTTGGCACAAAACAGATTTCCGGCAGGATTGACCTCAGTCCACTAAAACGTCCATAACTTCCTCTAGAAAATAGCTATTGATGAGCTGTAAAAAGCTCTGGAAACTAGACATCTGTAGCTTTCCAACCATATAAAGATCATAATTTTCTGAGCTTTGAGCGATTTATTGCACTCCGTTGAAGTTGACTGATCTGCACAGGCAGATTTCCGAATCTGTAATGGATTTGCCTTTTAATGCACAAGTTGAGTCCAATTCGGTTTTCCTTCACATCACATGCCTCTCACATGCCTTCCACGCCTATTCTGAAGTAGAAACGTCAAGAACTTCCTAGAACCTTCAAGAATCTCACGGCAATTCCAATCCTTACTCAACAAGAAGTCCAAATTCCACATTGCTTTGTAATTCGAATCTCTTGTTGCTTCCTCTTCCATGTGCACGGCATATGACCTTCTTGAGACTTCTAGATACTTCATGAACGTTCCAAAGCTCTCCTAGTGCGAGTAGAACTCCATATGCAAGTAGGTTTCCTAGTTGAATACTAACTTCTTTTCCGCGATTCTTCTACACTCTTCCGGAACCTTCTTGAGTAATCCTTATCCAACAGGGACTCCTTATCACACTAGGATTCCATATTTGAGTAGAATTGGGATTCCCTGTCCAAGTAGAACTTCTAATTTCCGCGACTTAAGAGTTTGAATCCAAGTCAGCTTCTGATTCCTACTCCAACTAGGATTCCTTTTCCTAGTCAAACTGGGAGAACTTCCATTTCTTCATTTCTTCTCATTTCTGCGCCACTTGTGCCTTCCTTAGCCATTTTTGGACTTTGAGACTCCATTTTCACCTGAAAAACACTAACTAAGTTAAATTGATCGAGATAAAGGAAATAACTTAGCAAAATATAGGGTTTAATCATTATTAACGTCGCATTTTATGCTCCTATCAAATTCCCCCACACTTAGCTTTTGCTAGTCCCTTAGCAAAATCAACATAACAAACCAAAAAGACTAAGACACAAAACAAAGAAACTACGAAAATAAACTAAGTATAGAAAACGAAAAACACAAGGACACAAAGACTCAAAAACGTAAAAACACTTAAACAAAAATCAAGATAAAAACGTCACAAACCAAAGACACATACATATGACTTCTACGCCCTTTAACATATTGTCTCAGAAATCTCTTACTTTCAAGTCACCAAGATTAGCACTTAACCAAGCATCACATCATCAAGATATTCAAGAGTTAATTACAAGATATAATTCACATATAAGCATGTAAGACTTGGGGGTAAACAATGGTGGTGGTTTCTTTAACATATTTCAAACAAGTCATGATTCAAACCTCACATGGATATATCACTCTTTCTTCTCTCAGATTCAAAGCTCATGCTTAAAAGCTTATTCACTCAAGTATATGTGAAAGAATAGCAAGTAAATCACATACATATAAGAAACGAAAGCACATATATATTTTTCAAAGATCTCATGAAAGATATTGACTACATGCACAGATGAACCCAAGCCATAAGTTCAACAGTTATAACTCATCTCCACAGATCAAAGGCTGTCCCATCTTAAGGATCAAAGAGGTCTTACAATTTAAGGTTGTAATGGGGCCAAGGCTTAAGGTTAAAAGAAACGAAGGGATAGGAAAATCACAAAGTATCCTAAAAACCTAGTAGAGCACTTGTAGATGTAGAGAGACCAAATTTCTAATCCACCAAAGCATGTAGACGCCAAGTATCCTTCAAAGGCTTATAAAAGGGCCAAGTACCATCATGTTGGGCCCAAACTTCATTCTAACCTTCTTTCGAACAAGTGAATTGGACAAAGACCAAAATCTTCAACAATGGGCCTTCAATTTAAAACAACTCAAAATCCACTAAGTATAGGGGACTGAAATCCATAAACACTTAAACAATATCACACATTTTCTCTTAATTGCCGAAATATTCTTTTCTTGATAATTTTTTTACGATTTCATTATCTCTTTTTTTTTTCTTTTCGGCAATTACATACAAAGATTACATATGGACAAGTCTACCCCCACACTTGAACTTCTTCATGTCTTCAAAAGTCTTCCTTGACGCCAAAACTCCAAGCAAAGTCTCAAAAATATGCTCCACTAAGTCTTTAGAACAAAGGGTAAGGATATAACTATACTAGGGTTAAGGTTTAAGGAATTTTGAGGGTGATGAAAGAAAAGGCTCAATGTAGGCTCAAAATGGTTAAACTAGGGGAGTCCCACGACGGGCACAATTAGGGACACAGGCTATATTTGGCTATGGTGGTAAAATCCTAAGTAAGTACCTTTATCCTTTCCAGAATCAGGGACATGTATTGATAAAAGTTTCAACAAGCATAAAAGTGAATTCTAGCATTCTCTAGTCCATCAAACTTAATCTATGGCAAGTAATCAATCAAGATGAAAGAATAATGAGATCACAACATCATCGCCAAGAAAATAAGAGTATAATTCATTTTTTTCATTAATCACTCAACAAAGAAAGGGCACATGGCTCAAATTCTCACAAGGGTTATTATGAATCACAACTTATCTTCCACATGTTCATATTCTGTACCAAAGTTACGCATGCACCATATCTACTACACATTCATATGCTTTTCATAAATCATAATTAACCAAAGAATATCATCAAACATTTTCTCAATCTTGTGATCCTCTTTTAGCCTTAATTTCAGAGATATAAGCTCATCCTAGACAGTTAAAAGGGCATCCTAAGACTCGATCACAAAACAAACACAAAAACAACCATGTAAATGACGCACAAACAAGACAAAAACGTTTTGGACTTAGGGATATTTCCCTTCTCCTTTCGGTAACTCCTTTGGAACATGACCAGGTGAAGAGAGGAACGATTTTGGCGGAGCTCAGCTCACTTGATTGACAGGGGACGAGACCCTTTGTCAGCACTTCTCATATCCAAACTGAACCTTAGATATCACATCCCATTGGATGCGCCTACGATGAAGAAGATATTTACCCAAAATTCACTTTGACTCTAAAAATAAACAAACAAAACATATAAGTATAAAAACCAAAACATATAACACAAAACCTAAAACAAAAGTTAACGCAAAAATTTTTTATTTTCTGATTTTTCCGATTTTTTATTTTGTTTTCTTTTTTTATAACCACAAAACTAGCTCCTAAAAACAAAGTGAAACGTTATACCCTTCCCCCATACTTGAATCATGCATTGTCCTCAATGTATAAACAAGTATAAAGCATACAAAACATCAATCAAGCATGGCATAAGAGTTAACGCAAGAAATCTAAAAATAAAGACAAAGTTTTCGAAAATAAAAGAGAAGGGAAGAGTGCAAGAAAGCAAATCTGCGTTGATGACTCCTCCACAGCTACGGATGAAATGGGTTGCCTCCCATGCAGCGCTTAATGTTTAAAGTCTTTCAGCCTAGACTTGCACCTTCATTTAGTCCTCAGTTGGTGGCGCCTCCTGGAGGGGTACATCCTCCACATTGTGCTCCACAAATGCCTCGTAATAAGGCTTAAGACGATGGCCATTTACCTTGAACTCACTTCCAGTTGCAGGGCTCCTTATCTGTATAGCACCATGAGAAAAAACGTTAGTAACTATAAAAGGACCAACCCATCTAGAACGTAATTTACCAGGGAAAAGCTTTAATCGAGAATGAAATAAAAGAACTTTTTGACCAATTACAAAAGCCTTTCCACGAATCATTTTATCATGAAAAGCCTTTGTCTTTTCCTTGTAAATCCGAGCACTATCATAGGCATCATTTCGAATTTCCTCAAGCTCATTGAGTTGCAACTTCCTATGAAGTCCAGCTTCATCCAAGTCCATGTTGAACGTTCTAATTGCCCACCATGCTCTATGCTCCAATTCCACAGGTAAGTGGCACGCTTTTCCATACACCAACCGAAATGGAGACATCCCTATTGGCGTCTTAAAGGCAGTCCTATACGCCCACAATGCATCCTCCAAGCGTTGGCTCCAATCCTTCCTTGAAGGTCCCACGGTTTTCTCAAGTATCCGCTTTATTTCCCTATTTGAAACTTCTGCTTGTCCACTCGTTTGAGGATGATAAGGCGTGGAAACCTTATGAGTGACGTTGTACTTCCTGAGCAAAGCCTCAATGGTCTTGTTGCAAAAGTGAGAACCTCCGTCACTAATGATTGCTCTAGGCATGCCAAACCTACTAAAAATGTTAGACTTTATAAACTCTGCAACAACCTTAGAATCATTAGTCCTGGTGGCTTTCGCTTCCACCCACTTAGAAACATAATCAACAGCCAAGAGAATATAAAGGAACCCATTAGATGAAGGAAAAGGACCCATGAAATCTATACCCCAAACATCAAAGATTTCGACTATTATAACAGGAGTTAAAGGCATTTGATCTCTAGGTCCTAAATTACCAGTTCTTTGGCACTTATCACATGTCATACAAAAATTATATGCATCTTTAAATATAGTAGGCCAATAAAAACCACATTCCAACACCTTCCTAGCAGTTCTATCCGAGCCAAAGTGACCACCACATTGTTTAGAATGACAAAACTCAAGTATAGCTTTTTGTTCATTATTAGGCACACATCTCCTTATCAATTTATCAGGACAATATTTCCACAAGTAAGGATCATCCCAAACATATTGTCTAGCTAAAAACTTAAGTCTATCACGTTGAGCACTTTGCATATGACTAGGAAACGTTTTAGACACCAAATAATTAACAATATCTGCATACCAAGGCTCACTTACCTGGATTCCGAAGAGTTGTTCATCCGGAAACATCTCCACTAAGGGTATGGCGTCCTCCTCACTCACTAGCCTACTCAAGTGGTCTGCCACAACGTTGTCAGAGCCCTTCTTATCCTTGATCTCAACATCAAACTCTTGAAGCAAGAGTATCCAACGAATTAGCCTAGGTTTTGCCTCCTTCTTTGACATTAGGTACCTTAAAGCTGCATGATCAGAATAAATAATAACTTTAGTACCCAATAAATAAGATCGAAATTTTTCTAAGGCAAAAACAACAGCTAAGAGTTCTTTTTCAGTTGTAGAATAATTGAGTTGAGCATCATTGAGGGTTCTTGACGCATAGTAGATGGCATAAGGCTTCTTGTCCTTCCTTTGGCCTAGCACGGCCCCAATGGCATAATCTGAGGCATCACACATGATCTCAAAGGGAAGAGACCAATCTGGAGGAAGCATGATAGGAGCAGACGTCAGAAGCTCCTTTAAAGCATTGAATGCATCCTTGCAATCCTCCTTGAACTCAAACGCCACTTCCTTTTGAAGTAGACGACATAGGGGCCTAGAAATCTTGGAGAAGTCCTTGATAAAGCGCCTGTAGAAACCTGCATGTCCAAGAAAAGAACGGACCTCCCTCACACTTGTGGGGTATGGTAAGTATCTAACAAGATCTACTTTAGCTTTGTCTACTTCAATTCCACGTTTAGAGATAATATGCCCTAAAACTATTCCTTGTTTAACCATAAAGTGACATTTTTCCCAATTTAAAACAAGGTTAGTTTGTTCACAACGTTCAAGTATCAATTCTAAATTACTTAAGCAATTTTCGAAATCTTTACCAAAGACAGAAAAGTCATCCATAAAAACCTCAATAATTTTCTCAATAAAATCAGAGAAGATACTTACCATGCACCTTTGAAACGTACCTGGGGCGTTACATAGTCCGAATGGCATTCTTCTGTAGGCAAACGTTCCAAAAGGACAAGTGAAGGTCGTTTTCTCTTGATCCTCATAAGCAATGGCGATTTGATTGTAACCAGAATATCCATCCAAGAAGCAATAGAACTCGTGACCTGCTAACCTCTCAAGCATCTGATCAATGAATGGCAAAGGGAAGTGATCCTTCCTAGTAGTGGCGTTGAGCTTCCTATAGTCTATGCAAACTCGATGTCCAGTCACCGTTCTCTGAGGCACTAACTCATTCTCTGCATTCTTCACAACAGTTATCCCAGACTTTTTTGGCACAACCTGAACTGGTGAAACCCACTTAGAGTCCGAGATAGGGTATATGACGCCACAATCAAGGAGTTTGATAACCTCCTTCTTCACAACCTCCATCATGGGTGGATTCAAACGTCTTTGAGCCTCCCTTGTTGGCTTGGCTCCCTCCTCAAGCAAAATCCGATGCACACAAGTAGTAGGGCTAATTCCCCTGATATCCGCTAAGGTCCAACCAATCGCAGTCTTGTGTTTCTTAAGCATCTCCACAAGTCTATCCTCTTGAGTAGACGTCAATGATGAGGATATGATCACAGGTAACGTCTCTTTATCTCCCAAGTAAACATACTTCAAATGATCTGGCAATGGCTTAAGTTCTAGGGTAGGTGCCTGAATCACTGAAGGTAGAGGTTTATTAGTAGAGATGGGAAGTGAAAAAGAAGGATTTGACTTACCTACAAAGGACGTTGCCTCAAGAGAAGCAACGTTTTCTAGGTGGATGGATTCATAAGAATCCGTGAGGTCTTCCTTAGGTATGGTGGCACCATCTTCCATGAAACCAACACCACTTGCAATGGTTGAGACCATGGTATCCTCCTCCATTATTTCCATGAATTTCTGCGCAAGATCATCAAGTATATCAATAGAAAAACATGATTGAAAGTCACTTAATGGATACCTCATGGCTTCGAAAATGTTGAAGCCAACAACTTCTCCATCAAATTCCATTGACAAGGTGCCAGAATACACATCAATTTTGGTCCTAGCCGTCCTCATGAATGGACGACCTAGCAAAAGTGGCGTTGACTTGGGAGAGGGTTCCTCCATTTCTAGGACGTAAAAATCAGCTGGGAAGATTAGCTCACCCACCTGCACAAGTACATCCTCAACTAACCCCTTAGGGTATGCATTAGATCGATCTGCCAATTGAATAATAACATTATCATGTTTAAGTTCACCTAGACCTAGAGATGCATAAATAGAATATGGCATAACATTTATAGAAGCACCTAAGTCTAGCATGGCATTTTCGAATCTAGTGGTTCCAATAACACAAGGGATAGAAAAACTCCCTGGATCCTTACACTTTTCAGGCATTTTGCGTTGAAGCACAGCTGAGACATTCTCACTTACCTTCACCACTTCTTTCTCACGGTTCTGTCTCCTTGTGGTGCAAAGTTCCTTCAAAAATTTGGCATACTTAGGAATTTGCTTAATGGCCTCAAGGAGAGGAATGTTGATTTGCACTTTCTTAAAAGTTTCCAAGATGGCCTTTTCGGCTTCATCCTTCTTGGACTTTGCATATCTGCTTGGGAAAGGCAAAGGAGAAGAAGATGGATTAGTAATAACCGAATTGAAAGAGTTAGAAACTTGTCCTTTAGGTTTCGGTTCTGTAGTAGGAGGTGTCACATGAGCCTTAGACGTTGCAGGGTCATCCTCCTCCTCTAAAATGGATGTTGAGATCTTTTTGGGAGGCGTTGGAGGATCTACAAGGGTCTTACCACTCCTTGTAGTGACGACTTTGGCTTGCTCAAAGTGAGGATTTGGGATGGTACCACTTGGTAGCTTACCTTGCTCATGAAACTTACCCATAAACTCCACAACTTGACTCATTTGCTTCTTCATCTCATTCACATCCGTAGATATAGCATTGATTTGATTCCCATGATGAGTTTGACCTGCAATTAAAGCTTGAGTAGACTTAGTTAGAGTTCGGATTAATTCATCATTCGAAGAAGAAGAAGAAGCATTTGAATTATAATTCGAATTGAAAGGAGTAGGGTTAGGAGGTTGAGGCTTTTGATAAAAGCCTTGAGGACGTTGTTGGAACCCTTGAGGTGCACTTTGAACGTTGTCATTGTCCTTCCAACGAAAATTGGGGTGATCCCTCCATCCAGGATTGTAGGTATTCGAGTAAGGATCATTCCTAGGACGTTGGTACCCTTGTTGGAAACCTATGGCGTTAACACCTTCCTGTCCTCCACTTTCCATGAGTTGAGGGCATTGATCAGACACATGCCCTTGCATAGAACAAACTCCACACACCATGACTTGACCATGTGATCCCTGGGACACAAGAGAAGTAAGTTTGTTAATTTTATCCTCCAATTGAGCTAAAGTACTTACCTCATGGACCCTTTCACGTGTGGTGGTGGATTTGGGCCTAGAGCTTCCATATTGTTGTTGATTCAAGGCCCTATTCTCAATTAGAACCATTCCAGCCGCAGGTTCCTTATCAACAAACGATCCACCAGAAGCTGCATCTAGCATGTCTCTTTCCAAGTTGGTGAGCCCATCATAAAAACAAGTGAGCAAGGTCTCATCCTTCATGCCATGTTGAGGGCATTGAGTGGTGAGAGACTTGAACCTTTCATAGTAATCTGCATAGGACTCATCTTGCCCTTGTTGAATTCCACTTATCTTTTTCCTTAACATGATGATGCGAGATGTAGGAAAATACTTCTCAAGAAACGCCTTCATCATATCAGCCCAAGATGTAATCCGTCCACTTGGCAACTCATAAAGCCATTGCTTTGCCTTGTCAGCCAACGAAAATGGGAAGGCTTTTAACTTCAAAATATGCTCATCAGCTCCTTGAGGCTTCATGCTAGTGCAGATGAACTGAAACTCCATCAAGTGGTTATTGGGATCTTCCATAGAGAGTCCATGGAACGTAGGAAGACGATGAAGCAACCCAGACTTCAACTCAAAATCAGCTGTTAATCCCTCAGCTGCAGTAGGGTAGGTTATGCAAGTTGGGACGCCACCAGGTGGGATGACGGATGTAGAAAGTTGCCTTATGGTGAGAGCCATTGGTGGTGGTGGTGGTGGAACGACTAAAAGTGCACGAGGTGATGGAGGTGGCGTTTGGTGTGGTGATTGAACAACTGAAGTGTCAGAAGCTTCTGATCCTCCCTCTACTCTATTCCCTTCACTATCTAAGTGAAGCTCACGAAATTGAAGTGGAGTGGCAACTTGGACGTCAAAGAGATCCGAGTTTTTCTTAAGCTTTTCAATTCGTGCTTGAATGACGTGGAGGGGCGTTTTGGTGTACTTGGGTGGTTCAGACGATCCAGACATTCATTGATCTGTAGTAGAACAAAAGAATATAGTTAGTAAGATATAAACAAGACGTGGACCAAGGTACACACATCAAAAACGTCACATATAAACAAGTATACACAAGGCCAACGAAAATTGATAGTGGTTAGTTACAATCTTCTACAATTTTCGAATTAATCAATTTCAATAAGAGTTTTGCAAGTCAAGGTTTGGACGTGCGGCCCAGAGATTCTAATGTTAATACAAGTCTCCCCCCCTTTATCTTTTGGTAACTCTTTTGGCACAGAGCCAGGTAGTAGAGGAACGATTTTGGCGGAGCTACTCCCACATAGTGGTTTTGGCCCTCTTGTAAGCACTTCTCGTATCCAATCAACCTAGACACCCTGTGTTACTAAGGTGCGCCGCAGAGATAAAAGGAGTTGCTTGACAAGTATTAATAAAAGAACTCTCACCTATTCCGTTATGACTCACATCCTTCTTACCAAAACCAATTCTTTCAAAAATTGTCTAAGTGTATGACTTCAATAAGACATAATGAACCATTGTTTTGGACGTGCGGCCCAAGTCCTTGCCTCTACACATATTTCTTCTCAAATCCTTTGGGCAACCTTACTGAAATGGCCAGTGCGGGGGAGGACGAACACGAGAGGTAGAAACCATTTTGGCACAAGCTACTCCCACATAGTGGTTTAGGCTCGTTTGATTGCACTTCTGGATTCAAAACCCATCATGGACGTTGTCCCCTTCCTAGTTACCATTTCACATAGGCTATACTTACTTAGATAAGAAAAGGCCTAAGTGCAAGACATTTTTCAAGTGTTAATAAAAGCCGCCCTCAACCTTAAAAGACCTGAATCAGGTGCTAATAAGGGGTTAAGGCTAGTATCAACAAACGAGACTTCACCTATTCCATAATAGTTCAAAATCCCTTACCAAAATCATACCTTAGTGGCGTTTTCATCACATGAAGACTTTTCAATCCCCGGCAACGGCGCCAAAAATTGATACGTGCAAAGCATCGCCAATTTAAACCCTGAAAAATATCATCATTAGTATAGAGCAAATAGGGTATCGAACAAACCGGGGATTGAGGGTGCTAACATGTGAGAAACAAATTAAAGAATAGAATATACAATTCTACGAAAATTACAAATTTACAAGTACAAACATGCATAAATTTCGAACAACAAAAGAAACAACAAAGAATTAGAGAGCATACATACATTCACACGAATTTAGAGAGCAAGGAATGAGAGAATAGCAAAAATATACAAGTATATATATAGGCATGGACGAAAATAAGAGAGAAAACAAGTTAGAAAAGGTTTAGAAATCCTACTCCTATTTATACACAATTTACAAGTCCATATCACATTGGGAATCCATATACAACAAGGATTACTAGTTATATACTAATTAGGATTACTTAATTACTAAGAAAACAAATTATTGACCAAGTCAAACATTAAATCCTAAGTCAAAACTAACTCTAACTACTTTCCCTAAAATTTAGGAACCTATCCCTTAAATTAAGGAGACCTAACAAACTCATAACAAACTCCTAAAAAACACTAAAACTAAAAACAAACACATATTTACTATTCACGGAGACACTATTCACGGAATTAAAAACATTTTTTTTTATTATTTTTTATTTTATTATTTATATGAACATGCTACCTAAAAATTCTAAGTTAATTTTAATTATTTACAAAAACAAGAAAACATAAAGATGGGGGGTTTTTGAAGATTAAACTATGAATTTTACGAAAACAAGTAAAAGATTAAAAACGTTTTATTTACATAGGTGGGAAAAGAAAGATTTTTGGAAAACAATTCATCAAGAACAATTCAAGAACAACATATTCATGCATCCCTTAATCTTGTTAATTACCATGGAAAGATATCAACCAAGAAACAAAGTTACAAGCGCCCAATGTCCCTTATATGACTTCCCTTTACACAATTGATCGACGAAGCGCCAAACCAACATATTCCAAATGCAAGTATCACACAATCGAAGCGACTCATAATCTCATGCATTCAAATCATTAAGAGCAAGTGAAAGTTTAGTCAATAAACATGCAAATTCAAGTACTCGAAGCGAATCTTTTCATTACATGCATAATCTGATCTCGACCTTTGTCCAAAGCCTTTACTACTATATTGAATTAGGGTCACGAAGCGTTTAACCTAATTACTAGCTCCAATTACATGCAATCATCCTAAGTTTGCAACCAAAGAACAAGAACACATAAAAGTTATCTATAAAACAAAACCAGATTATCATTCCATATTTCGGCAATTAATCAAGATCAAGAACACACAAACACATCAATCATAGAAAAGAACATCCAAATCGCATCCAAAAATCAGAAAGTTATCTCATGGTTTCGGTTTTACACATAAAGAAATCAAAACAGAAAATACAAATACAAAAACACTAAACCGTAAAGAAAACATAGGGAAGATGGTATGAACAACCCTTGACTACGTCCCAAGGTCCAAAGCAGATCCAAGGCAGCAACACAAGGTAGAATTCACGGCTAGGATGGAGGATGGCACGGCTAGGAACTTGTAGATGCAAAAACCTGAAACTCAAGAGCAAACCGGTGAGAAACGAAATTGTGGAGAATAATGTGTCAACCCTGAACGTCTAATACACAAGGTATATATAGTAGAACGTCTCAAGGCACTCCCAATTCGTTTCTACTTGGTTTCTCTTAGTTCGTGTTGATTTAGGACTCCTTTGGCACAAAACAGATTTCCGGCAGGATTGACCTCAGTCCACTAAAACGTCCATAACTTCCTCTAGAAAATAGCTATTGATGAGCTGTAAAAAGCTCTGGAAACTAGACATCTGTAGCTTTCCAACCATATAAAGATCATAATTTTCTGAGCTTTGAGCGATTTATTGCACTCCGTTGAAGTTGACTGATCTGCACAGGCAGATTTCCGAATCTGTAATGGATTTGCCTTTTAATGCACAAGTTGAGTCCAATTCGGTTTTCCTTCACATCACATGCCTCTCACATGCCTCTCACATGCCTTCCACGCCTATTCTGAAGTAGAAACGTCAAGAACTTCCTAGAACCTTCAAGAATCTCACGGCAATTCCAATCCTTACTCAACAAGAAGTCCAAATTCCACATTGCTTTGTAATTCGAATCTCTTGTTGCTTCCTCTTCCATGTGCACGGCATATGACCTTCTTGAGACTTCTAGATACTTCATGAACGTTCCAAAGCTCTCCTAGTGCGAGTAGAACTCCATATGCAAGTAGGTTTCCTAGTTGAATACTAACTTCTTTTCCGCGATTCTTCTACACTCTTCCGGAACCTTCTTGAGTAATCCTTATCCAACAGGGACTCCTTATCACACTAGGATTCCATATTTGAGTAGAATTGGGATTCCCTGTCCAAGTAGAACTTCTAATTTCCGCGACTTAAGAGTTTGAATCCAAGTCAGCTTCTGATTCCTACTCCAACTAGGATTCCTTTTCCTAGTCAAACTGGGAGAACTTCCATTTCTTCATTTCTTCTCATTTCTGCGCCACTTGTGCCTTCCTTAGCCATTTTTGGACTTTGAGACTCCATTTTCACCTGAAAAACACTAACTAAGTTAAATTGATCGAGATAAAGGAAATAACTTAGCAAAATATAGGGTTTAATCATTATTAACGTCGCATTTTATGCTCCTATCATGCAGCTGGAAGACAGGCAGAGTTCGAGCTTAAGAGTGGATTGTTGCACAAGCTCCCTATCTTCCATGGCCTCAATATGGAGGATGCTAACAAGCACGTACGAGAATTCCAATCTGTTTGTGCAAACATGCAACCACAAGGGGCGGATGAAAACCTTCTTAAGATGAGAGCATTTCCATTCTCTCTAGCTGATAGAGCCAAGGATTGGCTATATGAGCTTCCTGCAGGTCGTATCACATCATGGGAAACAATGAGAAAGGCCTTCTTGGAGAAATACTTCCCAGCTTCAAAGGTCATCACACTTAGGAAGAAGCTTAGTGGAATAGAGCAAGCCCATGATGAGTCATATGCTGCGTACTATGAGAGGTTCAACTCCCTACTTGCACAGTGTCCTCAACATCAGATGAAGGATGAGACCCTACTTACATGTTTCTACGAAGGACTCTTACCCTTGGAAAGGCAAATGTTGGATGCTGCAGCAGGTGGAGCTTTTGTGTATAAGTCACCTGAGGTTGGGAGGGAACTTATAGCTAATCGTGCCCTAAACTCCCAACAGTATGAGGGTGTGAGACAACCCACTCGTAGGGTAAATGAGGTGAGCACTAGTCCTGCCATTGCGGATCAATTGAGCAAACTCACCCTTCTTGTGAACAAGGTGGCGACTACTCAAGGCCATGGAGGACCCTCTGCTTGTGGGGTATGCTTTACTCAAGGACATCCTACGGATCAATGTCCTCAACTGAGTGAGAATGGTGGTTGGGAATCTGTGAATGCTATAGGAGGCTATCAAGGGAACCAAGGAGGTCCCCCACGTCCAAGGTATGATCCATATTCGAATACCTATAACCCTGGATGGAGGGACCACCCCAACTTCAAATGGACCAACAATGAAAATGTTCAGAACCCTCTTGGTGGCAGTTTCCAACGTCCTCAAGGACCTCCCTATCAAAGACCTTACATGCCTCCTCAACACAATGTAGGGAATCCCAATTCTCACTATGATAAGACAATAGAGGCATTGACTAATTCTACTCAGGCATTGACTAGTGCCACACAGACTTTGCTTCAAGGACAACAGACCAATGCCAAGGACATTGCAGAGCTCAAGAAGCAAATGGGACAAGTGGTGGACTTCATGACCAAGTTTCATGAGAGTGGTAAGCTTCCGAGCAACACAATTCCAAACCCAAAGGGAGGCTTTGAAGGTTCCACCAACTGAGGAGAAGAGGAAACCACGTCTAGGCTGAGAAGACGTTAAAACCAAGCGCTACTTGGGAGGCAACCCATGCAAATCAGATTTGCTTTCTTTATCCTTATCTTTTATTTTTCGTTTTTTGAATTTAGTATTATTTTCGTAAATGTCATCCCTATATGCTTAAGTGTTTCATTGCATGCTTTTAATTGATTCCATTGAGGACAATGCAATATTTAAGTGTGGGGGAAGGGATTTATATTTTTAGTCTTTTATTTTGAGTCATATATGGAAAAATACAAAAAAATTGAAAAATGTCAAAAATTTAAAAATTTTCGTTGCTTTTGTTTTTGTTTTGAGTCTTAGGATGCCCTGTCAACTGTCTAGGATGATTCTATATCTCTGAAATCATGATTAAAAGAGGATCACAAAATTGAGATGATTTAAAAATGGTATTCTTTGGTTAATTGAGATATATGAAAAATATATGCCTTGTAGTGGATATGGATTTCGAAACTTTGGTACAGAATATGAGCATGTTAAGATGAGTTTTGATTCATATAAACCCATGTGAGATAATTGAGCCGATGTCCCTTTTTCTTGGAGTGAATCGAAAATATATATTCTTAATTTCTTGGCGATGTTTTGATGATCTCATTATTCTTTCATCTTGATTGACTACTTGCCATAGATTAAGTTTGATGGACTAGAGAATGCTAGAATTCGCTCTTGTGCTTGTTGAGACGTTATATCAATACATGGCCCTGATTCTGGAAGGGATAGAGGCATCCTAGGAATTACCACCATTGCCATATAAACTTGTGTCCCCATTTGTGCCCGTCGTGGGACTCCCCTAGATAAGCCCCTTTGAGCCTACATTAAGTCTTTTCGTTCATCACCCTAAAATCCTTAACCATGAAGCTTAGTATAGTAACAACCCTACCCTTTGTTCTAAGAACTTAGTGGAGCTATCTTTTGAGACATACTACATGGGTTTGGTGCTAAGGATGGAAATTGAGAAGAGGTTAAAGTTCAAGTGTGGGGGTAGACTTGTCCATAAAGAAAAAATATGTGAAAGCCGTGAAAAATGAAAAGAAAAGAAAAAAAATGTACGGCTAGAAAAGAAAAGAAAGAAATATTTATGGATTTTAGTCCCCCATACTTAGTGATTTTGGAGTTTACTTTGAAATGAAGGCCTATTAAAGAAAAATTTGACCTTTGTCCATTCACTATAGTTCAGGGAAAGTTTACAATGAAGATTGGGCCCAACATGAAGACACTAGGCCCCTTTTATGTTACCTCTAGGGGAAGTGACGTTTTTGCAATGCATTGGTGGATTTCTTGTGGTCTCTACATTTACATGTGCTCTGCTAGGTTTTTAGGACACTTTGATAAATCCTTACCCTTCATTTCTTAAAACCTTGAGCCTTGGCCCCATTACAACCTTTAAGAAGACCTTCTTGATCCTTAAGATGGGACAGCCCTTGATGTGGAGATGAGTTACAAGAGTTGAACCTATGGCTTGGGTCCATCTGTGCAAGTAGTTGGTATCCTTCATGAGATCTTTAAAGAAAATTATACATGTGCTTTCGTTTCTTGAATTATGTGATATACTTGCTATCTTTCACATATACTTGAGTGTATAAGCTTTTAAGCATTGCCATGATCTGAGAGAAGAAAGAGTGGATATAACTTGTGAGGAGTTGAATCATACTTGTTTGTAGCATGCTAAACAGAAACCATCACCATTGTTCCAACCAAGTCCTACTTGTGTATGTAAAGATTATGTGTTTCAATTAACTCTCGAATGCCTAAACATTTATTCTTGGTGAAGTGCTAATCTTGGTGTTGTGAAAGTAAGAGATTGCTGAGACAAAAAGTTGAAGGGCTATAGAGTCTGTTTCGTGTCAAGTCTTTAATTTTGGTTGAGTCTTAGTGTGTGTCTTAGTGTGATTTTGCTAAGGGACTAGCAAAAGCTAAGTGTGGGGGAATTTGATAGGAGCATTTTAATGCGACGTTTTACTTGCTTTTCCCTGCATTTTCTGCGTTATTTCCTTAATAAAACCCTATTTAGGAAAGTTTCCATTCTTTGATTGGGAAAGTTCCTATTTGTAGAAAGTTTCTATTTTTGTAGTTTCTATTTATCATTTTTAGTAAGTTTCCATTTTCAGTAGTTTCTATTTTTCATTTTTAGAAAGTTTCCCATTTTCAGTTTAGGAAAGTTGCCATTTTTCATTTTAGGAAAGTTTCTATTTTTCTTACTAGTTTCTATTTTCAGGTCCTTGTCACAAATGAGCTGAAACGAGCCCACAAATGGAGAGAGAAGCTAGCCAACGTTGGAGGGAGACAAGATGAAGTACAAAGGGAAGCACAAATGAGCAGAAATGAAGAAAAGAAGTTTTCCTAGTCCAACCAGGAAACCCGGTCCAGAAAAGGAAAGCTTGCCAAAACAAGACTCTTGAGCCAACCATGAATGGAGATCGAATTAATAAAGTGACATGGCATGAGAGAAGCTTCTTGAAGACTCTAGATGATGACATGGCATAGAGGTGACGCATGGAGGCCCAAAAACTCTCAAGACTTGTTGGATTTTCGGCTACTTGGATAAAAGCCCACAAAGGCCCATGGAACTAGGGTTTGTGACGCAAACCCTAGCCCTAAAGATGTTTTGCCGTGAAATCCTAGAGAGAAACAAGGAAGATGACGTGGAAAATCAGAAAATAATAAGAAGATTTCGGTGGAGATTTTCTAGGGAGATTTTCTTGGAATGAGATATTCTTGGAAGAGTTATCTTGAGCCTTTGCCGTTTAAAGAGAGAGAGAAGCTAGGGATTGCCGTGAGAAATACAAGGAAGGAGAGAGAATTGCCGTGTGAATCAAAGAAGAACCTAGAAGATTTCGGCAAAGATATTTTCTAAGAGAGTTTTAAGGAAAGAGAAAAAGGTGGGAACCAAGAAACGGCTAAAAAGGAGTCTAGATTCATTCCTAGAATTCCTAAAGGAAGTTGGCCGAAATTAAACAAGAAAAATCAGAAATTATCTCAAGGAATTTCGGCAATATTTCTAGGGAATTAAAAGAGAATTTTGTGATTGGTTGCACCACCTCATAGGGCTTATGTGGCAAGCTATCATTGGAGGAAACTATGTGGCATTTTCAGATTAATTCCATGGAAAATAAAGAAGAAATTCACGGCTTGGAGACCAAGTTGGCCGTCCCCTATATAACCTCCCCTCTTCTCAACGTTCCTAGTTCCATTTTTTACGTTCTACACTTGAGAAATAATTCAGAAAACTCTCTAGCTTAGCCGTGCTCCTCTCCATCCTCTAGGGCAACCACGAAGTTCAAGCAAGGCCAAGGAAGAAGAAGACAAGCCGTGCACACCATCCATCACCACCCTTGGAGATTGCTTTCGAAATTCAAGAGTCCATTCATCACTTCATTCATCTCATCTTCATCACGGTGTAATCCGATTCTCCTTGTAACCTTTGCTTTGTAATTTTCGTTGGTTATGCCTTAGTTGACACAATTGTTTGAACAAGTATTGATTTCTGAAATTTTATGATTAATTGTTAATTTTCAGATTCATATATTGCGATTTATGGTTGCTTTTGTGTGAGTGTTTGATTAAATTTGCATGATAGAAATCTTTTGTATGATAATCTTGAATGGTTCGAAACATTTAGGGTTTTTATGTGAATGTTGCTATGAATTCGAGAACATGGATCAACTTTTTGGTTTTGTGTTCTTGAATCAATAAGTAGTAAAGGTTTTGTACAAAAACTGAGTTTAATCAAAGAAGATTGCAATTAGGTGGACTTTTTCATACTAAGTTGCACATTTGAGTTGATAGCCTTTCTAGGTGCTTAATGCATTAATCATGACATGATTGACTAGCTTTCTAGGGCTTGATTGCATGTTTGATAGAATTAATCTAGGTGCTTTCGCTTAGGTTAATTAGCATTGAAAGTAAAATATGGGAAATTGTTTGCTTTTGAACGTTTCACATGATCAACTCCTCTTGCATGACTATGATGAACAATGATGAACTTGAAGCAATTTTAATCATGAGTTTCGAATTTGATCTTTGTTCTTGCATCCCATTTATATTTTTATGTTTTTGCATTTTAATTATTTTCTTAACTTAGTTTAAAACTAGAAAACCAAAAATCAAAAAATCCCCCCTTTTTCGTAAATATGTATATATTTTGTTATATTTTTGTAAATATTATACTTTGTTTTAATTTTAATTGTTTAATTGTTTGACAATGACAGGTGTACTCTCAATCCCCGGAATAGAACGATCCCTATTTACTTTATACTACTAATGACATTTTAGGGTTAAATTATGCGCTTGCTTTCGAGCGCATCAATTTTTGGCGCCGTTGCCGGGGATTGAAAAATCATTTGCCATATTGTGAATATTTGTTTTGTATATTGTGACCAAAAAAAAAAAAATTTACTTGTTAATTATTTGTAATTGTCGAAATTTAGTTAATTACTTACTTAGGTTGTTATTTATATTGTTGAAAACGAATTTTTATTGTGAGTTGTAAATTAAAGAAGGAATAGGTGAAGTCGTGTTTATTAATATTGACCTAAACCCCTTATTGGTACCTAGTTCAGGTCCCTTAAGGTTGAGGGCGACCTTTATTAACATTCATTGAACTGTCTTCACACTTAGGACCTTTTATATCCAAGTAAGTATAGCCTATGTGGGATGGTGTCTAGGAAGGGGACAACGCTCATGTGGAGAATAATGTGTCAACCCTGAACGTCTAATACACAAGGTATATATAGTAGAACGTCTCAAGGCACTCCCAATTCGTTTCTACTTGGTTTCTCTTAGTTCGTGTTGATTTAGGACTCCTTTGGCACAAAACAGATTTCCGGCAGGATTGACCTCAGTCCACTAAAACGTCCATAACTTCCTCTAGAAAATAGCTATTGATGAGCTGTAAAAAGCTCTGGAAACTAGACATCTGTAGCTTTCCAACCATATAAAGATCATAATTTTCTGAGCTTTGAGCGATTTATTGCACTCCGTTGAAGTTGACTGATCTGCACAGGCAGATTTCCGAATCTGTAATGGATTTGCCTTTTAATGCACAAGTTGAGTCCAATTCGGTTTTCCTTCACATCACATGCCTCTCACATGCCTTCCACGCCTATTCTGAAGTAGAAACGTCAAGAACTTCCTAGAACCTTCAAGAATCTCACGGCAATTCCAATCCTTACTCAACAAGAAGTCCAAATTCCACATTGCTTTGTAATTCGAATCTCTTGTTGCTTCCTCTTCCATGTGCACGGCATATGACCTTCTTGAGACTTCTAGATACTTCATGAACGTTCCAAAGCTCTCCTAGTGCGAGTAGAACTCCATATGCAAGTAGGTTTCCTAGTTGAATACTAACTTCTTTTCCGCGATTCTTCTACACTCTTCCGGAACCTTCTTGAGTAATCCTTATCCAACAGGGACTCCTTATCACACTAGGATTCCATATTTGAGTAGAATTGGGATTCCCTGTCCAAGTAGAACTTCTAATTTCCGCGACTTAAGAGTTTGAATCCAAGTCAGCTTCTGATTCCTACTCCAACTAGGATTCCTTTTCCTAGTCAAACTGGGAGAACTTCCATTTCTTCATTTCTTCTCATTTCTGCGCCACTTGTGCCTTCCTTAGCCATTTTTGGACTTTGAGACTCCATTTTCACCTGAAAAACACTAACTAAGTTAAATTGATCGAGATAAAGGAAATAACTTAGCAAAATATAGGGTTTAATCATTATTAACGTCGCATTTTATGCTCCTATCATGCAGCTGGAAGACAGGCAGAGTTCGAGCTTAAGAGTGGATTGTTGCACAAGCTCCCTATCTTCCATGGCCTCAATATGGAGGATGCTAACAAGCACGTACGAGAATTCCAATCTGTTTGTGCAAACATGCAACCACAAGGGGCGGATGAAAACCTTCTTAAGATGAGAGCATTTCCATTCTCTCTAGCTGATAGAGCCAAGGATTGGCTATATGAGCTTCCTGCAGGTCGTATCACATCATGGGAAACAATGAGAAAGGCCTTCTTGGAGAAATACTTCCCAGCTTCAAAGGTCATCACACTTAGGAAGAAGCTTAGTGGAATAGAGCAAGCCCATGATGAGTCATATGCTGCGTACTATGAGAGGTTCAACTCCCTACTTGCACAGTGTCCTCAACATCAGATGAAGGATGAGACCCTACTTACATGTTTCTACGAAGGACTCTTACCCTTGGAAAGGCAAATGTTGGATGCTGCAGCAGGTGGAGCTTTTGTGTATAAGTCACCTGAGGTTGGGAGGGAACTTATAGCTAATCGTGCCCTAAACTCCCAACAGTATGAGGGTGTGAGACAACCCACTCGTAGGGTAAATGAGGTGAGCACTAGTCCTGCCATTGCGGATCAATTGAGCAAACTCACCCTTCTTGTGAACAAGGTGGCGACTACTCAAGGCCATGGAGGACCCTCTGCTTGTGGGGTATGCTTTACTCAAGGACATCCTACGGATCAATGTCCTCAACTGAGTGAGAATGGTGGTTGGGAATCTGTGAATGCTATAGGAGGCTATCAAGGGAACCAAGGAGGTCCCCCACGTCCAAGGTATGATCCATATTCGAATACCTATAACCCTGGATGGAGGGACCACCCCAACTTCAAATGGACCAACAATGAAAATGTTCAGAACCCTCTTGGTGGCAGTTTCCAACGTCCTCAAGGACCTCCCTATCAAAGACCTTACATGCCTCCTCAACACAATGTAGGGAATCCCAATTCTCACTATGATAAGACAATAGAGGCATTGACTAATTCTACTCAGGCATTGACTAGTGCCACACAGACTTTGCTTCAAGGACAACAGACCAATGCCAAGGACATTGCAGAGCTCAAGAAGCAAATGGGACAAGTGGTGGACTTCATGACCAAGTTTCATGAGAGTGGTAAGCTTCCGAGCAACACAATTCCAAACCCAAAGGGAGGCTTTGAAGGTTCCACCAACTGAGGAGAAGAGGAAACCACGTCTAGGCTGAGAAGACGTTAAAACCAAGCGCTACTTGGGAGGCAACCCATGCAAATCAGATTTGCTTTCTTTATCCTTATCTTTTATTTTTCGTTTTTTGAATTTAGTATTATTTTCGTAAATGTCATCCCTATATGCTTAAGTGTTTCATTGCATGCTTTTAATTGATTCCATTGAGGACAATGCAATATTTAAGTGTGGGGGAAGGGATTTATATTTTTAGTCTTTTATTTTGAGTCATATATGGAAAAATACAAAAAAATTGAAAAATGTCAAAAATTTAAAAATTTTCGTTGCTTTTGTTTTTGTTTTGAGTCTTAGGATGCCCTGTCAACTGTCTAGGATGATTCTATATCTCTGAAATCATGATTAAAAGAGGATCACAAAATTGAGATGATTTAAAAATGGTATTCTTTGGTTAATTGAGATATATGAAAAATATATGCCTTGTAGTGGATATGGATTTCGAAACTTTGGTACAGAATATGAGCATGTTAAGATGAGTTTTGATTCATATAAACCCATGTGAGATAATTGAGCCGATGTCCCTTTTTCTTGGAGTGAATCGAAAATATATATTCTTAATTTCTTGGCGATGTTTTGATGATCTCATTATTCTTTCATCTTGATTGACTACTTGCCATAGATTAAGTTTGATGGACTAGAGAATGCTAGAATTCGCTCTTGTGCTTGTTGAGACGTTATATCAATACATGGCCCTGATTCTGGAAGGGATAGAGGCATCCTAGGAATTACCACCATTGCCATATAAACTTGTGTCCCCATTTGTGCCCGTCGTGGGACTCCCCTAGATAAGCCCCTTTGAGCCTACATTAAGTCTTTTCGTTCATCACCCTAAAATCCTTAACCATGAAGCTTAGTATAGTAACAACCCTACCCTTTGTTCTAAGAACTTAGTGGAGCTATCTTTTGAGACATACTACATGGGTTTGGTGCTAAGGATGGAAATTGAGAAGAGGTTAAAGTTCAAGTGTGGGGGTAGACTTGTCCATAAAGAAAAAATATGTGAAAGCCGTGAAAAATGAAAAGAAAAGAAAAAAAATGTACGGCTAGAAAAGAAAAGAAAGAAATATTTATGGATTTTAGTCCCCCATACTTAGTGATTTTGGAGTTTACTTTGAAATGAAGGCCTATTAAAGAAAAATTTGACCTTTGTCCATTCACTATAGTTCAGGGAAAGTTTACAATGAAGATTGGGCCCAACATGAAGACACTAGGCCCCTTTTATGTTACCTCTAGGGGAAGTGACGTTTTTGCAATGCATTGGTGGATTTCTTGTGGTCTCTACATTTACATGTGCTCTGCTAGGTTTTTAGGACACTTTGATAAATCCTTACCCTTCATTTCTTAAAACCTTGAGCCTTGGCCCCATTACAACCTTTAAGAAGACCTTCTTGATCCTTAAGATGGGACAGCCCTTGATGTGGAGATGAGTTACAAGAGTTGAACCTATGGCTTGGGTCCATCTGTGCAAGTAGTTGGTATCCTTCATGAGATCTTTAAAGAAAATTATACATGTGCTTTCGTTTCTTGAATTATGTGATATACTTGCTATCTTTCACATATACTTGAGTGTATAAGCTTTTAAGCATTGCCATGATCTGAGAGAAGAAAGAGTGGATATAACTTGTGAGGAGTTGAATCATACTTGTTTGTAGCATGCTAAACAGAAACCATCACCATTGTTCCAACCAAGTCCTACTTGTGTATGTAAAGATTATGTGTTTCAATTAACTCTCGAATGCCTAAACATTTATTCTTGGTGAAGTGCTAATCTTGGTGTTGTGAAAGTAAGAGATTGCTGAGACAAAAAGTTGAAGGGCTATAGAGTCTGTTTCGTGTCAAGTCTTTAATTTTGGTTGAGTCTTAGTGTGTGTCTTAGTGTGATTTTGCTAAGGGACTAGCAAAAGCTAAGTGTGGGGGAATTTGATAGGAGCATTTTAATGCGACGTTTTACTTGCTTTTCCCTGCATTTTCTGCGTTATTTCCTTAATAAAACCCTATTTAGGAAAGTTTCCATTCTTTGATTGGGAAAGTTCCTATTTGTAGAAAGTTTCTATTTTTGTAGTTTCTATTTATCATTTTTAGTAAGTTTCCATTTTCAGTAGTTTCTATTTTTCATTTTTAGAAAGTTTCCCATTTTCAGTTTAGGAAAGTTGCCATTTTTCATTTTAGGAAAGTTTCTATTTTTCTTACTAGTTTCTATTTTCAGGTCCTTGTCACAAATGAGCTGAAACGAGCCCACAAATGGAGAGAGAAGCTAGCCAACGTTGGAGGGAGACAAGATGAAGTACAAAGGGAAGCACAAATGAGCAGAAATGAAGAAAAGAAGTTTTCCTAGTCCAACCAGGAAACCCGGTCCAGAAAAGGAAAGCTTGCCAAAACAAGACTCTTGAGCCAACCATGAATGGAGATCGAATTAATAAAGTGACATGGCATGAGAGAAGCTTCTTGAAGACTCTAGATGATGACATGGCATAGAGGTGACGCATGGAGGCCCAAAAACTCTCAAGACTTGTTGGATTTTCGGCTACTTGGATAAAAGCCCACAAAGGCCCATGGAACTAGGGTTTGTGACGCAAACCCTAGCCCTAAAGATGTTTTGCCGTGAAATCCTAGAGAGAAACAAGGAAGATGACGTGGAAAATCAGAAAATAATAAGAAGATTTCGGTGGAGATTTTCTAGGGAGATTTTCTTGGAATGAGATATTCTTGGAAGAGTTATCTTGAGCCTTTGCCGTTTAAAGAGAGAGAGAAGCTAGGGATTGCCGTGAGAAATACAAGGAAGGAGAGAGAATTGCCGTGTGAATCAAAGAAGAACCTAGAAGATTTCGGCAAAGATATTTTCTAAGAGAGTTTTAAGGAAAGAGAAAAAGGTGGGAACCAAGAAACGGCTAAAAAGGAGTCTAGATTCATTCCTAGAATTCCTAAAGGAAGTTGGCCGAAATTAAACAAGAAAAATCAGAAATTATCTCAAGGAATTTCGGCAATATTTCTAGGGAATTAAAAGAGAATTTTGTGATTGGTTGCACCACCTCATAGGGCTTATGTGGCAAGCTATCATTGGAGGAAACTATGTGGCATTTTCAGATTAATTCCATGGAAAATAAAGAAGAAATTCACGGCTTGGAGACCAAGTTGGCCGTCCCCTATATAACCTCCCCTCTTCTCAACGTTCCTAGTTCCATTTTTTACGTTCTACACTTGAGAAATAATTCAGAAAACTCTCTAGCTTAGCCGTGCTCCTCTCCATCCTCTAGGGCAACCACGAAGTTCAAGCAAGGCCAAGGAAGAAGAAGACAAGCCGTGCACACCATCCATCACCACCCTTGGAGATTGCTTTCGAAATTCAAGAGTCCATTCATCACTTCATTCATCTCATCTTCATCACGGTGTAATCCGATTCTCCTTGTAACCTTTGCTTTGTAATTTTCGTTGGTTATGCCTTAGTTGACACAATTGTTTGAACAAGTATTGATTTCTGAAATTTTATGATTAATTGTTAATTTTCAGATTCATATATTGCGATTTATGGTTGCTTTTGTGTGAGTGTTTGATTAAATTTGCATGATAGAAATCTTTTGTATGATAATCTTGAATGGTTCGAAACATTTAGGGTTTTTATGTGAATGTTGCTATGAATTCGAGAACATGGATCAACTTTTTGGTTTTGTGTTCTTGAATCAATAAGTAGTAAAGGTTTTGTACAAAAACCGAGTTTAATCAAAGAAGATTGCAATTAGGTGGACTTTTTCATACTAAGTTGCACATTTGAGTTGATAGCCTTTCTAGGTGCTTAATGCATTAATCATGACATGATTGACTAGCTTTCTAGGGCTTGATTGCATGTTTGATAGAATTAATCTAGGTGCTTTCGCTTAGGTTAATTAGCATTGAAAGTAAAATATGGGAAATTGTTTGCTTTTGAACGTTTCACATGATCAACTCCTCTTGCATGACTATGATGAACAATGATGAACTTGAAGCAATTTTAATCATGAGTTTCGAATTTGATCTTTGTTCTTGCATCCCATTTATATTTTTATGTTTTTGCATTTTAATTATTTTCTTAACTTAGTTTAAAACTAGAAAACCAAAAATCAAAAAATCCCCCCTTTTTCGTAAATATGTATATATTTTGTTATATTTTTGTAAATATTATACTTTGTTTTAATTTTAATTGTTTAATTGTTTGACAATGACAGGTGTACTCTCAATCCCCGGAATAGAACGATCCCTATTTACTTTATACTACTAATGACATTTTAGGGTTAAATTATGCGCTTGCTTTCGAGCGCATCAATTTTTGGCGCCGTTGCCGGGGATTGAAAAATCATTTGCCATATTGTGAATATTTGTTTTGTATATTGTGACCAAAAAAAAAAAATTTACTTGTTAATTATTTGTAATTGTCGAAATTTAGTTAATTACTTACTTAGGTTGTTATTTATATTGTTGAAAACGAATTTTTATTGTGAGTTGTAAATTAAAGAAGGAATAGGTGAAGTCGTGTTTATTAATATTGACCTAAACCCCTTATTGGTACCTAGTTCAGGTCCCTTAAGGTTGAGGGCGACCTTTATTAACATTCATTGAACTGTCTTCACACTTAGGACCTTTTATATCCAAGTAAGTATAGCCTATGTGGGATGGTGTCTAGGAAGGGGACAACGCTCATGACTGGTTCTTGGATTCAGAAGTGCTTACAAATGGGCGTAAACCTCAATGAGGGAGTAGCCTATGCCAAAATGGATCCTACCTCTTGTGTTCGTCCTCCCCTACCTGGCCATTTCAGTAAGGTTGCCCAAAGGATGTAAGAGGGACTTAGTGTCTTGACGACTATACTTGGGCCGCACGTCCTCTTGATTTACCGCTTGGAATTGAATTTGAAATCGATGGTATTTATAACAAATGAAAATATTGTGATTCACTAAGGTATATTGGATTAAACATAGTCTTGAAAAGGGTAGCTGTTTCAGTCCCATTGCACATTGAGACTCCCTGTTCCCGTACCTAAGTGTTGAAAATAATTGTAAAGAAAAGGAAGAAAAACAAATATTTGTAAGTATTTTCGAAAAAAAAAAAAAAAAAAAAAAAAAAAAAAAGAAGAAGAAAAAAAAATTGTGTTTGTGACGTTTTGTTTGAAAGAATTTGTGTAAGTTGTGTTTAATCTTGTTTACAAAAGAAAAGAAAAGAATTAATTGTAAATATTGTTAAGTCCTTAATTGTTATAAGTGTGTAAAATCGTATGAGTAGATAAGGGCCCTTTTGTTAATATTGGCCTTAACCCTTCATTAGTGCCTTTCTAAGGTCTTTTGAGGTTGAGGGCGGCTTTTATTAGCATTTGGAGAACTGTCTAACACATGAGTTCTTTTCAAGCTGAGTAAGGGGCATATAGGTGGTGTCTAGGTTGAGACCCTGGGTGATGGGTTCAAATTGGATCTCAGAGATACTATAGACTGTGCGTAAACCACGATGTGGGAGTAGCCAATAGGGGCCTAAACCTCAATGAGGGAGTAGCCTCCGTAGTGTCACCAAAATGAGTCCTCCCTCTCACTTACCTCTTAATCTGGCCATCTAGCCTTCTGAAACAAAGGAAAGCGACTTATGTCTAGACGACTATCCGTAGATCGTATCTCACCAATAGTAGTGGTTTCTATTGGGCTCGACTTACAACTTGTAATCAATTGAGATATTAACTTTATTTTGTAAAGATAATAAGATACTTGAACATAACCTCCACTTGTAAATTGTGTTGTTTTGTACATTTTATACTTGTATAAACTTCTTACGTGGTTTATTTGTGAAAAGATTGTGGATAGTTTGTAATTTTTACTCTATTTATACTTGTATAAATCATTAATAGTAAAGTCGTGAATAGTAACTTGTGAATAGTGACTCGTGAATAGTAAAGTTGATGTATAAATCACTAATTTGTAATTAACTCACTTTATACTTTGCTAATTTTTTTTTTGAATTTTGATGATGTTCAGGATTCCTATGAATGACCGAGCCTTTTAGACCCTCTACACTAAAGGAAATAGAAGCAAGGCTCGCTCGTTTGAAGGGTCCTTCACTCCTTGAGCACACAAGCCCTTCCCCTTCAACATACAAGGAGTACACATTTAACGAGCAAGGGAAGCGGATTTACTTTTCTGAGGAGTCTACATCACCTACACCAAGTCCATCTCCTCCTTCATGATCACCTTCACCTGTGATTTCGTCCAACTCTACACCACCACCTTCACCACCACCTGAAGAAGTCGAAGAAGAGAGAATGGCATCTATTAGGGAACTCTCCACCGCAACTGTTGAAGGAGGACCCCCTACAGGCATAGTATACCCTGCCCCTGCAGCTGGAAGACAGGCAGAGTTCGAGCTTAAGAGTGGATTGTTGCACAAGCTCCCTATCTTCCATGGCCTCAATATGGAGGATGCTAACAAGCACGTACGAGAATTCCAATCTGTTTGTGCAAACATGCAACCACAAGGGGCGGATGAAAACCTTCTTAAGATGAGAGCATTTCCATTCTCTCTAGCTGATAGAGCCAAGGATTGGCTATATGAGCTTCCTGCAGGTCGTATCACATCATGGGAAACAATGAGAAAGGCCTTCTTGGAGAAATACTTCCCAGCTTCAAAGGTCATCACACTTAGGAAGAAGCTTAGTGGAATAGAGCAAGCCCATGATGAGTCATATGCTGCGTACTATGAGAGGTTCAACTCCCTACTTGCACAGTGTCCTCAACATCAGATGAAGGATGAGACCCTACTTACATGTTTCTACGAAGGACTCTTACCCTTGGAAAGGCAAATGTTGGATGCTGCAGCAGGTGGAGCTTTTGTGGATAAGTCACCTGAGGTTGGGAGGGAACTTATAGCTAATCGTGCCCTAAACTCCCAACAGTATGAGGGTGTGAGACAACCCACTCGTAGGGTAAATGAGGTGAGCACTAGTCCTGCCATTGCGGATCAATTGAGCAAACTCACCCTTCTTGTGAACAAGGTGGCGACTACTCAAGGCCATGGAGGACCCTCTGCTTGTGGGGTATGCTTTACTCAAGGACATCCTACGGATCAATGTCCTCAACTGAGTGAGAATGGTGGTTGGGAATCTGTGAATGCTATAGGAGGCTATCAAGGGAACCAAGGAGGTCCCCCACGTCCAAGGTATGATCCATATTCGAATACCTATAACCCTGGATGGAGGGACCACCCCAACTTCAAATGGACCAACAATGAAAATGTTCAGAACCCTCTTGGTGGCAGTTTCCAACGTCCTCAAGGACCTCCCTATCAAAGACCTTACATGCCTCCTCAACACAATGTAGGGAATCCCAATTCTCACTATGATAAGACAATAGAGGCATTGACTAATTCTACTCAGGCATTGACTAGTGCCACACAGACTTTGCTTCAAGGACAACAGACCAATGCCAAGGACATTGCAGAGCTCAAGAAGCAAATGGGACAAGTGGTGGACTTCATGACCAAGTTTCATGAGAGTGGTAAGCTTCCGAGCAACACAATTCCAAACCCAAAGGGAGGCTTTGAAGGTTCCACCAACTGAGGAGAAGAGGAAACCACGTCTAGGCTGAGAAGACGTTAAAACCAAGCGCTACTTGGGAGGCAACCCATGCAAATCAGATTTGCTTTCTTTATCCTTATCTTTTATTTTTCGTTTTTTGAATTTAGTATTATTTTCGTAAATGTCATCCCTATATGCTTAAGTGTTTCATTGCATGCTTTTAATTGATTCCATTGAGGACAATGCAATATTTAAGTGTGGGGGAAGGGATTTATATTTTTAGTCTTTTATTTTGAGTCATATATGGAAAAATACAAAAAAATTGAAAAATGTCAAAAATTTAAAAATTTTCGTTGCTTTTGTTTTTGTTTTGAGTCTTAGGATGCCCTTTCAACTGTCTAGGATGATTCTATATCTCTGAAATCATGATTAAAAGAGGATCACAAAATTGAGATGATTTAAAAATGGTATTCTTTGGTTAATTGAGATATATGAAAAATATATGCCTTGTAGTGGATATGGATTTCGAAACTTTGGTACAGAATATGAGCATGTTAAGATGAGTTTTGATTCATATAAACCCATGTGAGATAATTGAGCCGATGTCCCTTTTTCTTGGAGTGAATCGAAAATATATATTCTTAATTTCTTGGCGATGTTTTGATGATCTCATTATTCTTTCATCTTGATTGACTACTTGCCATAGATTAAGTTTGATGGACTAGAGAATGCTAGAATTCGCTCTTGTGCTTGTTGAGACGTTATATCAATACATGGCCCTGATTCTGGAAGGGATAGAGGCATCCTAGGAATTACCACCATTGCCATATAAACTTGTGTCCCCATTTGTGCCCGTCGTGGGACTCCCCTAGATAAGCCCCTTTGAGCCTACATTAAGTCTTTTCGTTCATCACCCTAAAATCCTTAACCATGAAGCTTAGTATAGTAACAACCCTACCCTTTGTTCTAAGAACTTAGTGGAGCTATCTTTTGAGACATACTACATGGGTTTGGTGCTAAGGATGGAAATTGAGAAGAGGTTAAAGTTCAAGTGTGGGGGTAGACTTGTCCATAAAGAAAAAATATGTGAAAGCCGTGAAAAATGAAAAGAAAAGAAAAAAAATGTACGGCTAGAAAAGAAAAGAAAGAAATATTTATGGATTTTAGTCCCCCATACTTAGTGATTTTGGAGTTTACTTTGAAATGAAGGCCTATTAAAGAAAAATTTGACCTTTGTCCATTCACTATAGTTCAGGGAAAGTTTACAATGAAGATTGGGCCCAACATGAAGACACTAGGCCCCTTTTATGTTACCTCTAGGGGAAGTGACGTTTTTGCAATGCATTGGTGGATTTCTTGTGGTCTCTACATTTACATGTGCTCTGCTAGGTTTTTAGGACACTTTGATAAATCCTTGATAGGAGCATAAAATGCGACGTTTATAATGTTTAAACCCTATATTTTGCTAAGTTATTTCCTTTATCCTGATCAATTTAACTTAGTTAGTGTTTTACAGGTGAAAATGGAGTCTCAAAGTCCAAAAATGACTAAGGAAGGCACAAGTGGCGCAGAAATGGAAAGAAATGAAGAAATGGAAGTTTTCCCAGTTTGACTAGGAAAAGGAATCCTAATTGGAGTAGGAATCAGAAGCTGACTTGGATTCAAACTCTTAAGTCGCGGAAATCAGAAGTTCTACTTGAATAGGGAGACCCAATTCTACTCAGATAAGGAATCCTAATGTGACAAGGAGTCCCTGTTGGATAAGGATTACTCAAGAAGGTTCCGGAAGAGTGTAGAAGAATCGCAGAAAAGAAGTTTGTATTCAACTAGGAAACCTACTTGCATATGGAGTTCTACTCATACTAGGAGAGCTATGGAACGATCATGAAGCATCTAGAAGTCTCAAGAAGGTCATATGCCGTGCACATGGAAGAGGAAGCAACAAGGAATTCGAATTACAAAGCAATGTGGAATTTGGACTTCTTGTTGAGTAAGGATTGGAATTTCGTGAGATTCTTGAGGGTTCTTGAAGGTTCTTGATGTTTCTACTTCAGAATAGGCGTGCAAGGCATGTGAGAGGCATGTGATGTGAAGGAAAACCGAATTGGACTCAACTTGTGCATTAAAAGACAAATCCATTACAGATTCGGAAATCTGCCTGTGCAGATCAGTCAACTTCAACGGAGTGTCAAAAATCGATCAAAGCTCAGAAAATTATGATCTTTATATGGTTGGAAAGCTACAGATGTCTAGTTTCCAGAGATTTTTACAGCTCATCAATAGCTATTTTCTAGAGCAAGTTATGGCCGTTTTAGTGGACTGAGGTCAATCCTGCCGGAAATCTGTTTCGTGAGAAAGAAGTCCTAAATCAACATAAACTAAGAGAAACCAAGTAGAAACGAATTGGGAGTGCCTTGAGACGTTCTCCTATATATACCTTGTGTATTAGACGTTTCAAGGTGAACAATTTTTCTCCACAATTTCGTTTCTCACCGGTTTGCTCTCAAGTTTCAGGTTTTCGCATCTTGCAAGTTCTAGCCGTGCCATCCTCCATCCTTTGCCGTGATCTTCACCTTGTGCCACCACCTTGGAGCTGCTTTGGAACCTTGGGACGTGTCTAAGGGTTGTTCTTACCATCTTCATCATGTTTTCCTTACGGTTTTGTAACTTGTTTGATATAAATTCTGTTTTTGTTTTTCTTTGTGTAAAACCGAAACCATGAGATAACTTTCTGATTTTTGGATGCGATTTGGATGTTCTTTTCTATGATTGATGTGTTTGTGTGTTCTTGATCTTGATTCATTGCCGAAATATGGATTGATAATCTGGTTTTGTTTTATAGATAACTTTTATGTGTTCTTGTTCTTTGGTTGCAAACTTAGGATGATTGCATGTAATTGGAGCTAGTAATTAGGTTAAACGCTTCGTGACCTGATAGGAGCATTTTAATGCAACGTTTTAACTGTTATTTCCCTATATTTTCTGCGTTATTTCCTTAATAAAACTCTGTTTAGGAAAGTTTCCATTCTTCGAATGGGAAAGTTCCTAATTGTAGAAAGTTTCTGTTTTGTAGTTTCTATTTTCCATTTTTAGAAAGTTTCCATTTTAGTTTGAGAAAGTTTCCATTTCTTATTTTAGAAAGCTTCTATTTTCAGGTTTTTGGAATAAATAAGCTGAATTGAGTTCATAAATGGAACGAGAAGCTTCATGAAGATGACATGGCAAGGAGAGAATCAAGGAAGAGTTTTTTTTAAAAAAAAGGAAAATATATTTTCCTTGGGGATTAAATTTGCCGTGTAATACTTAAGGAAAAACAAGGTGACAACGTGGGAATTAAGGTGATTGATTGAGAATTTCACGTGGAATAAATCAAAGGAGATTTTCTTGGGAGATTTTTATGGAAAGAAATATTGTTGGAGGAGTAAATTGGTGTGATTGCCAACATGAAAATCAGAAATAATCAAGGAGATGACGCAAAGAGAGATTCAAGGGAGATATTTATGGAAGGTAAATATGTGTGCACCAAGGAAAAGCTAAAAAGGCGTCTAGATTCATCCCTAAATTCCCTAAAGGAATGTTGGCCGAAATTCATGAAGAAAATCATAATAATTTCAAGGAAATTCGGCAATTAAATATTAGGGAGGTATTTTAGAGAATTATGATTGGTTGGAACACATCACAAGGCTTACTTGGCATTCTATGATTGGTTGGACCACATCACAAAGCTTACTTGGCGAATTCCTATTGGTGGAAGCTATGTGGAAATTTCTGATTGCTTTGTGAATCCTAGCCGTGCTCCTATATATACCCACCTCTTTGACGTTGAGAGAGGTTCCTCCTCTCCCATACAATTTACACTTTAGAAAAAAAATCAGAAAAGTTCTCTAGAATAGCCGTGAGTTTCTCCATCCTCTAGTCATCTCCACGAGTTCAAGCAAGGCCAAGGGAGAAGAAGCATAGCCGTGAGCATCCATCATCCATCTCCAACCTTGAAGCTTGCTTTCGAGATTCAAGAGACCACCACATCAATCGTTCATCACCATCCCCATCTCACGGTGTAATCCGATTCTCCTTTGTAACCTTTGCTTTGAATTTCGTTGGTTATGAACTAGTTGACATATGTGTTTGAACAAATATTAATTTCTGGAATTTTTATGATTAATTGAAAATTTTCAGATTCATATTATTGTGATTCGAGAGTTGCTTATGTGGGTTTGTTTAATTAAATTTGCGTTATAGATAACTTTTGTATTTTAATCTTATGTGGTTGCAAACACTTAGGGTTTCAATATAATTGGTGCTAGGTTTAAGAACATGAAATCGACTTTTCGTTTTGTGTAAACTTGAATCAAAGTAGTAAAGGTTTTGTACAAAGATCGAATTTAATTAACGAGGATTGCAATTAGGTGGACTTTTCCATACTAAGTTGTACACTTGAGTTGATAGCCTTTCTCTATGTGTAATGCGTTAAACATGACATGATTGACTAGCTTTCTAGGGTTTGATTGCATGTTTGATAGGATTAATCTAGGTGCTTTCGCTTAGGTTAATTAGCATTGAAAAGTAAAAAATGGGAATTCATTTGCTTTCGAATGTTTCACATGATCAACTCCTTTCTCATGACCTAGATGAACAATATTAGGGTTTGAGTCAATTTTAATCATATGTTTCGATTTTGATCTTTGTTCTCTCATTCCATCTTTGTTTTTATGTTTTTGCATTTTAATTGTTTTCTTTACTTAATTTATTTCCGAAAAACCAAAAACAAAATCCCCCCTTTTTCGTAAATAATGTTTATACTTGTGAATATCTTTGTGAATATTATACTTTGTTTTAATTTTAATTGTTTGTTTGTCCTACATTGACAGGTGTACCCTCAATCCCCGGAATAGAACGATCCCTATTTATTACGTACTACTAATGACATTTCAGGGTTAAATTATGCGCTTGCTTTTGGGCACATCAATTTTTGGCGCCGTTGCCGGGGATTGAAAAATCATTTGCCATATTGTGAATATTTGTTTTGTATTTTGTGACCGAAAAAAAAAAAAGAAAAAAAATTTATTTGTTAATTATTTTGTAATTGTCGAAAATTAGTAGATTAATTACTTAGGTTGTTATTTATATTGTTGAATACAAATTTTTATTGTAGGTTGTAAATTAAAGATGGAATAGGTGAAGTCGTGTTTATTAATATTGGCCTAAACCCCTTATTGGTACCTAGTCCAGGTCCCTTAAGGTTGAGGGCGGCCTTTATTAACATTCATTGAACTGTCTTCACACTTAGGACCTTTTATATCCAAGTAAGTATAGCCTATGTGGGATGGTGTCTAGGAAGGGGACAACGCTCATGACAGGTTCTTGAATCCAGAAGTGCGTGCAAATGAGCCTAAACCACAATGTGGGAGTAGCTCATGCCAAAATGGATTCTACCTCTCGTGGTCGCCCTCCCCTACCTGGCCATTTCAGTAAGGTTGCCCAAAGGATGTAGGAGAGACTTAGTGTCTTGACGATTATACTTGGGCCGCACGTCCTCTTGATTTACCGCTTGGAATTGAATTTGAAATCAATGATATATCTAACAAATGAAAATATTGTGATGCACCTAAGGTATATTGGATTAAACATAGTCTTGAAAAGGGTAGCTGTTTCAGTCCCATTGCACATCGAGACTCCCTGTTCCCGTACCTAAGTGTTGAAAATAATTGTAAGGAAAAGGAAAGAATAGAAGTAATTTTACTTAATTTCATAAAAAAAAAAAAAAAAAAGAAAAAAAAAAAAAAAGAAAGAAGATAATTAGATGTGAATAGTGACGTTTTGTTTGTTTGTGTGAAAGTTTTGTGTAAATGGTGTCTAATCTTGTTAAACAAAATGTAAAGAATTAATTGTAAATATTGTTAAATTCTTGATTGTTAAAAGTGTGTAAAATCGTATGAGTAGATAAGGGCCCTTTTGTTAATATTGGCCTTAACCCTTCATTAGTGCCTTTCTAAGGTCTTATAAGGTTGAGGGCGGCTTTTATTAGCATTTGGAGAACTGTCTAACACATGAGTTCTTTTCAAGCTGAGTAAGGGGCATATAGGTGGTGTCTTAGGTTGAGACCCTGGGTGATGAGTTCAATTGGATCTCAGAGATACTATAGACTGTGCCTAAACCACAATGTGGGAGTAGCCAATAGGGGCCTAAACCTCAATGAGGGAGTAGCCTCCGTAGTGTCACCAAAATGAGTCCTCCCTCTCACTTACCTCTTAATCTGGCCATCTAGCCTTCTGAAACAAAGGAAAGTGACTTATGTCTAGGCGACTATCCCTAGATCGTATCTCACCAATAGTAGTGGTTTCTATTGGGCTCGACTTACAACTTGTAATCAATTGAGATATTAACTTTATTTTGTAAAGATAATAAGATACTTGAACATAACCTCCACTTGTAAATTGTGTTGTTTTGTACATTTTATGCTTGTATAAACTTCTTACGTGGTTTATTTGTGAAAAGATTGTGGATAGTTTGTAATTTATACTCTATTTATACTTGTATAAATCATAAATAGTAAAGTCGTGAATAGTAACTTGTGAATAGTGACTCGTGAATAGTAAGGTTGATGTATAAATCACTAATTTGTAATTAGTTTACTTTATACTTTGCTAACTTCTTTGAATTCTGATGATGTTCAGGATTCCTATGAATGACCGAGCCTTTTAGACCATCTACAATAAAGGAAATTGAAGCAAGGCTCGCTCGTTTGAAGGGTCCTTCACTCCTTGAGTTCACAAGCCCTTCTCCTTCAACATACAAAGAGTACACATTTAACGAGCAAGGGAAGAGGACCTACTGTTCTGAGGAGTCTACATCACCCACACCCAGTCCATCTCCTCCTTCACGTTCACCTTCACCTGTGGTTTCGTCCAACTCTACACCACCACCTTCACCACCACCTGAAGAAGTCAAGGAAGAAAGAATGGCATCTATTAGGGAACTCTCCACCGCAACTGTTGAAGGAGGACCCCCTACAGGCATAGTATACCCTGCCCCTGCAGCTGGAAGACAAGCAGAGTTTGAGCTTAAGAGTGGATTGTTGCACAAGCTCCCTATGTTCCATGGCCTCAATATGGAGGACGCCAACAAGCATATCAGAGAGTTTCAGTCTGTGTGCGCTAACATGCAACCACAAGGAGCAGATGAAAACATTTTGAAGATGAAGGCATTTCCGTTCTCTTTAGCTGACAGAGCCAAAGATTGGCTATATGAGCTTCCTACTGGACGTATCACATCATGGGAAACAATGAGAAAGGCCTTCTTGGAGAAATACTTCCCAGCTTCTAAGGTCATCACACTCAGGAAGAAGCTCAGTGGAATAGAGCAAGCTCATGATGAGTCCTATGCTGCCACTATGAGAGGTTCAATTCCTTACTTGCACAATGTCCTCAACATCAGATGAAGGATGAGACCCTACTCACATGTTTCTACGAAGGACTCTTACCCTTGGAAAGGCAAATGCTTGATGCTGCAGCTGGAGGAGCTTTTGTGGATAAGTCACCTGCGGTTGGGAAGGAACTCATAGCTAATCATGCCCTAAACTCTCAACAATATGAAGGTGTGAGACAAACCACTCGTAGGGTAAATGAGGTAAGCACTAGTCCTGCCATTGAGGATCAATTGAGCAAACTCACCCTTCTTGTGAACAAGGTGGCGACTACTCAAGGCCATGGAGGACTTTCTGCTTGTGGGGTATGCTTTACTCAAGGACATCCTACGGATCAATGTCCTCAACTGAGTGAGAATGGTGGTTGGGAGTCTGTGAATGCCATAGGAGGCTATCAAGGGAACCAAGGGGGTCCCCCACGTCCAAGGTATGATCCATATTCGAATACCTATAACCCTGGATGGAGGGACCACCCCAACTTCAAGTGGACCAACAATGAAAATGTTCAGAACCCTCTTGGTGGCAGTTTCCAACGTCCTCAAGGACCTCCCTATCAAAGACCTTACATGCCTCCTCAACACAACATAGGGAATTCCAATTCTCACTATGATAAGACGATAGAGGCATTGACTAATTCTACTCAGGCATTGACTAGTGCCACACAGACTTTGCTTCAAGGACAACAGACCAATGCCAAGGACATTGCAGAGCTCAAGAAGCAAATGGGACAAGTGGTGGACTTCATGACCAAGTTTCATGAGAGTGGTAAGCTTCCGAGCAACACAATTCCAAACCCAAAGGGAGGCTTTGAAGGTTCCACCAACTGAGGAGAAGAGGAAACCACGTCTAGGCTGAGAAGACGTTAAAACCAAGCGCTACTTGGGAGGCAACCCATGCAAATCAGATTTGCTTTCTTTATCCTTATCTTTTATTTTTCGTTTTTGCTTTTTGAATTTAGTTATTTTCGTAAATTTCATCCCTATATGCTTAAGTGTTTCATTGCATGCTTATTCTTGATTACATTGAGGACAATGCAATATTTAAGTGTGGGGGAAGGGATTTATACTTTTGTTTTGAGTCATATATATTGAAAAATACAAAAAAATTGAAAAATGTCAAAAATTTAAAAATTTTCGTTGCTTTTGTTTTTGTTTTGAGTCTTAGGATGCCCTTTCAACTGTCTAGGATGATTCTATATCTCTGAAATCATGATTAAAAGAGGATCACAAGATTGAGATGATTTTAAAATGGTATTCTTTGGTTAATTGAGATATATGAAAAATGTGTGCATGTGTAGTGGATATGGATTTCGTGACCTTGGTACAGAATATGAGCATGTTAGGATGAGTTTTGATTCATAAAAACCCATGTGAGATATTTGAGCCATGTCCCTTTTTCTTGGAGTGATAATTAAAAAGAATATATTCTTAATTTCTTGGCGATGTTTTGATGATCTCATTATCCTTTCATTTGATTGACTACTTGCCATAGATTAAGTTTGATGGACTAGAGAATGCTAGAATTCACTCTTGTGCTTGTTGAAACGTTATATCAATACATGGCCCTGATTCTGGAAAGGATAGAGGCACCCTAGGAATTACCACCATTGCCAAATAAACCTGTGTCCTTAATTGTGCCCGTCGTGGGACCCCCATAGATAAGCCCCTTTGAGCCTACATTAAGCCTTTTCATTCATCACCCTTAAAATCCTTAACCATGAAGCTTAGTATAGTTACAACCCTACCCTTTGTTCTAAAAACTTAGTGGAGCTATCTTTTGAGACATACTACGTGGGTTTGGTGCTAAGGATGAAAATTGAGAAGAGGTGAAAGTTCAAGTGTGGGGGTAGACTTATCCATAAAGAAAAAAAAAATGTGTGAAAAAGCCGAGGAAAAGAAAGTGAAAAAGAAAAAATGTGTACGGCTAAAAGAAAGAAAAATGTTTATGGATTTTAGTCCCCCATACTTAGTGATTTTGGAGTTTACTTTGAACTGAAGGCCCATTACAGAAAATATGGCCTTTGTCCAATTCACTAGAGTTCAAAGGAAGTTTAGAATGAAGATTGGGCCCAACATGAAGACATTAGGCCCTTTTATGATCAACCCTAGGGAAAGTGACGTTTTTACAATGCCTTGCTGGAATTTCTTGAAGTCTCTACATTTACATGTGCTCTGCTAGGTTTTTAGGACACTTTGATAAATCCTTACCTTTCGTTTCTTTAAACCTTGAGCCTTAGCCCCATTACAACCCTTGAGAAGACCTTCTTGATCCTTAAGATGGGACAGCCTTTGATGTGGAGATGAGTTACAAGAGTTGAACCTATGGCTTGGGTCCATCCGTGCAAGTAGTTGGTATCTTTCATGAGATCTTTTGAAAAAAAAAAATTATATTCACAAAGTGCTTTTCGTTTCTTATATATGTGAGCTATTTGATTGCCTCAAAATATTTTCTCTCACATATAATTGAGTGATTATAAGCTTTTAAGCATTGCCTTGAATTCTGAGAGAAGAAAGAGTGGATACACCTTGTGAGGATTTGAATCATACTTATTTGAAGCATGCTTAACAGAAACCATCACCATTGTTCCAACCAAGTCCTACTTGTGTATATGTAAATTATGTGTTTTAATTAACTCTCGAATGCCTAAACATTGATTCTTGGTGGAGTGCTAATCTCGATGTTGTGAAAGTAAGAGATTTCTGAGACAAAAAGTTGAAGGGCAATAGAGTCATTGTTTGTGTAGAGTCTTTAAATTTTCGTTGAGTCTTAGTTGAGTCTTTTTGTGATTTTGCTAAGGGACTAGCAAAAGCTAAGTGTGGGGGAATTTGATAGGAGCATTTTAATGCAACGTTTTAACTGTTATTTCCCTATATTTTCTGCGTTATTTCCTTAATAAAACTCTGTTTAGGAAAGTTTCCATTCTTCGAATGGGAAAGTTCCTAATTGTAGAAAGTTTCTGTTTTGTAGTTTCTATTTTCCATTTTTAGAAAGTTTCCATTTTAGTTTGAGAAAGTTTCCATTTCTTATTTTAGAAAGCTTCTATTTTCAGGTTTTTGGAATAAATAAGCTGAATTGAGTTCATAAATGGAACGAGAAGCTTCATGAAGATGACATGGCAAGGAGAGAATCAAGGAAGAGTTTTTTTTAAAAAAAAGGAAAATATATTTTCCTTGGGGATTAAATTTGCCGTGTAATACTTAAGGAAAAACAAGGTGACAACGTGGGAATTAAGGTGATTGATTGAGAATTTCACGTGGAATAAATCAAAGGAGATTTTCTTGGGAGATTTTTATGGAAAGAAATATTGTTGGAGGAGTAAATTGGTGTGATTGCCAACATGAAAATCAGAAATAATCAAGGAGATGACGCAAAGAGAGATTCAAGGGAGATATTTATGGAAGGTAAATATGTGTGCACCAAGGAAAAGCTAAAAAGGCGTCTAGATTCATCCCTAAATTCCCTAAAGGAATGTTGGCCGAAATTCATGAAGAAAATCATAATAATTTCAAGGAAATTCGGCAATTAAATATTAGGGAGGTATTTTAGAGAATTATGATTGGTTGGAACACATCACAAGGCTTACTTGGCATTCTATGATTGGTTGGACCACATCACAAAGCTTACTTGGCGAATTCCTATTGGTGGAAGCTATGTGGAAATTTCTGATTGCTTTGTGAATCCTAGCCGTGCTCCTATATATACCCACCTCTTTGACGTTGAGAGAGGTTCCTCCTCTCCCATACAATTTACACTTTAGAAAAAAAATCAGAAAAGTTCTCTAGAATAGCCGTGAGTTTCTCCATCCTCTAGTCATCTCCACGAGTTCAAGCAAGGCCAAGGGAGAAGAAGCATAGCCGTGAGCATCCATCATCCATCTCCAACCTTGAAGCTTGCTTTCGAGATTCAAGAGACCACCACATCAATCGTTCATCACCATCCCCATCTCACGGTGTAATCCGATTCTCCTTTGTAACCTTTGCTTTGAATTTCGTTGGTTATGAACTAGTTGACATATGTGTTTGAACAAATATTAATTTCTGGAATTTTTATGATTAATTGAAAATTTTCAGATTCATATTATTGTGATTCGAGAGTTGCTTATGTGGGTTTGTTTAATTAAATTTGCGTTATAGATAACTTTTGTATTTTAATCTTATGTGGTTGCAAACACTTAGGGTTTCAATATAATTGGTGCTAGGTTTAAGAACATGAAATCGACTTTTCGTTTTGTGTAAACTTGAATCAAAGTAGTAAAGGTTTTGTACAAAGATCGAATTTAATTAACGAGGATTGCAATTAGGTGGACTTTTCCATACTAAGTTGTACACTTGAGTTGATAGCCTTTCTCTATGTGTAATGCGTTAAACATGACATGATTGACTAGCTTTCTAGGGTTTGATTGCATGTTTGATAGGATTAATCTAGGTGCTTTCGCTTAGGTTAATTAGCATTGAAAAGTAAAAAATGGGAATTCATTTGCTTTCGAATGTTTCACATGATCAACTCCTTTCTCATGACCTAGATGAACAATATTAGGGTTTGAGTCAATTTTAATCATATGTTTCGATTTTGATCTTTGTTCTCTCATTCCATCTTTGTTTTTATGTTTTTGCATTTTAATTGTTTTCTTTACTTAATTTATTTCCGAAAAACCAAAAACAAAATCCCCCTTTTTCGTAAATAATGTTTATACTTGTGAATATCTTTGTGAATATTATACTTTGTTTTAATTTTAATTGTTTGTTTGTCCTACATTGACAGGTGTACCCTCAATCCCCGGAATAGAACGATCCCTATTTATTACGTACTACTAATGACATTTCAGGGTTAAATTATGCGCTTGCTTTTGGGCACATCATGACCCTAATTCAATATAGTAGTAAAGGCTTTGGACAAAGGTCGAGGTCAGATTATGCATGTAATGAAAAGATTCGCTTCGAGTACTTGAATTTGCATGTTTATTGACTAAACTTTCACTTGCTCTTAATGATTTGAATGCATGAGATTATGAGTCGCTTCGATTGTGTGATACTTGCATTTGGAATATGTTGGTTTGGCGCTTCGTCGATCAATTGTGTAAAGGGAAGTCATATAAGGGACTTTGGGCGCTTGTAACTTTGTTTCTTGGTTGATATCTTTCCATGGTAATTAACAAGATTAAGGGATGCATGAATATGTTGTTCTTGAATTGTTCTTGATGAATTGTTTTCCAAAAATCTTTCTTTTCCCACCTATGTGAATAAAACGTTTTTAATCTTTTACTTGTTTTCGTAAAATTCATAGTTTAATCTTCAAAAACCCCCCCATCTTTATGTTTTCTTGTTTTTGTAAATAAATAAAATTAACTTAGAATTTTTAGGTAGCATGTTCATATAAATAATAAAATAAAATAAAAAAAAAATAAAAAAATAAAAATGTTTTTAAATTCGTGAATAGTGTCTCCGTGAATAGTAAATATGTGTTAGTGTTTTCTAGGAATTAATTTGGTAGTTTGTTATGAGTTTGTTAGGTCTCCTTAATTTAAGGGATAGGTTCCTAAATTTTAGGGAAAGTAGTTAGAGTTAGTTTTGACTTAGGATTTAATGTTTGACTTGGTCAATAATTTGTTTTCTTAGTAATTAAGTAATCCTAATTAGTATATAACTAGTAATCCTTGTTGTATATGGATTCCCAATGTGATATGGACTTGTAAAATGTATTTAAGTAGGAGTAGGATTTCTAAACCCATTCTAACTTGGTTTTCTTTGTTTCTTTCGAATTCTATGTCTATATATATACTTGTATATTTTGTTTTTCTCTCATTCTTTGTTTTCTAATTCGTAACATGTATGTGCTCTTTCTCTAACTTTTGTTTGTTCTAATTTTATGCATGCTTGTAACTTGTAAAATTCTAATTTTTGTAAAATTTGTAAAGTGTTCTTTTAATTTCGTAACTTTTGTATATTCTTTCTCTTTAATTTGTTTCTCACATGTTAGCACCCTCAATCCCCGGCTTGAACGATCCCTGCTTATCCTATACTAACGCTCGACATTTTCAGGGTTTAAATTGGCGATGCTTTGCACGTATCAATTTTTGGCGCCGTTGCCGGGGATTGAAAAGTCTTCATGTGATGAAAACGCCACTAAGGTATGATTTTGGTGAGGGATTATGAACTGTTATGGAATAGGTGAAGTCTCGTTTGTTGATATTAGCCTTAACCCCTTATTAGTACCTGATTCAGGTCTTTTAAGGTTGAGGGCGGCTTTTATTAACACTTGAAAAATGTTTTACACTTGGGCCTTTTCTTATCTAAGTAAGTATAGCCTATGTGAAATGGTGACTAGGAAGGGGACAACGTCCATGATGGGTTTTGAATCCAGAAGTGCAATCAAACGAGCCTAAACCACTATGTGGGAGTAGCTTGTGCCAAAATGGTTTCTACCTCTCGTGTTCGTCCTCCCCCGCACTGGCCATTTCAGTAAGGTTGCCCAAAGGATTTGAGAAGAAATATGTGTGTAGACAAGGACTTGGGCCGCATGTCCAAAACAATAGTTCATGATGTCTTGTTGAAATCAATGCCTTAGACAATTTTCGAGAATAGTTGGGTTTGGTAAGAAGTTGTCAGTCATAATGGACTAGGTGAAATATTCTCTTGTTAATACTTGTCAAAGTTTTCTTTATCAAGTAGGCACACTTTATTAGCACAGGGTGTCTAGGTTGATTGGATACGAGAAGTGCTAGCAAAGGGTCTCGTCCCCTGCTAATCAAGTGAGCTGAGCTCCGCCAAAATCGTTCCTCTACTACCTGGCTCTGTGTGAAAAGAGTAACCAAAAGATAAAGGGAAGGGAGACTTGTATTAAAACTAGAATCTTTGGACCATGTGTCTAAATCTTGATTCACGACTCCTTATTGGAGTTAACTACTTAAAGATTGTAAAAATTGTAAAAACTTGTAAATATATACATAAAATTCGTTGGTCTTGTATATATCCATACTTTTGATGTTTTGTTGTGTGTATATATTGGAATAAATGGAGGTGCAAGTCTAGGCTGAAAGACTTTAAACATTAAGCGCTGCATGGGAGGCAACCCATTTCGACCGTAGCTGTGGAGGAGTCATCAACGCAGATTTGCTTTCTTGCACTCTTCCTTCTCTTTTAATTTCATAATTTTTATTTGTTTTAGGATTTCCTGCGTTATCTCTTATTCCATGCTTGATTTATGCTTTCCATGCTTTATACTTGTTTATACATTGAGGACAATGCATGATTTAAGTGTGGGGGAAGGGTATAACGTTTCACTTTGTTTTTAGGAGCTAGTTTTGTGGTCTTAAAAAAAAAAAAAGATAAAAATAAATAAATAAATATTTTCGTCACTTTATTAATAATAAAAAAAAAATATTCGTCACTGTTCACAAAAAAAAATAAAAAAATTTGTTTTTTTGTTTTGTTTTGTTTGTTGCGTCACTTTTATGTGTTGTTTTTATTTTGTGTTTTGAGTCTTAGGATGCCTTTTAACTGTCTAGGATGAGCTTATATCTCTGAAATTAAGGCTAAAAGAGGATCACAAGATTGAGATAATGTTTGATGATATTCTTTGGTTAATTATGATTTATGAAAAGCATATGAATGTGTAGTAGATATGGTGCATGCGTAACTTTGGTACAGAATATGAACATGTGGAAGATAAGTTGTGATTCATAATAACCCTTGTGAGAATTTGAGCCATGTGCCCTTTCTTTGATTGAGTGATTAATGAAAAAAATGAATTTATACTCTTATTTTCTTGGCGATGATTTTGTTGATCTCATTATTCTTTCATCTTGATTGATTACTTGCCATAGATTAAGTTTGATGGACTAGAGAATGCTAGAATTCACTGTTATGCTTGTTGAGACATTTATGATCAATATATGGCCCTGATTCTGGAAAGGATAAAGGCAATTTACTTAGGATTTTTACCACCATAGCCAAATATAGCCTGTGTCCCTATTTGTGCCCGTCGTGGGACTCCCCTAGTTTAACCATTTTGAGCCTACATTGAACCTTTTCTTTCATCACCCTCAAAATTCCTTAACCCTTAACCCTAGTATAGTTATATCCTTACCCTTTGTTCTAAAGACTTAGTGGAGCATATTTTGAGACTTTGCTTGGAGTTTTGGCATCAAGGAAGATTTTAAAGACATGAAGAAGTTCAAGTGTGGGGGTAGACTTGTCCATAAGAAATATTGTATGTATTGCCGAAAAAAAAGAATGAAATCGTAAAAATAAAAGAGAATATTACGGCAAAATAAAGAAAAAAATGTGTGCTATTGTTTAAGTGTTTATGGATTTTAGTCCCCTATACTTGGTGAATTTGGAGTTTGTTTTAAATTGAAGGCCCATTGTTGAAAAATTTGGTCTTTGTCCTATTTACACTTGTTCGAAAGAAGGTTAGAATGAAGTTTGGGCCCAACATGATGGCACTTGGCCCTTTTATAAAGCCTTTGGAGGATACTTGGCGTCTACATGCTTTGGTGGATTTGAAATTTGGTCTCTCTACATTAACAAGTGCTCTACTAGGTTTTTAGGATATTTTGTGATTTTCCTATGATTTTCCTATCCCTTCGTTTCTTTTAAACCTTAATCCTTGACCCCATTACAACCTTAATTGTAAGACCTCTTTGATCCTTAAGATGGGACAGCCTTTGATCTGTGGAGATGAGTTATAACTGTTGAACTTATGGCTTGGGTTCATCTGTGCAAGTGGTTGATATCTTTCATGAGATCTTTGAAAAATATATATGTGCTTTCGTTTCTTATACATATGTGATTTACTTGTTATTCTTTCACATATACTTGAGTGATAAGCTTTTAAGCATGAGCCTTGAATCTGAGAGAAGAAAGAGTGATATATCCATGTGAGGTTTGAATCATTACTTGTTTGAAATATGTTGAGCTACACCCATCACCATTGTTTACCCCCAAGTCTTACATGTTTATATGTGGCTTATATTTTGTAATTAGCTCTTGAATATCTTAAAGATGTGATGCTTGGTTAAGTGCTAATCTTGGTGACTTGAAAGTATGAGATTTCTGAGACAATATGTTAAAGGGCAATAGAGGTTTTTGTGTGTCAATGTTTGTGTCTTGTATGTGACGTTTGTGTCTTGATTTTTGTTTAAGTGTTGTCAACGTTTTTCTTGTCTTGAGTCTTGTGTTTTTCGTTTTCCTTACTTAGTATTTTTCGTTGGTCTTTGTTTTGTGTCTTAGTCTTTTTGGTTTGTTATGTTGATTTTGCTAAGGGACTAGCAAAAGCTAAGTGTGGGGGAATTTGATAGGAGCATAAAATGCGACGTTTATAATGTTTAAACCCTATATTTTGCTAAGTTATTTCCTTTATCCTGATCAATTTAACTTAGTTAGTGTTTTACAGGTGAAAATGGAGTCTCAAAGTCCAAAAATGACTAAGGAAGGCACAAGTGGCGCAGAAATGGAAAGAAATGAAGAAATGGAAGTTTTCCCAGTTTGACTAGGAAAAGGAATCCTAATTGGAGTAGGAATCAGAAGCTGACTTGGATTCAAACTCTTAAGTCGCGGAAATCAGAAGTTCTACTTGAATAGGGAGACCCAATTCTACTCAGATAAGGAATCCTAATGTGACAAGGAGTCCCTGTTGGATAAGGATTACTCAAGAAGGTTCCGGAAGAGTGTAGAAGAATCGCAGAAAAGAAGTTTGTATTCAACTAGGAAACCTACTTGCATATGGAGTTCTACTCATACTAGGAGAGCTATGGAACGATCATGAAGCATCTAGAAGTCTCAAGAAGGTCATATGCCGTGCACATGGAAGAGGAAGCAACAAGGAATTCGAATTACAAAGCAATGTGGAATTTGGACTTCTTGTTGAGTAAGGATTGGAATTTCGTGAGATTCTTGAGGGTTCTTGAAGGTTCTTGATGTTTCTACTTCAGAATAGGCGTGCAAGGCATGTGAGAGGCATGTGATGTGAAGGAAAACCGAATTGGACTCAACTTGTGCATTAAAAGACAAATCCATTACAGATTCGGAAATCTGCCTGTGCAGATCAGTCAACTTCAACGGAGTGTCAAAAATCGATCAAAGCTCAGAAAATTATGATCTTTATATGGTTGGAAAGCTACAGATGTCTAGTTTCCAGAGATTTTTACAGCTCATCAATAGCTATTTTCTAGAGCAAGTTATGGCCGTTTTAGTGGACTGAGGTCAATCCTGCCGGAAATCTGTTTCGTGAGAAAGAAGTCCTAAATCAACATAAACTAAGAGAAACCAAGTAGAAACGAATTGGGAGTGCCTTGAGACGTTCTCCTATATATACCTTGTGTATTAGACGTTTCAAGGTGAACAATTTTTCTCCACAATTTCGTTTCTCACCGGTTTGCTCTCAAGTTTCAGGTTTTCGCATCTTGCAAGTTCTAGCCGTGCCATCCTCCATCCTTTGCCGTGATCTTCACCTTGTGCCACCACCTTGGAGCTGCTTTGGAACCTTGGGACGTGTCTAAGGGTTGTTCTTACCATCTTCATCATGTTTTCCTTACGGTTTTGTAACTTGTTTGATATAAATTCTGTTTTTGTTTTTCTTTGTGTAAACCGAAACCATGAGATAACTTTCTGATTTTTGGATGCGATTTGGATGTTCTTTTCTATGATTGATGTGTTTGTGTGTTCTTGATCTTGATTCATTGCCGAAATATGGATTGATAATCTGGTTTTGTTTTATAGATAACTTTTATGTGTTCTTGTTCTTTGGTTGCAAACTTAGGATGATTGCATGTAATTGGAGCTAGTAATTAGGTTAAACGCTTCGTGACCCTAATTCAATATAGTAGTAAAGGCTTTGGACAAAGGTCGAGATCAGATTATGCATGTAATGAAAAGATTCGCTTCGAGTACTTGAATTTGCATGTTTATTGACTAAACTTTCACTTGCTCTTAATGATTTGAATGCATGAGATTATGAGTCGCTTCGATTGTGTGATACTTGCATTTGGAATATGTTGGTTTGGCGCTTCGTCGATCAATTGTGTAAAGGGAAGTCATATAAGGGACTTTGGGCGCTTGTAACTTTGTTTCTTGGTTGATATCTTTCCATGGTAATTAACAAGATTAAGGGATGCATGAATATGTTGTTCTTGAATTGTTCTTGATGAATTGTTTTCCAAAAATCTTTCTTTTCCCACCTATGTGAATAAAACGTTTTTAATCTTTTACTTGTTTTCGTAAAATTCATAGTTTAATCTTCAAAAACCCCCCATCTTTATGTTTTCTTGTTTTGTAAATAAATAAAATTAACTTAGAATTTTTAGGTAGCATGTTCATATAAATAATAAAATAAAATAAAAAAAAAATAAAAAAATAAAAATGTTTTTAAATTCGTGAATAGTGTCTCCGTGAATAGTAAATATGTGTTAGTGTTTTCTAGGAATTAATTTGGTAGTTTGTTATGAGTTTGTTAGGTCTCCTTAATTTAAGGGATAGGTTCCTAAATTTTAGGGAAAGTAGTTAGAGTTAGTTTTGACTTAGGATTTAATGTTTGACTTGGTCAATAATTTGTTTTCTTAGTAATTAAGTAATCCTAATTAGTATATAACTAGTAATCCTTGTTGTATATGGATTCCCAATGTGATATGGACTTGTAAAATGTATTTAAGTAGGAGTAGGATTTCTAAACCCATTCTAACTTGGTTTTCTTTGTTTCTTTCGAATTCTATGTCTATATATATACTTGTATATTTTGTTTTTCTCTCATTCTTTGTTTTCTAATTCGTAACATGTATGTGCTCTTTCTCTAACTTTTGTTTGTTCTAATTTTATGCATGCTTGTAACTTGTAAAATTCTAATTTTTGTAAAATTTGTAAAGTGTTCTTTTAATTTCGTAACTTTTGTATATTCTTTCTCTTTAATTTGTTTCTCACATGTTAGCACCCTCAATCCCCGGCTTGAACGATCCCTGCTTATCCTATACTAACGCTCGACATTTTCAGGGTTTAAATTGGCGATGCTTTGCACGTATCAATCCTTACCCTTCATTTCTTAAAACCTTGAGCCTTGGCCCCATTACAACCTTTAAGAAGACCTTCTTGATCCTTAAGATGGGACAGCCCTTGATGTGGAGATGAGTTACAAGAGTTGAACCTATGGCTTGGGTCCATCTGTGCAAGTAGTTGGTATCCTTCATGAGATCTTTAAAGAAAATTATACATGTGCTTTCGTTTCTTGAATTATGTGATATACTTGCTATCTTTCACATATACTTGAGTGTATAAGCTTTTAAGCATTGCCATGATCTGAGAGAAGAAAGAGTGGATATAACTTGTGAGGAGTTGAATCATACTTGTTTGTAGCATGCTAAACAGAAACCATCACCATTGTTCCAACCAAGTCCTACTTGTGTATGTAAAGATTATGTGTTTCAATTAACTCTCGAATGCCTAAACATTTATTCTTGGTGAAGTGCTAATCTTGGTGTTGTGAAAGTAAGAGATTGCTGAGACAAAAAGTTGAAGGGCTATAGAGTCTGTTTCGTGTCAAGTCTTTAATTTTCGTTGAGTCTTAGTGTGTGTCTTAGTGTGATTTTGCTAAGGGACTAGCAAAAGCTAAGTGTGGGGGAATTTGATAGGAGCATTTTAATGCGACGTTTTACTTGCTTTTCCCTGCATTTTCTGCGTTATTTCCTTAATAAAACCCTATTTAGGAAAGTTTCCATTCTTTGATTGGGAAAGTTCCTATTTGTAGAAAGTTTCTATTTTGTAGTTTCTATTTATCATTTTTAGTAAGTTTCCATTTTCAGTAGTTTCTATTTTTCATTTTTAGAAAGTTTCCCATTTTCAGTTTAGGAAAGTTGCCATTTTTCATTTTAGGAAAGTTTCTATTTTTCTTACTAGTTTCTATTTTCAGGTCCTTGTCACAAATGAGCTGAAACGAGCCCACAAATGGAGAGAGAAGCTAGCCAACGTTGGAGGGAGACAAGATGAAGTACAAAGGGAAGCACAAATGAGCAGAAATGAAGAAAAGAAGTTTTCCTAGTCCAACCAGGAAACCCGGTCCAGAAAAGGAAAGCTTGCCAAAACAAGACTCTTGAGCCAACCATGAATGGAGATCGAATTAATAAAGTGACATGGCATGAGAGAAGCTTCTTGAAGACTCTAGATGATGACATGGCATAGAGGTGACGCATGGAGGCCCAAAAACTCTCAAGACTTGTTGGATTTTCGGCTACTTGGATAAAAGCCCACAAAGGCCCATGGAACTAGGGTTTGTGACGCAAACCCTAGCCCTAAAGATGTTTTGCCGTGAAATCCTAGAGAGAAACAAGGAAGATGACGTGGAAAATCAGAAAATAATAAGAAGATTTCGGTGGAGATTTTCTAGGGAGATTTTCTTGGAATGAGATATTCTTGGAAGAGTTATCTTGAGCCTTTGCCGTTTAAAGAGAGAGAGAAGCTAGGGATTGCCGTGAGAAATACAAGGAAGGAGAGAGAATTGCCGTGTGAATCAAAGAAGAACCTAGAAGATTTCGGCAAAGATATTTTCTAAGAGAGTTTTAAGGAAAGAGAAAAAGGTGGGAACCAAGAAACGGCTAAAAAGGAGTCTAGATTCATTCCTAGAATTCCTAAAGGAAGTTGGCCGAAATTAAACAAGAAAAATCAGAAATTATCTCAAGGAATTTCGGCAATATTTCTAGGGAATTAAAAGAGAATTTTGTGATTGGTTGCACCACCTCATAGGGCTTATGTGGCAAGCTATCATTGGAGGAAACTATGTGGCATTTTCAGATTAATTCCATGGAAAATAAAGAAGAAATTCACGGCTTGGAGACCAAGTTGGCCGTCCCCTATATAACCTCCCCTCTTCTCAACGTTCCTAGTTCCATTTTTTACGTTCTACACTTGAGAAATAATTCAGAAAACTCTCTAGCTTAGCCGTGCTCCTCTCCATCCTCTAGGGCAACCACGAAGTTCAAGCAAGGCCAAGGAAGAAGAAGACAAGCCGTGCACACCATCCATCACCACCCTTGGAGATTGCTTTCGAAATTCAAGAGTCCATTCATCACTTCATTCATCTCATCTTCATCACGGTGTAATCCGATTCTCCTTGTAACCTTTGCTTTGTAATTTTCGTTGGTTATGCCTTAGTTGACACAATTGTTTGAACAAGTATTGATTTCTGAAATTTTATGATTAATTGTTAATTTTCAGATTCATATATTGCGATTTATGGTTGCTTTTGTGTGAGTGTTTGATTAAATTTGCATGATAGAAATCTTTTGTATGATAATCTTGAATGGTTCGAAACATTTAGGGTTTTTATGTGAATGTTGCTATGAATTCGAGAACATGGATCAACTTTTTGGTTTTGTGTTCTTGAATCAATAAGTAGTAAAGGTTTTGTACAAAAACCGAGTTTAAACAAAGAAGATTGCAATTAGGTGGACTTTTTCATACTAAGTTGCACATTTGAGTTGATAGCCTTTCTAGGTGCTTAATGCATTAATCATGACATGATTGACTAGCTTTCTAGGGCTTGATTGCATGTTTGATAGAATTAATCTAGGTGCTTTCGCTTAGGTTAATTAGCATTGAAAGTAAAATATGGGAAATTGTTTGCTTTTGAACGTTTCACATGATCAACTCCTCTTGCATGACTATGATGAACAATGATGAACTTGAAGCAATTTTAATCATGAGTTTCGAATTTGATCTTTGTTCTTGCATCCCATTTATATTTTTATGTTTTTGCATTTTAATTATTTTCTTAACTTAGTTTAAAACTAGAAAACCAAAAATCAAAAAATCCCCCCTTTTTCGTAAATATGTATATATTTTGTTATATTTTTGTAAATATTATACTTTGTTTTAATTTTAATTGTTTAATTGTTTGACAATGACAGGTGTACCCTCAATCCCCGGAATAGAACGATCCCTGACAAGGTATAGTGCTAGGACATATTGTCTCTTCTAGGGGAATTGAGGTTGATAAAGCTAAGGTAGACCTTGTGCGTTACTTACCCTCTCCCACTTCTGTGAGAGAGATTCGTTCTTTTCTTGGCCATGCAGGGTTTTACAGGAGATTTATCAAGGATTTCTCCAAGATTTCGAGACCTCTATGCCAACTACTCCAAAAGGATGTGGCGTTTGTGTTTGACAAGGAGTGTCAAGAGGCTTTTGACAAGCTCAAGGAACTATTGACGTCTGCCCCTATCATGCTACCTCCAGATTGGTCCTTGCCCTTTGAGTTGATGTGTGACGCCTCTGACTATGCAGTTGGAGCTGTTTTGGGGCAAAGAAAGGACAAACGACCTTATGCCATCTACTACGCCTCAAGGACTCTGAATGATGCACAACTGAACTACTCCACTACAGAGAAAGAGCTCCTTGCAGTTGTTTTTGCCCTTGAGAAGTTTCGTTCCTACTTACTTGGTACCAAGGTAATTATTTATACTGACCATGCAGCTTTGAAGTACTTGATGACCAAGAAGGAGGCGAAACCAAGGCTCATTAGATGGATCCTACTCTTGCAAGAGTTTGACGTTGAAATCAAGGACAAGAAGGGTAGTGAGAACGTGGTAGCTGACCACTTGAGTCGTTTGGTGCACGCAGAAGACCCTCTCCCTTTGGTGGAGACGTTTCCAGATGAACAACTCTTTGGAATCCAGGTAAGTGAACCATGGTATGCGGATATTGTGAATTACATTGTTTCTAGGAAAATCCCTGATACCATGTCACGTGCTCATAGAGATAGGCTTAAGAAAACTGTTAAACAATATGTTTGGGATGAACCTTATCTGTGGAAATATTGTTCTGATCAATTGATTAGGAGATGTGTGCCTGAACATGAACATAATGCTATACTCTCTTTTTGCCATTCTAAAGCATGTGGGGGTCACTTTGGGTCTAAGAAGACTGCGTTTAAAGTGTTGGAATCTGGGTTCTTTTGGCCAACGTTATTTAAGGATGCTTATGCACATTGTTTGACTTGTGATAGATGCCAAAGAACTGATAGGAGCATTTTAATGCGACGTTTTAACTGCATTTCCCTACATTTTCTGCGTTATTTCCTTAATAAAACTCTGTTTAGGAAAGTTTCCATTCTTTGATTGGGAAAGTTCCTATTTGTAGAAAGTTTCCATTTTTTTTGTAGTTTCTATTTATCATTTTTAGTAAGTTTCCATTTTCAGTAGTTTCTATTTTTCATTTTTAGAAAGTTTCCCATTTTCATTTTAGGAAAGTTTCTATTTTTCTTACTAGTTTCTATTTTCAGGACCTCCGAGCTAGAAAGTGGAAATGAACGCACGAATGGAAAGAGGAGCTTGCGAACATCAAGACGAACGAACATGAGAGAAAATGGCCCACACATTTGAGCAGAAATGAAGAAATAAGCTTTCCTAGTCCAACCAGGAAATCCTACGAAATGGAGGAAGGCTTCCCTAGCAAGTTTCCAACGCAACCATGAAAAAGAAATGGAAAAATAATGTGTTTTGCGTTGGAAAATGAGAAGGCTTGAAGATGAAGCAACGAGGCCCAAGAACTCTTTGAATTTTCGGCAAATTGGATAATGGCCCATCAAAGCCCATGACACTAGGGTTTGTGACGCAAACCCTAGCCCTAAAGATATGTTTGCCGTGAAATTGCATGAGAGAAACAAGGAAGAGGCGTCCAAAAATCAGAAAATAAAGAAGATTTTCTATGGAGATTTTCTAGGGCTATTTTTATGGAAATAAATCAAAAGATAAACCCTAGAAGACTCCTAGCCGTCCAAGCCAAGAGGAAAAGAAGGAATGAGCCGTGCAAAGTAAAGATAAACCCTAGAGAATTCGGCAAAGATATTATCTAGAGAGTTTTAAGGAAAGAAAATATGTGTGGAGACCAAGAAAAGCTCAAAAGAAGTCTAGATACATTCCTATATTCCCTAAAGAGTTTTGGCCGAAATAAAAGAGAAAAATCAGAATATTATCAAGGGAATTTCGGCAAGAATTATTTAGGGAATTAAATGGAATTTTGTGATTGGTTGCACCACCTCATAGGGCTTATGTGGCAAGCAAGCATTGGAGGAAATTATGTGGAGTTATATCATTGTGCCGTGAGATTACTAGGGTTACAAGGCTTGGAGAACAAAGGAAGCCGTCCCCTATATATTCATCTCTTCTTTCAACGTCAAGGAGTCCGAAGTTCCATTCTTTACGTTTACACTTTGAGAAAATAATTCAGAAAACTCTTTAGACTAGCCGTGCTCCTCTCCATCCTCTAGGGCAACCACGAAGTGCAAGCAAGGCCAAGGAAGAAGAAGACAAGCCGTGCACACCATCCACCCTCCACCTTGAAGATTGCTTTCGAAATTCAAGAGACCACACCATCACTTCATTCATCTCATCTTCATCACGGTGTAATCCGATTCTCCTTGTACCTTTGCTTTGTATTTTCGTTGGTTTTGCCTTAGTTGACACATATGTATGAACAAGTATTGTTTTCTGAAATTTTATGATGAATTGTTAATTTTCAGATTCATATATTGCGATTTATGGTTGCTTTTGTGTGAGTGTTTGATTAAATTTGCATGATAGAAATCTTTTGTATGATTATCTTGAATGGTTCGAAACATTTAGGGTTCTTATGTGATTGTTGCTACGAATTTGAGAACATGAATCAACTTTTTGGTTTTGTGTTCTTGAATCGATAAGTAGTAAAGGTTTTGTACAAAAACCGAATTTAATCAAAGAAGATTGCAATTAGGTGGACTTTTTCATACTAAGTTGCACATTTGAGTTGATAGCCTTTCTAGGTGTTTATTGCGTTAAACATGACATGATTGACTAGCTTTCTAGGGCTTGATTGCATGTTTGATAGAATTAATCTAGGTGCTTTCACTTAGGTTAATTAGCATTGAAAGTAAAATATGGGAAATTGTTTGCTTTTGAACGTTTCACATGATCAACTCCTCTTGCATGACTATGATGAACAATGATGAACTTGAATTAATTTTAATCATGAGTTTCGACTTTGATCTTTGTTCTTGCATTCCATTTGTATTTTTATGTTTTTGCATTTTAATTATTTAGGTAACTTAGATTTTATTTTCGGAAATTAAAACCAAAAACCAAAAACTCCTCCCTTTTCGTAAATATGTCTATATTTTGTAAATATTATACTTTGTTTTAATTTTAATTGTTTAAATTGTTTGACAATGACAGGTGTACCCTCAATCCCCGGAATAGAACGATCCCTACTTACTTTATACTACTAATGACATTTCAGGGTTAAATTGGTCGCTTCCCAAGAGCGACACCAATTTTTGGCGCCGTTGCCGGGGATTGAAAAATCACTTGTTAAATATGTGAATATATGTGTTTGTTTATATTGTGACCGAAAAAAAAAAAAAAAAAAATTACTTGTTAATTATTTTGTTTATAATTGTCGAAAATTAGTAATTACTTACTTAGGTTGCTATTTATATTGTTGAATACGAATTTTTATTGTAAGTTGTAAATTAAAGAAGGAATAGGTGAAGTCGTGTTTATTAATATTGGCCTAAACCCCTTATTGGTACCTAGTCCAGGTCCCTTAAGGTTGAGGGCGGCCTTTATTAACATTCATTGAACTGTCTTCACACTTAGGACCTTTTGTATCCAAGTAAGTATAGCCTATGTGGGATGGTGTCTAGGAAGGGGACAACGCTCATGACTGGTTCTTGGATTCAGAAGTGCTTACAAATGGGCGTAAACCTCAATGAGGGAGTAGCCTATGCCAAAATGGATCCTACCTCTTGTGTTCGTCCTCCCCTATCTGGCCATTTCAGTAAGGTTGCCCAAAGGATGTAGGAGGGACTTAGTGTCTTGACGATTATACTTGGGCCGCACGTCCACTTGATTTACCGCTTGGAATTTAATTCGAAATCAATGGTATTTATAACAAAAGAAAATGTTGTGATGCACCTAAGGTATATTGGATTAAACATAGTCTTGAAAAGGGTAGCTGTTTCAGTCCCATTGCACATCGAGACTCCCTGTTCCCGTACCTAAGTGTTGAAAATAATTGTAAAGAAAAGGAAAGAATAGAAGTAATTTTACTTAATTTCGTGAAAAAAAAAAAATAATAATAATAATAATTAGATGTGAATAGTGACGTTTTGTTTGTTTGTGTGAAAGTTTTGTGTAAATGGTGTCTAATCTTGTTAAACAAAGGAAATGTAAAGAATTAATTGTGAATATTGTTAAATTCTTGATTGTTATAAGTGTGTAAAATCGTATGAGTAGATAAGGGTCCTTTTGTTAATATTGGCCTTAACCCTTCATTAGTGCCTTTATGAGGTCTTTTGAGGTTGAGGGCGGCTTTTATTAACATTTGGAGAACTGTCTAACACATGAGTTCTTTTCAAGCTGAGTAAGGGGCATATAGGTGGTGTCTTAGGTTGAGACCCTGGGTGATGGGTTCAATTGGATCTCAGAGATACTATAGACCGTGCGTAAACCACAATGTGGGAGTAGCCAATAGGGGCCTAAACCTCAATGAGGGAGTAGCCTCCGTAGTGTCACCAAAATGAGTCCTCCCTCTCACTTACCTCTTAATCTGGCCATCTAGCCTTCTGAAACAAAGGAAAGTGACTTATGTCTAGGCGACTATCCCTAGATCGTAGCTCACCAATAGTAGTGGTTTCTATTGGGCTCGACTTACAACTTGTAATCAATTGAGATATTAACTTTATTTTGTAAAAATAATAAGATACTTGAACATAACCTCCACTTGTAAATTGTGTTGTTTTGTACATTTTATACTTGTATAAATTTCTTTTGTGGTTTATTTGTGAAAAGATTGTGGATAGTTTGTAATTTATACTTCTTTTTATACTTGTATAAATCATAAATAGTAAAGTCGTGAATAGTAACTTGTGAATAGTGACTCGTGAATAGTAAGGTTGATGTATAAATCACTAATTTGTAATTAACTCACTTTATACTTTGCTAACTTCTTTGAATTTTGATGATGTTCAGGATTCCTATGAATGACCGAGCCTTTTAGATCCTCTACACTAAAGGAAATTGAAGCAAGGCTCGCTCGCTTGAAGGGTCCTTCACTTCTTGAGCAGACAAGCCCTTCCCCTTCGACACACAGAGGGTACATCTTTAACGAACAAGGGAAGAGGACCTACTGTTCTGAGGAGTCTACATCACCTACACCAAGTCCATCTCCTCCTTCACGTTCACCTTCACCTATGATTTCGTCCAACTCTACACCACCACCTTCACCACCACCTGAAGAAGTCAGGGAAGAGAGAATGGCATCTATTAGGGAACTCTCCACCGCAACTGTTGAAGGAGGACCCCCTACAGGCATAGTATACCCTGCCCCTGCAGCTGGAAGACAAGCAGAGTTTGAGCTTAAGAGTGGACTGTTGCACAAGCTCCCTATCTTCCATGGCCTTAATATGGAGGATGCTAACAAGCATGTTCGAGAATTTCAATCTGTTTGTGCAAACATGCAACCACAAGGGGCGGATGAAAACCTTCTTAAGATGAGAGCATTTCCATTCTCTCTAGCTGACAGAGCCAAGGATTGGCTATATGAACTTCCTGCAGGACGTATCACATCATGGGAAACAATGAGAAAGGCCTTCTTGGAGAAATACTTCCCAGCTTCAAAGGTCATCACACTTAGGAAGAAGCTCAGTGGAATAGAGCAAGCCCATGATGAGTCCTATGCTGCCTACTATGAGAGGTTCAATTCCTTACTTGCACAATGTCCTCAACATCAGATGAAGGATGAGACCCTACTCACATGTTTCTATGAAGGACTCTTACCCTTGGAAAGGCAAATGTTGGATGCTGCAGCTGGAGGAGCTTTTGTGGATAAGTCCCCTACGGTTGGGAAGGAGCTGATAGCTAATCGTGCCTTGAACTCTCAACAATATGAGGGGGTAGGACACTCTACTCGTAGGGTGCATGAGATGAGCAAGAATACTGCAATTGAGGACCAACTGAATAAGCTTACTCTACTCATGAATCAAGTGGTAAGTTCCAAGGGACCTAGTGCAACAATAGCTTGTGGGGTATGCTCTATGCAAGGGCATGTTACAGATCAGTGCCCTCAACTTAATGAGAATGGAGGATGGGAATCTGCAAATGCTATTGGAGGATATCAAGGAGGATACCAAGGAGGACCTCAACGTCCTAGACATGACCCTTACTCCAATACGTACAACCCAGGATGGAGGGACCATCCCAACTTCAAGTGGACCAACAATGATAACGTTCAGAATCCTCTTGGTGGGAACTTCCAACGTCCTCAAGGGCCTTCATTCCAAGGATCATCTTTTCAAAGGCCTTACATGCCTCCTCCTCAACAGAACTCAGGACCTTCAATGTCTCACTATGACAAAACGTTGGAAGCCTTGACTAGTTCCACCCAGGCCTTGACAAACTCTACTCAAGCTTTGATTCAAGGACAACAGACCCACACTAAGGATATTGCAGATCTTAAGAAACAGATGGGCCAAGTTGTGGACTTCATGAGCAAGATTCATGAGACTGGGAAGCTTCCTAGTGGCACAATACCTAACCCTAAGGGTAATGTGGAGAATGCATCAGTTGTGACTACGAGGAGTGGAAGACCATTTGTGGATCCACCCAAGCAACCCAAGAAGGTCCAAATGAGCATAGAGATTGAGGAAGACCAAGAACCCACCAAGTTGGGTATTGAGAAGGACCCTGCAACGTCAAAGGAAGAGACCAAGGCATCCTCATCTTTAAAGGCAAAACCGGAAATCAAAGGTAATAATTCTAACTTATCAAATTCGGTTATTGCTAACCCTTCTTCTTCTTGCATGCCCTTCCCACGCAGGTTTGCCCAATCTAAGAAGTATGAAAGTGACCAAGCTATCTTGGAAACTTTCAAGAAGGTGCAAGTGAACCTACCCCTCCTAGAGGCCATCAAGCAAGTCCCTAAGTATGCCAAGTTCCTCAAAGAGCTTTGCACTACTAGGAGAGTAAACCGTGAAAAGGAGGTGGTAAAGGTAAGTGAGAATGTCTCTGCCCTAATTCAGAGGAAGATCCCTCCAAAGTGTAAGGATCCTGGAAGCTTTACCATTCCTTGTACTATTGGTAACTCTAGATTTAAGAATGCCATGCTAGACCTAGGTGCATCTGTTAATGTTATGCCCTACTCTGTTTATGAAACCCTAGGTCTAGGGGAACTTAAATCTGACAATGTTATCATTCAGTTAGCTGACAGATCCAATGCATACCCTAGAGGTTTGTTGGAGGATGTGCTTGTACAGGTTAACCATCTTATCTTCCCAGCTGATTTTTATGTACTGGAAATGGAGGACTCCCCTGTAAGTTCCACTCCATTGCTTTTGGGACGTCCTTTCTTAAGGACAGCTAGGACGAAGATTGATGTGTATGAAGGCTCTCTTACAATGGAGTTCGATGGTGACATTATTGGCTTTAACATCTTTGAAGCCATGAGGTATCCCCTAGAGGTTAATGATTGTTTTTCTGCTGATATTTTGGATGAACTTGCGCAGAAAATGTTTGATGCTATGCATGAGGATACCCTAGTCACTACCCTTGAGAGTGGGGTAGGCTATACAAAGGAAGGCGTCACCATCTCAGAGGACAAGTTGAAAGACACTTATGAGGAGAAAATCATTGAAAACGTCTCCTTCCTTGAGGCATCACCCTTTATAGGTAAGTCTGTTTCTCCCTTGTCCATTCAGTTATCCACTAACAAGACGTTACCTTCAGTGGTCCAGGCCCCAGAACTTGAACTAAAACCTCTTCCGGACCATTTGAAGTATGTCTACTTAGGGGACAAGGAGACCTTGCCAGTGATTGTGTCCTCTGCACTAACAACTCCACAAGAAGAGAAGTTGGTGGAAATGTTGAAGCAACACAAGACCGCCATAGGATGGACATTGGCGGATATCAAGGGAATCAGCCCTACAACTTGCGTCCACAGGATACTTCTAGAGGAGGGGTCTAAACCCACTAGAGAGGCTCAACGTCGTCTCAACCCTCCAATGATGGAAGTAGTGAAGAAGGAGGTTATCAAACTCCTTGATTGTGGGGTAATCTACCCCATTTCAGACTCCAAGTGGGTCTCTCCAGTTCAGGTCGTGCCCAAGAAGTCTGGGATCACTGTGGTAAAGAATGCTGATAACAAACTGGTGCCTCAAAGGACAGTCACAGGCCACAGAGTTTGCATTGACTATAGGAGGCTCAACGCAACTACAAGGAAAGACCATTTTCCTCTACCATTCATTGATCAGATGCTTGAGCGCCTAGCTGGACATGACTATTACTGCTTCCTGGATGGATACTCTGGTTACAACCAGATTGCAATTGCAAATGAAGATCAAGAGAAGACAACCTTCACTTGCCCCTTTGGAACGTTTGCCTATAGACGTATGCCTTTCGGACTTTGCAACGCTCCAGGTACCTTTCAGAGGTGTATGGTAAGTATCTTTTCAGATTATATTGAGAAAATCATAGAGGTATTCATGGATGACTTTTCAGTTTTTGGAAAGAATTTTGATGATTGTCTTAATAATCTGGAGATAATTCTGAAACGTTGCATGGAAACTAACCTTGTCTTAAACTGGGAAAAATGCCATTTTATGGTTAAACAAGGAATAGTTCTAGGACATATTGTCTCTGCTAGGGGTATAGAGGTTGATAAAGCCAAGGTTGATATTGTGCGTCACTTACCCTCTCCCACTTCTGTGAGAGAGATTCGTTCTTTCCTTGGTCATGCAGGTTTTTACAGGAGGTTCATCAAGGACTTCTCCAAAATTTCGAGACCCTTATGTCAGCTACTCCAGAAGGATGTGCCATTTCACTTTGACAAGGAGTGTCAAGAAGCTTTTGACAAGCTTAAGGAGTTGTTGACATCTGCCCCTATCATGTTACCTCCAGACTGGTCCTTGCCCTTTGAGTTGATGTGTGATGCCTCTGACTATGCAGTTGGAGCTGTTTTAGGGCAAAGGAAGGACAAGCTACCCTATGCCATCTACTACGCCTCAAGGACTCTCAATGATAGGAGCATTTTAATGCGATGTTTTAATAGTTATTTCCCCATATTTTGCTTAGTTATTTCCTTTATTTAATCATTTTTAATTTAGTTTTTATTTTATAGGTACATTGAAATAAATGGAGAAGAAATGAGCTGAAATGAAGAAATTGAGTTTTCCTGGTTCGACTAGGAATCCCAGTCAACGCAGGAATCCTGATGAGGCTAGGAAACCTGAAGGCATTAGGAGACCACATGATGACGTGGAATTAAAGCTGATTTTGCCATGGGAAATTATGGAGTTAATGTCAAAAATCAAGAGATGATCAAGGATAATGATGCCATGGAGAGATTTAAGGGAGAAAAAGTCCAAAACAAGTCCAGATTCATTCCTATTTTCACTCAAGAGTATTTTGGCCGAAAATTAAGAGAAAAATCAGATTAAATCTTGGGAAAATCAGCAATAATATATTTGGAAAGATTATGGGATTTATTTTGGAGGCTTCTGATTGGCTGGATGACTCAACAAAGCTGACATGGCATTCTGTGATTGGTCGAAGCTGTGTGGCATGATTGGATAGTTATTTGAGGAGATAAATCAGAAAATAATCATGCAATTAATTCAAAAATAATCTCCCTAAATCAAGGTGTTAAATTGGAGGTTTCTTATTGGTTGGATGACATAGCAGAGCTGATGTGGCGTTCTCTGATTGGCTAATGCTGTGTGGATCAATCTTGAAGACTTGGAGACTAAGTTGTCATCCTCCTATAAATAGGAGCATTCTCTACACAATTCTACACACCAACACACCATCAAACAGAAGAACAACACCACACACCCCATAATTCAGAAAATTCTCTCTACGCGAAAGCTCTCTCCATCCTCTAGTGCATTCAACGTTTCAAGCAAGGGAGAAGAAGAAGAAGAAGGAGCCGTGAGCATCATCATCCATCCTCCACCTTGAAGCTCGCTTTCGAGATTCAAGAATCCATAACGTTTCATCCTTCATCCCCATCTCCATCTCACGGTGTAATTCAACCTCTTTCTTTGTAATCTTGCTTTGTTTCGTGAGAATTGTTTCTAGTTGACATTGATGTTTGAACAAGGTTTATAATCTGAAATTTTATGATTGAATAAAGGATTTTCGATTTCTATGTTGTGATTCCATAGTTGCTTATGTGTGATTGTTCGATTGAATTTGCTTTATAGATAACTTTTGTATTTTAATCTTATGTGGTTGCAAACACTTAGGGTTTTGATATAATTGGTGCTAGGTTTAAGAACATGAAATCGACTTTTCGTTTTGTGTAAACTTGAATCAAAGTAGTAAAGGTTTTGGACAAAGATCGAATTTAATTAACGAGGATTGCAATTAGGTGGACTTTTCCATACTAAGTTGTACACTTGAGTTGATAGCCTTTCTCTATGTGTAATGCGTTAAACATGACATGATTGACTAGCTTTCTAGGGTTTGATTGCATGTTTGATAGGATTAATCTAGGTGCTTTCGCTTAGGTTAATTAGCATTGAAAAGTAAAAAATGGGAATTCATTTGCTTTCGAATGTTTCACATGATCAACTCCTTTCTCATGACTTAGATGAACAATATTAGGGTTTGAATCAATTTTAATCATATGTTTCGATTTTAATCTTTGCTCTCTCATTCCATCTTTGTATTTTTATGTTTTTGCATTTTAATTGTTTTGTTAACTTAGTTTTATTTTCGAAAAAAAACCAAAAACAAAATCCCCCCCTTTTCGTGTAAAATGTTTATAGTTGTGAATATCTTTGTGAATATTATACTTTGTTTTAATTTTAATTGTTTAATTGTTTGACAATGACAGGTGTACCCTCAATCCCCGGAATAGAACGATCCCTACTTGCTTATACTACTAACGATATTTATAGGGTTAAATTATGCGCTTGCTTTCAGCCGCATCAATTTTTGGCGCCGTTGCCGGGGATTGAAAAATCACTTGTTAAATATGTGAATATTTGTTTTGTTTATATGTTGTGTTCAAAAAAAAAAAAAATTTTTGTTAATTGTTTGTAATTCTCGAAAATTAGTTAATTAGTTAGTTAATTACTTAGGTTGTTATTTATATTATTGAACACAAATTTTAATTGTGAGTTGTAAATTAAAGAAGGAATAGGTGAAGTCGTGTTTATTAATATTGGCCTAAACCCCTTATTGGTACCTAGTCCAGGTCCCTTAAGGTTGAGGGCGGCCTTTATTAACATTCATTGAACTGTCTTCACACTTAGGACCTTTTTCATCCAAGTAAGTATAGCCTATGTGGGATGGTGTCTAGGAAGGGGACAACGATCATGACGGTTTTTGAATCCAGAAGTGCTTACAAATGGGCTTAGCTCATGCCAAAATGGATTTTGTCTCTCGTGTTCGTCCTCCCCTACCTGGCCATTTCAGTAAGGTTGCCCAAAGGATGTAGGAGGGACTTTGTGTCTAGACGACTATACTTGGGCCGCACGTCCACTTGATTTACCACTTGAAATTTAATTTGATATCAATGATATTTGTAACAAACGAAAATGTTGTGATTCACTAAGGTATATTGGATTAAACATAGTCTTGAAAAGGGTAGCTGTTTCAGTCCCATTGCACATCGAGACTCCCTGTTCCCGTACCTAAGTGTTGAAAATAATTGTAAAGAATAAAAAATTTTGTAAGTATTTTCGTAAAAAAAAAAAAAAAAAAAAAAAAAAAATGAATAGTGAATAGTGACGTTTTTTGTATAAATCATTAATTTGTATTTCTTTTATTGTATAGTCACTAACTTTATTTAGTGGAGGTCCGTCTGGCTGAAAGACGTTAAATTCAAGCGCTGCTTGGGAGGCAACCCAATTCAGAAGTCGTTGTGAAGGAGTCTACACACGCAGATTTGATTTCTCCTTCCCTATTTCTCTCTCTTTTCATCTTTCTTTTTGAATTTAGTAGCTCTTTTCGTAAATTCCATCCCTATATGCTTAATTGTTTCATTGCATGCTTATGATTGATTACATTGAGGACAATGCAATATTTAAGTGTGGGGGAAGGGATTTATACTTTTGTTTTGAGTCATATATATTGAAAAATACAAAAAAATTGAAAAATGTCAAAAATTTAAAAATTTTCGTTGCTTTTGTTTTTGTTTTGAGTCTTAGGATGCCCTTTCAACTGTCTAGGATGATTCTATATCTCTGAAATCATGACTAAAAGAGGATCACAAAATTGAGATGACTTAAACATGGTATTCTTTGGTTAATTGAGATATATGAAAAATATGTGCCTTGTAGTGGATATGGATTTAGTGACTTTGGTACAGAAAATATGAGCATGTTAAGATGAGTTTTGATTCATAAAAGCCCATGTGAGATATTTGAACCCATGTCCCTTTTTCTTGGAGTGAAATGAAAAATATATATTCTTAATTTCTTGGCGATGTTTTGATGATCTCATTATTCTTTCATGTTGATTGACTGCTTGCCATAGATTAAGTTTGATGGACTAGAGAATGCTAGAATTCACTCTTGTGCTTGTTGAAACGTTATATCAATACATGGCCCTGATTCTGGAAAGGATAGAGGCACCCTAGGAATTACCACCATTGCCAAATAAACCTGTGTCCTTAATTGTGCCCGTCGTGGGACTCCCCTAGATAAACCCCTTTGAGCCTACATTAAGCCTTTTCTTTCATCACCCTTAAAATCTTAACCCTGAACCTTAGTATAGCTACACTCCTACCCTTTGTTCTAAAAACTTAGTGGAGCTATCTTTTGGGGACTTTACTTAAGGATTTGGCATTGAGAATGAAAATTGAGAAGAGGTGAAAGTTCAAGTGTGGGGGTAGACTTGTCCATAAAAAAAATGTATGTGAAAGCCGTGAAAAAGAAATGAAAAAAAAAAAAAAAAAAAAATTTGTACACGGTCAGAAAGAAAGAAAGATAAATGTTTATGGATTTTAGTCCCCCCTTGGTGAGTTTGGAGTTTGTTTTGAATTGAAGGCCCATTACAGAAAAATTTGACCTTTGTCCAATTCACTAGAGTTCAAAGGAAGTTTAGAGTGAAGTTAGGGCCCAAAATGAAGACATTTGGCCTCTTTACATTACCTCTATGGGATGGGACGTTTTGATATATCTTGGTGGATTTCTAGAAGTCTCTACATCTACATAAGCTCTGCTAGGTTTTTAGGACACTTTGTTAAATCCTTACCTTTCGTTTCTTTAAACCTTGAGCCTTAGCCGCATTACAACCTTTGAGAAGACCTTCTTGATCCTTAAGATGGGACAGCCCTTGATGTGGAGATGAGTTACAAGAGTTGAACCTATGGCTTGGGTCAATTCGTGCAAGTAGTTGATATCTTTCATGAGATCTTTTGAAAAAAATTATATTCACAAAGTGCTTTTCGTTTCTTATATATGTGAGCTATTTGATTGCCTCAAAATATGTTCTCTCACATATAATTGAGTGATTATAAGCTTTTAAGCATTGCCTTGATCTGAGAGAAGAAAGAGTGGATATACCTTGTGAGGATATGAATCATATTTGTCTGAAACATGCTGAGCTCCACCCCATCACCATTGTTACACCCAAGTCCTACTTATGTATATGTAGATTATATGTTTCAATTAACTCTCGAATGCCTAAACATTGATTCTTGGTTGAGTGCTAATCTTGATGTAGTGAAAGTAAGAGATTTCTGACACAAATAGTTGGAAGGCTTAGTAGTTTTTGAGTTAAGTTTCCTTGAGTCTTTTACATTCTCTATACTTAGTGTATTTCTTGAGTCCTTGAGTCTTTGTTTTTAATTTCTTTGTTTTTATTTTGCTAAGGGGCTAGCAAAAGCTAAGTGTGGGGGAATTTGATAGGAGCATTTTAATGCGATGTTTTAATAGTTATTTCCCCATATTTTGCTTAGTTATTTCCTTTATTTAATCATTTTTAATTTAGTTTTTATTTTATAGGTACATTGAAATAAATGGAGAAGAAATGAGCTGAAATGAAGAAATTGAGTTTTCCTGGTTCGACTAGGAATCCCAGTCAACGCAGGAATCCTGATGAGGCTAGGAAACCTGAAGGCATTAGGAGACCACATGATGACGTGGAATTAAAGCTGATTTTGCCATGGGAAATTATGGAGTTAATGTCAAAAATCAAGAGATGATCAAGGATAATGATGCCATGGAGAGATTTAAGGGAGAAAAAGTCCAAAACAAGTCCAGATTCATTCCTATTTTCACTCAAGAGTATTTTGGCCGAAAATTAAGAGAAAAATCAGATTAAATCTTGGGAAAATCAGCAATAATATATTTGGAAAGATTATGGGATTTATTTTGGAGGCTTCTGATTGGCTGGATGACTCAACAAAGCTGACATGGCATTCTGTGATTGGTCGAAGCTGTGTGGCATGATTGGATAGTTATTTGAGGAGATAAATCAGAAAATAATCATGCAATTAATTCAAAAATAATCTCCCTAAATCAAGGTGTTAAATTGGAGGTTTCTTATTGGTTGGATGACATAGCAGAGCTGATGTGGCGTTCTCTGATTGGCTAATGCTGTGTGGATCAATCTTGAAGACTTGGAGACTAAGTTGTCATCCTCCTATAAATAGGAGCATTCTCTACACAATTCTACACACCAACACACCATCAAACAGAAGAACAACACCACACACCCCATAATTCAGAAAATTCTCTCTACGCGAAAGCTCTCTCCATCCTCTAGTGCATTCAACGTTTCAAGCAAGGGAGAAGAAGAAGAAGAAGGAGCCGTGAGCATCATCATCCATCCTCCACCTTGAAGCTCGCTTTCGAGATTCAAGAATCCATAACGTTTCATCCTTCATCCCCATCTCCATCTCACGGTGTAATTCAACCTCTTTCTTTGTAATCTTGCTTTGTTTCGTGAGAATTGTTTCTAGTTGACATTGATGTTTGAACAAGGTTTATAATCTGAAATTTTATGATTGAATAAAGGATTTTCGATTTCTATGTTGTGATTCCATAGTTGCTTATGTGTGATTGTTCGATTGAATTTGCTTTATAGATAACTTTTGTATTTTAATCTTATGTGGTTGCAAACACTTAGGGTTTTGATATAATTGGTGCTAGGTTTAAGAACATGAAATCGACTTTTCGTTTTGTGTAAACTTGAATCAAAGTAGTAAAGGTTTTGGACAAAGATCGAATTTAATTAACGAGGATTGCAATTAGGTGGACTTTTCCATACTAAGTTGTACACTTGAGTTGATAGCCTTTCTCTATGTGTAATGCGTTAAACATGACATGATTGACTAGCTTTCTAGGGTTTGATTGCATGTTTGATAGGATTAATCTAGGTGCTTTCGCTTAGGTTAATTAGCATTGAAAAGTAAAAAATGGGAATTCATTTGCTTTCGAATGTTTCACATGATCAACTCCTTTCTCATGACTTAGATGAACAATATTAGGGTTTGAATCAATTTTAATCATATGTTTCGATTTTAATCTTTGCTCTCTCATTCCATCTTTGTATTTTTATGTTTTTGCATTTTAATTGTTTTGTTAACTTAGTTTTATTTTCGAAAAAAAACCAAAAACAAAATCCCCCCCTTTTCGTGTAAAATGTTTATAGTTGTGAATATCTTTGTGAATATTATACTTTGTTTTAATTTTAATTGTTTAATTGTTTGACAATGACAGGTGTACCCTCAATCCCCGGAATAGAACGATCCCTACTTGCTTATACTACTAACGATATTTATAGGGTTAAATTATGCGCTTGCTTTCAGCCGCATCACTCAATGATGCACAAATGAACTACTCCACCACAGAGAAAGAGCTCCTTGCAGTTGTCTTTGCCCTTGAGAAGTTTCGCTCTTATTTACTTGGTACCAAAGTTACTATCTTTACTGACCATGCAGCTTTGAAATACTTGATGACCAAGAAGGAGGCGAAACCAAGGCTCATCAGATGGATCCTACTCTTGCAAGAATTCGACGTGGAAATCAAGGACAAGAAGGGTAGTGAGAACGTGGTAGCTGACCACTTGAGTCGCTTAGTGCATGCAGAAGATTATCTCCCTCTGGTGGAGACATTTCCAGACGAGCAACTCTTTGGACTTCAGGTAAGTGAACCATGGTATGCAGACATTGTGAATTATATTGTGTCTAGAAAGATTCCTGATACCATGTCACGTGCTCATAGGGATAGGCTTAAGAAAACTGTTAAGCAATATGTTTGGGATGAACCTTATTTGTGGAAGTATTGCTCTGATCAATTGATTAGGAGATGTGTGCCTGAACATGAACATAATGCTATACTTTCTTTTTGCCACTCTAAAGCATGTGGGGGACACTTTGGGTCTAAGAAGACTGCGTTTAAGGTGCTAGAGTCTGGGTTCTATTGGCCAACATTATTTAGGGATGCACATGCCTATTGTTTAACTTGTGATAAGTGCCAAAGAACAGGAAATCTAGGTCCTAGAGATCAAATGCCATTGTCCAATATAATAACTGTTGAAATATTTGATGTCTGGGGTATAGATTTCATGGGACCTTTCCCTTCATCTTTTGGGTTTCTCTATATCTTACTTGCAGTGGACTATGTTTCCAAATGGGTGGAAGCAAAGGCCACTAGAACTAATGACTCTAAGGTTGTTGCAGATTTTATCAAGTCTAACATCTTTAGCAGGTTTGGAATGCCTAGAGTTCTCATTAGTGATGGAGGATCCCATTTTTGCAATCGGACGATTGAGGCTCTCTTGAAGAGATATGATGTCACACATAAGGTTTCTACACCTTATCACCCACAAACTAGTGGGCAGGCTGAGGTCTCTAATCGTCAGATTAAGGGGATATTGGAGAAGACTGTGAACCCCAACAGGAAGGACTGGTCCTTGCGTCTAGAGGATGCTTTGTGGGCCTACAGAACTGCATACAAAACTCCCATAGGTATGTCACCATATCGAATTATCTATGGCAAACCTTGCCATTTACCTGTGGAGTTGGAGCACAAAGCTTGGTGGGCTGTGAAGCAGTTCAACATGGATATGGATGCAGCTGGGCTTCATAGGAAGTTGCAATTGCAAGAGTTAGAGGAGATTAGGAATGATGCCTTCGAAAGTGCTAAGATTTACAAGGACAAGACTAAGGCATTCCATGACAAAATGATTCGAAGGAAGACTTTTGTTGTAGGTCAAAAAGTTCTTCTTTTCCATTCTCGTCTCAAACTCTTCCCAGGTAAGCTTCGTTCTCGTTGGATTGGGCCTTTTGTTATCACTCATGTGTTTCCTCATGGAGCTGTGCAGATAAAGAGTGAACATACAAATAACGAGTTTAAGGTGAATGGCCACCGCTTGAAGCCTTACTATGAGGCATTTGTGGAACATGAAGTGGAGGTTGTACCCCTCCAAAACGTTCCAAACCCTGAGGATTAAATGGAGGTACAAGTCTAGGCTGAAAGACTATAAACATTAAGCGCTGCTTGGGAGGCAACCCAATTCAGAAGTTGCTGTGGAGGAGTCATCAACGCAGATTTGTTTTATTTTTCCCTTTTACTCCTCAAATTCTCTTTGTACTTAGTCAGTATTTTCGTAAATCTTTTTCCTATATACTTAAGTGTTTCATTGCATGCTTTTAATTGATTACATTGAGGACAATGCAATATTTAAGTGTGGGGGAAGGGATTTATATTTTTAGTCTTTTATTTTGAGTCGTATATATTGAAAAATACAAAAAAATTGAAAAATGTAAAAAATTTAAAAATTTCGGTGCTTTTGTTTTTGTTTTGAGTCTTAGGATGCCCTTTCAACTGTCTAGGATGATTCTATATCTCTGAAATCATGACTAAAAGAGGATCACAAGATTGAGATGATTTTTAAACATGGTATTCTTTGGTTAATTGAGATATATGAAAAATATGTGCCTTGTAGTGGATATGGATTTCGAAACTTTGGTACAGAAAATATGAGCATGTTAAGATAAGTTTTGATTCATAAAGCCCATGTGAGATATTTGAGCCATGTCCCTTTTTCTTGGAGTGAAAATGATAGGAGCATTTTAATGCGACGTTTTAACTGCATTTCCCTACACTTTTCTGCGCCATTTCCTTGAAAAATCCCTGTTTGGGAAAGTTTCCATTCTTTGATTGGGAAAGTTCCTTATTGTAGAAAGTTTCCATTTTTGTCTTCATTTTTCACTTCTCATTTCTCATTTCTCATTTTTCATTTCTCATTTCTGGAAAGTTTCTATTTTTCATTTTTAGTAAGTTTCTATTTTCATTTTTTAGAAAGTTTCTATTTTAAGTATAGTTTCTGATGCGCTTAAAAAGCAAGCGCATAATTTAACCCTGAAATGTCATTAGTAGTAAAAGTAAGTAGGGATCGTTCTATTCCGGGGATTGAGGGTACACCTGTCAATGTAGGACAAACAAACAATTAAAATTAAAACGAAGTATAATATTCACAAAGATATTCACAACTATAAACATTATTTACGAAAAAGGGGGGATTTTGTTTTTGGTTTTTCGAAAATAAATTAAGTAAAGAAAACAATTTAAAATGCAAAAACATAAAAACACAAATGGAATGAGAGAACAAAGATCAAAATCGAAACATATGATTAAAATTGACTCAAACCCTAATATTGTTCATCTAAGTCATGAGAAAGGAGTTGATCATGTGAAACATTCGAAAGAAAATGAATTCCCATTTTTTACTTTTCAATGCTAATTAACCTAAGCGAAAGCACCTAGATTAATCCTATCAAACATGCAATCAAACCCTAGAAAGCTAGTCAATCATGTCATGTTTAACGCATTACACATAGAGAAAGGCTATCAACTCAAGTGTACAACTTAGTATGGAAAAGTCCACCTAATTGCAATTCTCTTTAATTAAATTCGATCTTTGTACAAAACCTTTACTACTTTGATTCAAGTTTACACAAAACGAAAAGTCGATTTCATGCTCTTAAACCTAGCATCATTCATATCAAAACCCTAAGTGTTTGCAACCACATAAGATTAAAATACAAAAGTTATCTATAACGCAAATTTAATTAAACAAACTCACATAAGCAACTCTCGAATCACAATATATGAATCTGAAAATTCTCAATTAATCATAAAATTCCAGAAATTAATATTTGTTCAAACACATATGTCAACTAGTTCATAACCAACGAAATTCAAAGCAAAGGTTACAAAGGAGAATCGGATTACACCGTGAGATGGAGATGGTGATGAACGATTGATGTGGTGGTCTCTTGAATCTCGAAAGCAAGCTTCAAGGTTGGAGATGGATGATGGATGCTCACGGCTATGCTTCTTCTCCCTTGGCCTTGCTTGAACTCGTGGAGATGACTAGAGGATGGAGAAACTCACGGCTATGCTAAGAAGATTTTCTGATTTTTTTCTAAAGTGTAAATTGTATGGGGGCGAGGAACCCTTCTCAACGTCAAAGAGGTGGGTATATATAGGAGCACGGCTAGGGTTTACAAAGCAATCAGAATTTTCCACATAGCTTCAACCAATGATAATTCGCCAAGTAAGCTTGTGATGTGGTCCAACCAATCATAGAATGCCAAGTAAGCCTTGTGATGTGTTCCAACCAATCATAATTCTCTAAAATACCTCCCTAATATTTAATTGCCGAATTTCCTTGAAATTATTCTGATTTTCTTCATGAATTTCGGCCAACATTCCTTTAGGGAATTTAGGGATGAATCTGGACGCCTTTTGAGCTTTTCCTTGGTGCACACATATTTTCCTTCCATAAATATCTCCCTTGAATCTCTCTTGGCATCATCTCCTTGATTATTTCTGATTTTCACGTTGGCAATCACACCAAATTATTCCTCCAACAATATTTCTTTCCATAAAAGTCTCCCAAGAAAATCTCTCCTTGAAATCCTCAATCAATCATCTTTAATTCCCACGTTGTCACCTTGTTTTTCCTTAAGTATTACACGGCAAATTTAATCCCCAAGGAAAATATATTTTCCTTTTTTTAAAAAACTCTTCCTTGATTCTCTCTTTGCCATGTCATCTTCATGAAGCTTCTCGTTCCATTTATGAACTCAATTCAGCTTATTTATTCCAAAAACCTGAAAATAGAAGCTTTCTAAAATAAGAAATGGAAACTTTCTTAAACTAAAATGGAAACTTTCTAAAAATGGAAAATAGAAACTACAAAACGGAAACTTTCTACAATTAGGAACTTTCCCATTCGAAGAATGGAAACTTTCCTAAACAGAGTTTTATTAAGGAAATAACGCAGAAAATATAGGGAAATAACAGTTAAAATGTCGCATTAAAATGCTCCTATCAAATTCCCCCACACTTAGCTTTTGCTAGTCCCTTAGCAAAATCTCACAAAGACTCAACTAAGACTCAACGAAAATTTAAAGACTCTACACAAACAATGACTCTATTGCCCTTCAACTTTTTGTCTCAGCAATCTCTTACTTTCATAACACCAAGATTAGCACTCAACCAAGAATCAATGTTTAAGCATTCGAGAGTTAATTGAAACACATAATCTTCACTTACACAAGTAGGACTTGGTTGTAACAATGGTGATGGGTTCTGTAAAGCATGTTTCAGACAAGTATGATACAAATCCTCACAAGGTATATCACTCTTTCTTCTCTCAGAATTCAAGGCAATGCTTAAAAGCTTATAATCACTCAATTATATGTGAGAGAAAATATTTTGAGGCAATCAAATAGCTCACATATATAAGAAACGAAAAGCACTTTGTGAATATAATAATTTTTTTTTTCAAAAGATCTCATGAAAGATATCAACTACTTGCACAGATAGACCCAAGCCATATGTTCAACTCTTGTAACTCATCTCCACATCAAAGGTTGTCCCATCTTAAGGATCAAAAAGGTCTTATTAAGGGTTGTAATGGGGCCAAGGCTCACGGTTTTAAGAAATGAAAGGGTAAGGAATTTAACAAAGTGTCCTAAAAACCTAGCAGAGCTCATGTCACTGTAGAGACTTCTAGAAATCCACCAAGATATATCAAAACGTCCCATCCCATAGAGGTAATGTAAAGAGGCCAAATGTCTTCATTTTGGGCCCTAACTTCACTCTAAACTTCCTTTGAACTCTAGTGAATTGGACAAAGGTCAAATTTTTCTGTAATGGGCCTTCAATTCAAAACAAACTCCAAACTCACCAAGTATGGGGGACTAAAATCCATAAACATTTATCTTTCTTTCTTTCTAACCGTGTACAAATTTTTTTTTTTTTTTTTTTTTCACGGCTTTCACATACATTTTTTTATGGACAAGTCTACCCCCACACTTGAACTTTCACCTCTTCTCAATTTTCATTCTCAATGCTAAATCCTTAAGTAAAGTCCCCAAAAGATAGCTCCACTAAGTTTTTAGAACAAAGGGTAGGAGTGTAGCTATACTAAGGTTCAGGGTTAAGGATTTTAAGGGTAATGAAAGAAAAGGCTTAATGTAGGCTCAAAGGGTTTTATCTAGGGGAGTCCCACGACAGGCACAAATGGGGTCACAGGCTTATTTGGCAATGGTGATAATTCCTAGGGTGCCTCTATCCTTTCCAGAATCAGGGCCATATATTGACAAACGTCTCAACAAGTACAAGAGTGAATTCTAGCATTCTCTAGTCCATCAAACTTAATCTATGGCAAGTAGTCAATCAAGATGAAAGAATAATGAGGTCATCAAAACATCGCCAAGAAAATAAGAATATATATTTCATTTATCACTCCCAGAAAAAGGGACATGGGCTCAATATCTCACATGGGTTTTTATGAATCAAAACAATCCTAACGTGCTCAAATTCTGTACCAAAGTCACGAAATCCATATCCACTACACATGCATACATTTTTCATATATCTCAATTAACCAAAGAATACCATTTAAAATCATCTCAATCTTGTGATCCTCTTTTAGCCATAATTTCAGAGATATAAGCTCATCCTAGACAGTTGAAAGGGCATCCTATGACTCAAAAATAAAAACAAAAGACTAAGACTCAATAAATAAAAGCAACGATTTTTTTTTTAATTAATTTTGACATTTTTCTATTTTTTTTTTTTGTATTTTCCAACATGTATGACTCAAAATAAAAGATAAAAATATAAATCCCTTCCCCCACACTTAAATATTGCATTGTCCTCAATGTAATCAATCATAAGCATGCAATGAAACAATTAAGCATATAGGAATGGAATTTACGAAAAGACTACAAAAATAAAGGAGAAAATTGAAAAGTAAAAGAAATAGGGAAAGAGAAAGCAAATCTGTGTTATTGACTCCTTCACAGCTGCTTCTGAATTGGGTTGCCTCCCAAGCAGCGCTTGAGTTTAACGTCTTTCAGCCAGACGGAATAGAAATTAAAAAAGTTAGTAACTATAATTAACAAAGATTTACAAAATATATAAACCAGTAACTATGAATTACAAAATACAAGTATAATTAATAAGTACATTGTACATACGACACAAGTTAGGTACACAAGTGAGTAAAAAAAAAAAAAAAAAAAAAAACATGAAAAATATTTACACAAGTGTTTTTTTTTTGTACCTTAGTGTATCACAACATTTTATTTTGTTATAAATATTATTGATATCGAATCTAATTCCAAGTGGTAAATCAAGTGGACATGCGGCCCAAGTATAGTCGCCTAGACACAAACTCCCTTTCACATCCTTTGGGCAACCTTACTGAAATGGCCAGGTGGGGGAGGGCGATCACGAGAGGAAAAATCCATTTTGGCATGAGCTACTCCCACATTGTGGTTTAGGCCCATTTGTAAGCACTTCTGGATTCAAAAACCCGTCATGAACGTTGTCCCCTTCCTAGACACCATTCCACATAGGCTATACTTACTAAGATGAAAAAGTTCATAAGTGTGAAGACAGTTCAACAAGTGTTAATAAAGGCCGCCCTCAACCTTAAGGGACCTGAACTAGGCACCAATAAGGGGTTTAGGCCAATATTAACAAAAGAGACTTCACCTATTCCATTCAATTTACAACTTACAATTAAAACTCATATTTCAACAATATAAAAAACAACCTAATTAATTAATTAAACTAAGTTTGAAACAATTTATATACAACAATTATAAACAAAAACAAGTGATTTTTTCAATCCCCGGCAACGGCGCCAAAAATTGATGCGCTTAAAAAGCAAGCGCATAATTTAACCCTAAAATGTCATTAGTAGTACGTAATAAATAGGGATCGTTCTATTCCGGGGATTGAGGGTACACCTGTCAATGTAGGACAAACAAACAATTAAAATTAAAACGAAGTATAATATTCACAAAGATATTCACAACTATAAACATTATTTACGAAAAAGGGGGGATTTTGTTTTTGGTTTTTCGAAAATAAATTAAGTAAAGAAAACAATTTAAAATGCAAAAACATAAAAACACAAATGGAATGAGAGAACAAAGATCAAAATCGAAACATATGATTAAAATTGACTCAAACCCTAATATTGTTCATCTAAGTCATGAGAAAGGAGTTGATCATGTGAAACATTCGAAAGAAAATGAATTCCCATTTTTTACTTTTCAATGCTAATTAACCTAAGCGAAAGCACCTAGATTAATCCTATCAAACATGCAATCAAACCCTAGAAAGCTAGTCAATCATGTCATGTTTAACGCATTACACATAGAGAAAGGCTATCAACTCAAGTGTACAACTTAGTATGGAAAAGTCCACCTAATTGCAATTCTCTTTAATTAAATTCGATCTTTGTACAAAACCTTTACTACTTTGATTCAAGTTTACACAAAACGAAAAGTCGATTTCATGCTCTTAAACCTAGCATCATTCATATCAAAACCCTAAGTGTTTGCAACCACATAAGATTAAAATACAAAAGTTATCTATAACGCAAATTTAATTAAACAAACTCACATAAGCAACTCTCGAATCACAATATATGAATCTGAAAATTCTCAATTAATCATAAAATTCCAGAAATTAATATTTGTTCAAACACATATGTCAACTAGTTCATAACCAACGAAATTCAAAGCAAAGGTTACAAAGGAGAATCGGATTACACCGTGAGATGGAGATGGTGATGAACGATTGATGTGGTGGTCTCTTGAATCTCGAAAGCAAGCTTCAAGGTTGGAGATGGATGATGGATGCTCACGGCTATGCTTCTTCTCCCTTGGCCTTGCTTGAACTCGTGGAGATGACTAGAGGATGGAGAAACTCACGGCTATGCTAAGAAGATTTTCTGATTTTTTTCTAAAGTGTAAATTGTATGGGGGCGAGGAACCCTTCTCAACGTCAAAGAGGTGGGTATATATAGGAGCACGGCTAGGGTTTACAAAGCAATCAGAATTTTCCACATAGCTTCAACCAATGATAATTCGCCAAGTAAGCTTGTGATGTGGTCCAACCAATCATAGAATGCCAAGTAAGCCTTGTGATGTGTTCCAACCAATCATAATTCTCTAAAATACCTCCCTAATATTTAATTGCCGAATTTCCTTGAAATTATTCTGATTTCTTCATGAATTTCGGCCAACATTCCTTTAGGGAATTTAGGGATGAATCTGGACGCCTTTTGAGCTTTTCCTTGGTGCACACATATTTTCCTTCCATAAATATCTCCCTTGAATCTCTCTTGGCATCATCTCCTTGATTATTTCTGATTTTCACGTTGGCAATCACACCAAATTATTCCTCCAACAATATTTCTTTCCATAAAAGTCTCCCAAGAAAATCTCTCCTTGAAATCCTCAATCAATCATCTTTAATTCCCACGTTGTCACCTTGTTTTTCCTTAAGTATTACACGGCAAATTTAATCCCCAAGGAAAATATATTTTCCTTTTTTTTAAAAACTCTTCCTTGATTCTCTCTTTGCCATGTCATCTTCATGAAGCTTCTCGTTCCATTTATGAACTCAATTCAGCTTATTTATTCCAAAAACCTGAAAATAGAAGCTTTCTAAAATAAGAAATGGAAACTTTCTTAAACTAAAATGGAAACTTTCTAAAAATGGAAAATAGAAACTACAAAACGGAAACTTTCTACAATTAGGAACTTTCCCATTCGAAGAATGGAAACTTTCCTAAACAGAGTTTTATTAAGGAAATAACGCAGAAAATATAGGGAAATAACAGTTAAAATGTCGCATTAAAATGCTCCTATCAGTTTCTATTTTCAGGACCTCCGAGCTAGAAAGTGGAAATGAACGCACGAATGGAAAGAGGAGCTTGCGAACATCAAGACGAACGAACATGAGAGAAAATGGCCCACACATTTGAGCAGAAATGAAGAAACAAGCTTTCCTAGTCCAACCAGGAAATCCTACGAAATGGAGGAAGGCTTCCCTAGCAAGTTTCCAACGCAACCATGAAAAAGAAATGGAAAAATAATGTGTTTTGCGTTGGAAAATGAGAAGGCTTGAAGATGAAGCAACGAGGCCCAAGAACTCTTTGGATTTTCGGCAAATTGGATAATGGCCCATCAAAGCCCATGACACTAGGGTTTGTGACGCAAACCCTAGCCCTAAAGATATGTTTGCCGTGAAATTGCATGAGAGAAACAAGGAAGAGGCGTCCAAAAATCAGAAAATAAAGAAGATTTTCTATGGAGATTTTCTAGGGTTATTTTTATGGAAATAAATCAAGAGATAAAACCCTAGAAGACCTAGCCGTCCAAGCCAAGAGGAAAACAAGGGGATGCCGTGCAAACCCTAGGGAATTCGGCAAAAGATAATGAAGAGAAAAACAAGGGTTTTGCCGTGAGGAAAAATCAGAAAAAATAAAGAGATTTCGTGGAGATTTCTTAGGGAGCTTTTAAAGGAAAGAGAATATGTGTTGAACACAAAAAGCTCTCAAAGGAGTCTAGGTTCGTCCCCCTTTATTCTCTAAGTATATTGTTGCCGAAATTGGTGAAGGAAATCAGAAAATATCTATATATATTTCGGCAAGATTATTTAGGGAATTTATATTGGAATTTTGTGATTGGTTGCACCACCTCATAGGGCTTATGTGGCACGAAATCATTGGAGAAAATTATGTGGAGGAAGCAAGAGATTGCCGTGAGCTTTGCTAGGGTTGTGGACGGATTGAAGACCTAGAAGCCGTCCCCTATATATTCCTCTCTTCTCTCAACGTCAAGGGGTCCGAAAATTCCACACTTTTGCGTTTATACTTTGAGAAAATAATTCAGAAATCTCTCTAGCCTAGCCGTGTTCTTCTCCATCCTCTAGGGCAACCACGAAGTGCAAGCAAGGCCAAGGAAGAAGAAGACAAGCCGTGCACACCATCCACCCTCCACCTTGAAGATTGCTTTCGAAATTCAAGAGACCACATCATCACTTCATTCATCTCATCTTCATCACGGTGTAATCCGATTCTCCTTGTACCTTTGCTTTGTATTTTCGTTGGTTTTGCCTTAGTTGACACATATGTATGAACAAGTATTGTTTTCTGAAATTTTATGATGAATTGTTAATTTTCAGATTCATATATTGCGATTTATGGTTGCTTTTGTGTGAGTGTTTGATTAAATTTGCATGATAGAAATCTTTTGTATGATTATCTTGAATGGTTCGAAACATTTAGGGTTCTTATGTGATTGTTGCTACGAATTTGAGAACATGAATCAACTTTTTGGTTTTGTGTTCTTGAATCGATAAGTAGTAAAGGTTTTGTACAAAAACCGAATTTAATCAAAGAAGATTGCAATTAGGTGGACTTTTTCATACTAAGTTGCACATTTGAGTTGATAGCCTTTCTAGGTGTTTATTGCGTTAAACATGACATGATTGACTAGCTTTCTAGGCTTGATTGCATGTTTGATAGAATTAATCTAGGTGCTTTCACTTAGGTTAATTAGCATTGAAAGTAAAATATGGGAAATTGTTTGCTTTTGAACGTTTCACATGATCAACTCCTCTTGCATGACTATGATGAACAATGATGAACTTGAATTAATTTTAATCATGAGTTTCGACTTTGATCTTTGTTCTTGCATTCCATTTGTATTTTTATGTTTTTGCATTTTAATTATTTAGGTAACTTAGATTTTATTTTCGGAAATTAAAACCAAAAACCAAAAACTCCCCCTTTTCGTAAATATGTCTATATTTTGTAAATATTATACTTTGTTTTAATTTTAATTGTTTAATTGTTTGACAATGACAGGTGTACCCTCAATCCCCGGAATAGAACGATCCCTATTTACTTTATACTACTAATGACATTTCAGGGTTAAATTGGTCGCTCCCAAAAGCGATACCAGAAAATGAAATATATATTCTTAATTTCTTGGCGATGTTTTGATGATCTCATTATTCTTTCATTTGATTGACTACTTGCCATAGATTAAGTTTGATGGACTAGAGAATGCTAGAATTCGCTCTTGTGCTTGTTGAGACGTATGTCAATACATGGCCCTGATTCTGGAAGGGATAGAGGCACCCTAGGAATTACCACCATTGCCATATAAACTTGTGTCCCCATTTGTGCCTGTCGTGGGACTCCCCTAGATAAGCCCCTTTGAGCCTACATTAAGCCTTTTCGTTCATCACCCTAAAATCCTTAACCATGAAGCTTAGTATAGTAACAACCCTACCCTTTGTTCTAAGAACTTAGTGGAGCTATCTTTTGAGACATACTACATGGGTTTGGTGCTAAGGATGGAAATTGAGAAGAGGTTAAAGTTCAAGTGTGGGGGTAGACTTGTCCATAAAGAAAAAAATATGTGAAAGCCGTGAAAAATGAAAAAAAAAAAAAATGTACGGCTAGAAAAGAAAAGAAAGAAATATTTATGGATTTTAGTCCCCCATACTTAGTGATTTTGGAGTTTACTTTGAAATGAAGGCCTATTAAAGAAAAATTTGACCTTTGTCCATTCACTATAGTTCAGGGGAAGTTTACAATGAAGATTGGGCCCAACATGAAGACACTAGGCCCCTTTTATGATACCTCTAGGGGAAGTGACGTTTTTGCAATGCATTGGTGGATTTCTTGTGGTCTCTACATTTACATGTGCTCTGCTAGGTTTTTAGGACACTTTGATAAATCCTTACCCTTCATTTCTTAAAACCTTGAGCCTTGGCCCCATTACAACCTTTAAGAAGACCTTCTTGATCCTTAAGATGGGACAGCCCTTGATGTGGAGATGAGTTACAAGAGTTGAACCTATGGCTTGGGTCCATCTGTGCAAGTAGTTGGTATCCTTCATGAGATCTTTAAAGAAAATTATACATGTGCTTTCGTTTCTTGAATTATGTGATATACTTGCTATCTTTCACATATACTTGAGTGTATAAGCTTTTAAGCATTGCCATGATCTGAGAGAAGAAAGAGTGGATATAACTTGTGAGGAGTTGAATCATACTTGTTTGAAGCATGCTTAACAGAAACCATCACCATTGTTCCAACCAAGTCCTACTTGTGTATGTGAAGATTATGTGTTTCAATTAACTCTCGAATGCCTAAACATTTATTCTTGGTGAAGTGCTAATCTTGGTGTTGTGAAAGTAAGAGATTGCTGAGACAAAAAGTTGAAGGGCTAAAGAGTCTGTTTCGTGTCAAGTCTTTAATTTTCGTTGAGTCTTAGTATGTGTCTTAGTGTGATTTTGCTAAGGGACTAGCAAAAGCTAAGTGTGGGGGAATTTGATAGGAGCATTTTAATGCGACGTTTTAACTGCATTTCCCTACATTTTCTGCGTTATTTCCTTAATAAAACTCTGTTTAGGAAAGTTTCCATTCTTTGATTGGGAAAGTTCCTATTTGTAGAAAGTTTCCATTTTTTTTTGTAGTTTCTATTTATCATTTTTAGTAAGTTTCCATTTTCAGTAGTTTCTATTTTTCATTTTTAGAAAGTTTCCCATTTTCATTTTAGGAAAGTTTCTATTTTTCTTACTAGTTTCTATTTTCAGGACCTCCGAGCTAGAAAGTGGAAATGAACGCACGAATGGAAAGAGGAGCTTGCGAACATCAAGACGAACGAACATGAGAGAAAATGGCCCACACATTTGAGCAGAAATGAAGAAATAAGCTTTCCTAGTCCAACCAGGAAATCCTACGAAATGGAGGAAGGCTTCCCTAGCAAGTTTCCAACGCAACCATGAAAAAGAAATGGAAAAATAATGTGTTTTGCGTTGGAAAATGAGAAGGCTTGAAGATGAAGCAACGAGGCCCAAGAACTCTTTGGATTTTCGGCAAATTGGATAATGGCCCATCAAAGCCCATGACACTAGGGTTTGTGACGCAAACCCTAGCCCTAAAGATATGTTTGCCGTGAAATTGCATGAGAGAAACAAGGAAGAGGCGTCCAAAAATCAGAAAATAAAGAAGATTTTCTATGGAGATTTTCTAGGGCTATTTTTATGGAAATAAATCAAAAGATAAACCCTAGAAGACTCCTAGCCGTCCAAGCCAAGAGGAAAAGAAGGAATGAGCCGTGCAAAGTAAAGATAAACCCTAGAGAATTCGGCAAAGATATTATCTAGAGAGTTTTAAGGAAAGAAAATATGTGTGGAGACCAAGAAAAGCTCAAAAGAAGTCTAGATACATTCCTATATTCCCTAAAGAGTTTTGGCCGAAATAAAAGAGAAAAATCAGAATATTATCAAGGGAATTTCGGCAAGAATTATTTAGGGAATTAAATGGAATTTTGTGATTGGTTGCACCACCTCATAGGGCTTATGTGGCAAGCAAGCATTGGAGGAAATTATGTGGAGTTATATCATTGTGCCGTGAGATTACTAGGGTTACAAGGCTTGGAGAACAAAGGAAGCCGTCCCCTATATATTCATCTCTTCTTTCAACGTCAAGGAGTCCGAAGTTCCATTCTTTACGTTTACACTTTGAGAAAATAATTCAGAAAACTCTTTAGACTAGCCGTGCTCCTCTCCATCCTCTAGGGCAACCACGAAGTGCAAGCAAGGCCAAGGAAGAAGAAGACAAGCCGTGCACACCATCCACCCTCCACCTTGAAGATTGCTTTCGAAATTCAAGAGACCACACCATCACTTCATTCATCTCATCTTCATCACGGTGTAATCCGATTCTCCTTGTACCTTTGCTTTGTATTTTCGTTGGTTTTGCCTTAGTTGACACATATGTATGAACAAGTATTGTTTTCTGAAATTTTATGATGAATTGTTAATTTTCAGATTCATATATTGCGATTTATGGTTGTTTTTGTGTGAGTGTTTGATTAAATTTGCATGATAGAAATCTTTTGTATGATTATCTTGAATGGTTCGAAACATTTAGGGTTCTTATGTGATTGTTGCTACGAATTTGAGAACATGAATCAACTTTTTGGTTTTGTGTTCTTGAATCGATAAGTAGTAAAGGTTTTGTACAAAAACCGAATTTAATCAAAGAAGATTGCAATTAGGTGGACTTTTTCATACTAAGTTGCACATTTGAGTTGATAGCCTTTCTAGGTGTTTATTGCGTTAAACATGACATGATTGACTAGCTTTCTAGGGCTTGATTGCATGTTTGATAGAATTAATCTAGGTGCTTTCACTTAAGGTTAATTAGCATTGAAAGTAAAATATGGGAAATTGTTTGCTTTTGAACGTTTCACATGATCAACTCCTCTTGCATGACTATGATGAACAATGATGAACTTGAATTAATTTTAATCATGAGTTTCGACTTTGATCTTTGTTCTTGCATTCCATTTGTATTTTTATGTTTTTGCATTTTAATTATTTAGGTAACTTAGATTTTATTTTCGGAAATTAAAACCAAAAACCAAAAACTCCTCCCTTTTCGTAAATATGTCTATATTTTGTAAATATTATACTTTGTTTTAATTTTAATTGTTTAAATTGTTTGACAATGACAGGTGTACCCTCAATCCCCGGAATAGAACGATCCCTACTTACTTTATACTACTAATGACATTTCAGGGTTAAATTGGTCGCTTCCCAAGAGCGACACCAAGAACAGGAAATCTAAGCTCTAGAGATCAAATGCCTTTATCTAATATCATAACTGTTGAAATATTTGATGTCTGGGGTATAGATTTCATGGGACCTTTTCCTTCATCTTTTGGATTTCTCTACATCTTGCTTGCTGTAGATTATGTTTCGAAATGGGTGGAGGCCAAAGCCACTCGAACTAATGACTCTAAGGTTGTTGCAGATTTTATCAAGTCTAACATCTTTAGCAGGTTTGGAATGCCTAGAGTTCTCATTAGTGATGGTGGTTCCCACTTTTGCAATCGGACGATTGAGGCTCTCTTGAAGAAGTATGATGTGACACATAAGGTTTCTACACCTTATCATCCCCAAACAAGTGGGCAAGCTGAAGTCTCTAATCGTCAAATCAAGGGGATATTGGAGAAGACTGTGAATCCTAACAGAAAGGATTGGTCCTTGCGTTTGGAGGATGCGTTGTGGGCCTACAGAACTGCATACAAAACTCCCATAGGTATGTCCCCATATCGAATTGTCTATAGAAAACCTTGCCATTTACCTGTGGAGTTAGAGCACAAAGCTTGGTGGGCTGTGAAGCAGTTTAACATGGATCTAGATGAGGCTGGGCTTCATAGGAAGCTACAATTGCAAGAGTTAGAGGAGATTAGGAATGATGCTTTCGAAAGTGCCAAGATTTACAAAGAAAAGACTAAGGCATTCCATGATAAGATGATTCGTAGGAAGACTTTTGTTGTGGGCCAGAAAGTTCTTTTATTCCATTCTCGTCTTAAACTCTTTCCAGGTAAACTTCGTTCTCGTTGGATTGGACCTTTTGTTATTACTCATGTGTTTCCTCATGGAGCTGTGCAGATAAAGAGTGAACAAACAGGTAACGAGTTCAAAGTGAATGGCCATCGCCTCAAGCCATACTATGAGACGTTTGTGGAGCATGAAGTGGAGGATGTACTGATAGGAGCAAAAAAGTGTGACGATATTATTAATTATGTGCCTCATTTTAGCCTTATTTCTCCCTTAGTTTAGTGTTTTGAGTCATTAAGTCATTTTGAAAGTCATGTTGAGTGTTTGGAGTGAAATAGGCGGAAAAAGTAAAATTCATGAAAAATCCTAGCTGGATCAGGATTCCTAACTGTCAACTATTTTTGCGATCTTTACATTTTAATTTCCCTTTATTTTCTCTAGAAAATTCTGATATTCTCCTGCTTGTTGTAGGAAACATTGCCTGGTTGAACTCTTGGAAACAGCAATGATGGAGTCATAAAATAAAGCATTAAGATATTTGACCAAGCAATGAAGAAGGGGAATAAAGGAGAAAGATGTTTTCAGTTGGGGAATAAAGGAGAAAGATGTTTTCAGTTGAAGAATAAAAGAGAAAGATGTTTCAACTGAAAAATAAATAAGAAAAAGATGTTTCAGCTTGGAAATTAAAGGAATTGCCCCATTATGAGAGGAGTTAAGGCCTTAAAGGAGAAAGATGTTTCAGCTGGAAAATTAAAGGAAATACGGTGCAATCTCATCCGTCCAATGATGAAGGGTATGATCGACAAAAGCCAACCAATGCTCCCCTATAAATAGACAACGTCCAGAACTGAATTTGCATCACTTCCTGGCCAAAAACCATTCCAAGACTGCCCAATTCACTCCTTAAACTTCCATCACCTACAAGACCGTGACACCATCCATCCATCAATCTACAAAGCTCTAAGGCGCTGAGTCAAGGACGCTCCACCACCATCGCAGAGACGAGTTCATCACCGTGTTGCTAAGCCGCTGAGGAAAGCTTCAAAGTGTAACTATGACTCTACTTATAATTTTTGTTTCGGTTTTGTGTGTTTCAATTTGTGAGCTGTGTAATTGGAGACATGAAATTTTCAGAATATTTTTATTAATATTTTTGAGATTTTCAGTTTATTATTGAGTTAATTTTGAGAATTCTTTTATGATGCATGTTACAATCTTGTGCCCTTTTATGTGTTTTGGTAATTTTCAGAGTTAGGTTCATAAGTTTGCATGCTAGAATAACGGTGAGAGTTTTTGTGTGTTTGCTTAATTTGCCAAGAGTAATTGTTATTTGTTAAGACGCTAAGTTAAACAAGTAGCAATTAGTTCTAAAAAGTGGTAAAAATCATGCTTTAATGATTAAATGATTCTGGAAATTACGTGTTAAATTCTATGTGTAATGGTTAATTTGCACGTGTGAGTTGATTCGAGGGTTAGATAATACTACTAGTTAAGAGAATTACGCTGAGTGTTTTCGAAATTTAGTAGTATTAGGCTTGGTAAGGACTTTTCCGATCCAAACCTACATTAGAACGAATCAGATAAATGGATTGATCCGCTGAGGCTTTTCATTTTGGCTCTTATCTAGGCATTTAAGGTGGGCACATTTTTGTAGCATGTTGAAATGAATTTTCTGTTTTTACACTTAGTAATTTCCGAGTGGTATTGGTCTAGGTTAGGGAAGTCGATCATTGTATATAGTTTTATTTGTTTTGTTTTTATTTTAAGTAGATTAGGAACCAAAATTCAAAACCCCCCATTTTATTCTTTTATTTGTTAATTGACCTTTTTGTGTAGGTGTACCCTACAATCCCCGGACTGAACGATCCCTGCTTATCCTATACTGACAACTACATTTTGCAGGGTTAAATTGTGAGGCTATTTTAGCCGCATCATGTACCCCTCCAAAACGCTCCACAACATGAGGATTAATTGGAGGTACAAGTCTAGGCTGAAAGACTATAAACATTAAGCGCTACTTGGGAGGCAACCCAATTCAGAAGTAGCTGTGAAGGAGTCTACACACGCAGATTTGATTTCTCCTTCCCTATTTCTCCTTCTTTTCATGCTTATTTTTGAAGTTATTTTCGTAAATGGCTACCCTATGTGCTTAAGTGTTACATTGCATGCTTATAATTGATTACATTGAGGACAATGCAATATTTAAGTGTGGGGGAAGGGATTTACACTTTTGTTTTGAGTCATATATTGAAAAATACAAAAAAAAATCGAAAAATGTCAATAATCACAAAATTTCGTTGCTTTTATTGAGTCATTGAGTCATGTTTTGGGTGAAATAATTTCTTCATCGTAGGCGCATCTATTAAGGTGTGATGTCTAGGTCTGGTTTGGATACGAGAAGTGCTAGCAAAGGGTCTCGTCCCCTGCTAAACAAGTGAGCTGAGCTCCGCCAAAATCGTTCCCTTCCTTACCTGGTCACATCCCAAAGGAGTTACCGAAAGGAGAAAGGAAATAACCCTAGTCCCTAGTTAACGTTTGTTGAGTCTTTTGTTTTGTTGTTGAGTCTTAGGATGCCCTTTCAACTGTCTAGGATGATTCTATATCTCTGAAATTATGGCTAAAAGATAATCACAAAATTGAGATGACTTTAAAATGGTATTCTTTGGTTAATTGAGATATATGAAAAATATGTGCCTTGTAGTGGATATGGATTTTGTGACTTTGGTACAGAATAGGAGCATGTTAGGATGAGTTTTGATTCATAAAAACCCATGTGAGATATTGAGCCATGTCCCTTTTTCTTGGAGTGATAAATGAAATATATATTCTTATTTTCTTGGCGATGTTTTGATGATCTCATTATTCTTTCATTTGATTGATTGCTTGCCATAGATTAAGTTTGATGGACTAGAGAATGCTAGAATTCACTCTTGTGCTTGTTGAGACGTTTTATCAATACATGGCCCTGATTCTGGAAAGGATAGAGGTACCCTAGGAATCACCACCATTGCCAAATAAACCTGTGTCCCTAATTGTGCCCGTCGTGGGACTCCCCTAGATAAACCCCTTTGAGCCTACGTTAAGCCTTTTCTTTCATCACCCTTAAAAATCTTTAACCTAAACCTTAGTATAGCTATAACCCTACCCTTTGTTCTAAGAACTTAGTGGAGCTAAACTGAGACTTTACTTGAAGATTTTTAGCGTCCATAATGAAGAATAAGAAGATGTGAAAACTCAAGTGTGGGGGTAGACTTGTCCATAAGAAAAAAAAAATGTATGAAAAAGCCGAGAAAAGAAAGTGAAAGAGAAAAGATACGGCTAGAAAAAGAAAAAGAAAGAAATACCAATGGATTTTAGTCCCCCATACTTGGTGAGTTTGGAGTTTACTTTGATTTGAAGGCCCATTACAGAAAAATTTGGTCTTTGTCCAACTCATTAGTATCCAAAGGAAGTTTAGAGTGAAGTTTGGGCCCAACATGAAGACATTAGGCCCCTTTATAACACCCCCATGGGAAAGTGACGTTTTTGCATACTTGGTGGATTTCTAGAAGTCTCTCTACATTTGCATGAGCTCCGCTAGGTTTTTAGGACACTTTGTTAAATTCCTTACCCTTCGTTTCTTTAAACCTTGAGCCATGGCCCCATTACAACCCTTGATAAGACCTTCTTGATCCTTAAGATGGGACAGCCATTGATGTGGAGATGAGTTACAAGAGTTGAACCTATGGCTTGGGTCCATCTGTGCAAGTAGTTGATATCTTTCATGAGATCTTTAAAAGAATATTATACATGTGCTTTCGTTTCTTATAATATGTGTATAAGCTTTTAAGCATTGCCATGATCTGAGAAAAGAAAGAGTGGATATACCTTGTGAGGAATTGAATCAAACTTGTTTGAAACATGCTTAACAGAAACCATCACCATTGTTCCAACCAAGTCCTACTTGTGTATATGTAACTTATGTGTTTTAATTAACTCTCGAATGCCTAAACATTGATTCTTGGTGACATGCTAATCTTGGTGTTGTGAAAGTAAGAGATTGCTGAGACAAATAGTTGAAGGGCAATAGAGTCTGTTATGTGTCGAATCTTAAATTTTTGTTGAGTCGTAGTCGTGTCTGTGTTGTGATTTTGCTAAGGGACTAGCAAAAGCTAAGTGTGGGGGAATTTGATAGGAGCATTTTAATGCGACGTTTTAACTGCATTTCCCTACATTTCTCTGCGCCATTTCCCTGAAAAATCCCTGTTTGGGAAAGTTTCCATTCTTTGATTGGGAAAGTTCCTTATTGTAGAAAGTTTCCATTTTTGTCTTCATTTCTCATTTCTCATTTCTCATTTCTGGAAAGTTTCTATTTTTCATTTTTAGTAAGTTTCTATTTTTCATTTTTAGAAACTTTCCATTTCTCAATTTTAGAAAGTTTCTATTTTTCAAATTAGGTAAGTTTCCATTTTTTTTATATTAGTTTCTATTTTCAGGACCTCCGAGCTAAAAAGTGGAAATGAACGCACGAATGGAAAGACGAGCTTGCGAACGTCAAGACGAACAAATATGAGAAGAATTGGGCCACACAATTGAGCAGAAATGAAGAAATAAGCTTTCCTAATCTAACTAGGAAACCCTGCGAAATGGAGGAAGGCTTCCCGAGCAAGTTTCCAACGCAACCATGAAAAAGAAATGGAAAAATAATGTGTTTTGGCGTTGGAGATGAGAAGGCTTGAAGTTGAAGCAACGAGGCCCAAGAACTCTATGGATTTTAGGCAAAATGGATCAAGGCCCATCAAAGCCCATGGAATTAGGGTTTGTGACGCATGGAGGAAACCCTAGGGATGCTTTGCCGTGAAAACCAAAGGGAGGAGAGAAAAGTGGCGTGAAATATCAAGGGAGAATAAAAGATTACGCAAGAGATTTTCTAGGGTGGAATTTATGGAAAGAAATCAAGAAAAAGCACCAAATGGCGTCTAGATTCATTCCTAGAAACCCTAAGTATATTTTGGCCGAAAATACAAGAAGAAAATCAGAAAATATTCAAGGAATTTCGGCAAGAATATATTAGGGTATCTTCTTGGAGTTTTATGATTGGTTGGATGACACACTAGGGCTTACTTGGCAATTTCTCATTGGTGGAAGGCATGTGGAATTATTAATTTAATTCCTTGGTAAATAAATCAGAAAACTCACGGCTTGGAAGCCAAGACATGCCGTTCCCTATATATACACTCACCCTAGACGTTTCAAAGAACCACTTCACAATTCAGAAAATTCTCTCTACGCGCGGAAGCTCTCTCCATTCTCTAGTTCAACCTTTGGCGTTTTCAAGCAAGGAAGGAAGAAGCAAGCTTAGGCCGTGAGCATCATCATCCATTCCACCTTGAAGCCGTGCACTTTGAAGCTTGCTTTCAAGATTCATTCGTTCATTGTTCAAGTTATTCATCCATCTCTCCATTCACGGTGTAATTCAACCTTCTTTCTTGTAATCACTTTTGATTCTCCTTGTTTGATTTCGTTGGATGTTGTTCTAGTTAACATTGATGTTTGAACAAGGTTTATATTCTGAAAATTTATGATTGATTAAGGATTTTCGATTTCTATGTTGTGATTCCAAAGTTGCTTATGTGTGATTGTTCGATTGAATTTGCTTTATAGATATCTCTTGTATGTTAATCTTAATTGGTTCGAAACTTTTAGGGTTTATGTATGAGTGGTGCTAGATTTAAGAACATGATTCAACTTTTTGTGTTATGAACTTAAATCAAAAGTAGTAAAGGTTTTGGACAAAAATCGAATTCAATTGAAAAGGATTGCAATTAGGTGAACTTATTCATACTAAGTTGTACACTTGAGTTGATAGCCTTTCTATGTGTTTCATGCGTTGAATATGTATGATTGACTAGCTTTCTAGGGCTTGATTACATGTTTGATAGGATTAGTCTTTGTGCTTTCACTTAGATTAATTAGCGTTGAAAGTAAAATATGGGAAATCGTTTGCTTTCTAATGTTTCACATGATCAACTCCTTTCACATGACTTGGAAGAACAATATAAACTTGATTCGAATTCAATCATGAACTTGGTTTTAATCTTTGTTTCTTACATTTCATTCTTGTATTTGTGTTTTAGTTCATACTTAGTTTTAATTCTTGTTTTTAATTTTCGAAAACCAAACCCTAAAACCCCCTTTGAATTCGTAAATAATATGTATGTGTGTGAATACTATACTTTGTTTTATTTTAATTGTTTAAGTTGTCTTACATTGACAGGTGTACCCTCAATCCCCGGAATAGAACGATCCCTACTTGCTTATACTACTAATGATATTTCTAGGGTAAAATTATATGCTTGCTTTGAGCGTATCACTTGGAAATCTTCAAGAAGGTTCAAGTGAACATGCCCTTGATTGAGTGCATCAAACAGGTGCCTAACTACGCCAAGTTCTTGAAGGAGCTATGCACCACAAGGAGGCAGACAAGAGAGAAGGAGGTGGTGAAAATGAGCGAGACGGTATCAGCCGTTATCCAGAGGAAGCTACCCCCAAAGTTGAAGGACCCAGGGAGTTTTTCTGTTCCCTGTATCATTGGTGACACCAGGTTTGAAAATGTGATGTTAGACTTAGGGGCATCCATAAATGTTATGCCTTATAATTTGTATGTGTCCCTAGGTCTAGGCCCTCTTAAGAGGGATAATGTTGTCATTCAACTTGCTGATAGGTCTAACAAATACCCTCAAGGGTATGTTGAGGATGTTCTTGTGCAGGCAAACCATCTGATATTCCCTGCGGATTTCTACGTATTGGACATGGAGGAATCGCCCCTAAATACCACTCCATTACTTTTAGGGCGTCCCTTTATGAGGACTGCAAGAACTAAAATCGACGTGTACAAAGGGACTCTCACCATGGAGTTTGATGGTGATGTTATACGCTTCAACATTCTTGAAGCCATGAGGTGCCCTGTTTCTGATTTGAAACCTTGCTTTGCTATTGATGTAGTTGATTCACTCGCGCAGGTTTTCTCTGAAGCAATGGATGAGGATGAATTGGCTCTGACCCTAGAGGACGGGGCCGGATATGATGCAAATGGGGAACCTATCCCCAAGGTTGAGTGGGACGTTGAGGAGCCTAGAGTGATCAAGACTGTGGCCTCACTGGAGGTTCAGCCTATAAAGAGGTCAATTTCCTATTTGTCAATTCCGGTTTCTACTAATAAAATGCTACCCTCTATTGTTCAGGCACCCAAGTTGGAATTGAAGGTACTCCCTGAGCATTTGAAGTACACGTACCTAGGAGAAAAGGAGACCCTCCCAGTGATCATATCATCAACGCTGGAGGTAGAGCAAGAAAGAAAGTTGGTGGACGTGTTGAAGAAGCACAAGACTGCCATTGGTTGGACTCTAGCAGATATCAAGGGGATCAGCCCAACCACGTGTGTCCACCGGATCCTGTTAGAAGATGGCGCCAAGCCCACAAGAGAAGCCCAAAGACGTCTACATCCGCCCATGATGAAGGTGGTCCAAGACAAGGTGATCAAGTTGCTAGATTGTGGGGTGATCTACCCCATTTCTGATAGTAAGTGGGTCTCTCCAGTGCAAGTGGTGCCCAAGAAGTCTGGGGTGACAGTGGTGAAGAACGAGGATAATGAGCTAGTGCCCCAGAGATTAGTCACTGGTCATAGGGTATGTATCGATTATCGGAAGCTGAATGCCACAACGAGGAAGGATCATATGCCCTTGCCTTTTATTGACCAGATGTTGGAGCGCTTAGCGGGCCATTCCTACTATTGCTTCTTGGACGGATATAGTGGGTACAACCAGATCTGCATAGCCCACGAGGATCAGGAGAAGACGACCTTCACATGCCCCTTTGGGACCTTTGCTTATAGACGCATGCCCTTTGGCTTATGCAACGCACCAGGTACTTTCCAAAGATGTATGCTTTCCATTTTCTTAGAATACATTGAAAATATTATTGAAGTCTTTATGGACGACTTTAGTGTCTTTGGTAAAGATTTTGATACTTGTTTAGAGAATCTAGGATTGATACTTGAGTGGTGTGTAGAAACTAACCTTGTGCTGAATTGGGAGAAGTGTCACTTCATGGTGACACAAGGAATAGTGTTAGGACACATAATATCTGACAGGGGCATTGAGGTAGATAAGGCTAAGGTTGATCTTGTACGTCACTTACCCTCCCCCACAACTGTGAGGGAGGTACGCTCTTTTCTTGGCCATGCAGGATTTTACAGGCGGTTCATCAAAGACTTCTCCAAGGTGGCGAGACCTATGTGTGCCCTATTGCAAAAGGACGTGCCCTTTGTGTTCAATGAGGATTGCAAGAAGGCGTTTGAAAAGCTCAAGGAGTTGTTGACCATAGCCCCCATCATATGCCCTCCGGATTGGAGTCTACCCTTCGAGCTTATGTGTGATGCATCGGACTATGCTGTTGGAGCTGTGTTGGGCCAGAGGAAGGATAAGAAGCCTTATGCTATTTACTATGCTTCTCGGACCCTCAACGACGCCCAGCTCAACTACTCCACCACTGAAAAAGAAATCTTGGCTGTAGTCTTTGCTTTAGATAAGCTTCGTTCTTATTTATTGCACTCTAAAGTAATTGTTTACTCTGATCATGCAGCCTTGAGATATCTGATGATCAAGACGGAGGCCAAGCCCAGATTGATTCGATGGATCCTGTTGCTTCAGGAATTTGACCTCTATCAAGGACAAGAAGGGCAGCGAGAATGTGGTGGCGGACCATTTGAGCAGGATAGTACACGAGGAGGACGTCCAGCCCCTACAGGAAACTTTCCCAGATGAGCAGCTCTTTGGGATAGAGGTTAGTGTGCCCTGGTATGTGGATGTAGTTAACTATTTAGTCACTAGGACATTTCCTGACACACTTTCCAAAGCTAGTAAGGATAAATTGAAGAAAATGGCTAGGCACTTTATTTGGGATGAGCCCTATTTATGGAAACATTGTAGTGACCAAGTCATTAGGAGATGTGTCCCAGAGTCTGAGCATAGGTCAATTCTGTCATTTTGCCATAGTGAGGCTTGTGGAGGCCACTTTGGGCCTCGTAGAACAGCCTTGAAGGTCTTAGATTGTGGATTTTATTGGCCCACTATCTTCAAGGATGCAAACTTGTTTTGTATTTCTTGTGATAGGTGCCAACGGACTGGTAATCTTGGCCCAAAAGATCAAATGCCCATGAGCCCAATAATAAATGTAGAAATTTTTGATGTTTGGGGCATTGACTTTATGGGCCCATTTCCCTCGTCTAATGGTTGTTTATATATACTATTGGCTGTGGACTATGTATCAAAGTGGGTGGAAGCAAAAGCCACCAGGACTAACGATTCAAAAGTGGTTGCAGGTTTCTTGAAAACTAACATATTTTCCAGGTTTGGAGTGCCACGTGTGCTAATCAGTGATGGAGGTTCTCACTTTTGCAACCGTACAATCGAGGCTTTGCTGAAGAAGTATGGGGTAACCCATAAGGTGTCCACGCCCTACCTACCCTCAGACCAGTGGCCAAGCAGAGGTATCCAACAGGGAGATCAAGAGGATACTTGAGAAGACAGTGGGCCCGACAAGGAAGGATTGGAGCCAGAGATTGGATGATGCGTTGTGGGCCTACAGAACAGCCTACAAGACGCCTATTGGGATGTCTCCCTTTCGGTTGGCCTACGGAAAGGCATGCCACCTTCCAGTGGAGCTAGAGCACAAGGCTTGGTGGGCTGTCCAGAAGTTTAACATGGATTATGATGAAGCGGGCCTACATAGGAAGCTACAACTAAATGAGCTTGAGGAGATAAGGAATGAGGCCTACGATGCTTCATGGATCTACAAGGAGAAGACAAAGGCCTACCATGACAAAATGATTCGCGGAAAAAGCTTCCAAGTGGGCCAGAAAGTTCTGTTATTCCATTCCAGACTTAAGCTATTCCCGGGTAAACTTCGTTCTCGTTGGGTTGGTCCATTTATAGTTACAAATGTGTTTGCTCATGGTGCTGTAGAGATCAAGAGTGAGAAGACGGGGAAGGAGTTCAAGGTAAATGGGCATCGTCTCAAGCCCTACTATGAGTCCTTGGTGGGGCACACATTGGAAGAGATACCCCTCAAGGAGGCACCCCATGACGTGTGAACAAGGAGAAGAGTCCAGGCTGAAGGACTATAAATATTAAGCGCTACATGGGAGGCAACCCATTTCAACCGAAGCTGTGAAGGAGCCATCAACGAGAGTTTGACATTTCTATCCCTTCATTTGCTTAGCTTGAATTGTACTTGTGTCTTTGTTTATTGTTTGTTTATTTTACCCTTCCCTTAGCTTGAATTGTACATTGTAGTATAGTGGTAAGTATTCCCGCCTGTCACGCGGGTGACCCGGGTTCGATCCCCGGCAACGGCGCCAAAAATTGATGCGGCTGAAATAGCCTCACAATTTAACCCTGCAAAATGTAGTTGTCAGTATAGGATAAGCAGGGATCGTTCAGTCCGGGGATTGTAGGGTTCACCTACACAAAAAGGTCAATTAACAAATAAAAGAATAAAATGGGGGGTTTTGAAAGTTGGTTTCTAATCTACTTAAAATAAAAACAAAACAAATAAAACTATATACAATGATCGACTTCCCTAACCTTGACCAATACCACTAAGAAATTACTAAGTGTAAAAATAGAAAATCCATTTCAACATGCTACAAAAATGTGCCCATCTTAAATGCCTAGATAAGAGCCTAAATGAAAAGCCTTAGCGGATCAATCCACTTATCTGATTCATTCTAATGTAGGCTTGGATCGGAAAAGTCCTTACCAAGCCTAATACTACTAATTTTCGAAAACACTCAGCGTAATTCTCTTAACTAGTAGTATTATCTAACCCTAGAATCAACTCACACGTGCAAATTAACCATTAGACATAGAATTTAACACGTAATTTCCAGAATCGTTTAATGATAGGAGCATTTTAATGCGACGTTTTACTCGCTTTTCCCTGCATTTTCTGCGTTATTTCCTTAATAAAACCCTGTTTAGGAAAGTTTCCATTCTTTGATTGGGAAAGTTCCTATTTGTAGAAAGTTTCTATTTTTGTAGTTTCTATTTATCATTTTTAGTAAGTTTCCATTTTCAGTAATTTCTATTTTTCATTTTTTAGAAAGTTTCCATTTTCAGTTTAGGAAAGTTGCCATTTTTCATTTTAGGAAAGTTTCTATTTTTCTTACTAGTTTCTATTTTCAGGACCTCCGAGCTAGAAAGTGGAAATGAACTCACAAATGGAAAGAGGAGCTTGCGATCACCAAGGGGAGCAAAGATGAAGAACAATGAGCCACAGAAATGAGCAGAAATGAAGAAAAGAAGTTTTCCTGGTCCAACCAGGAAACCCTGCGAAAATGAGAAAAGCCCACCAATGAAGTTTCCAACGTTACTATGAAAAAGAAATGGAAAAATAAAGTGTTGTGACGTTGGAAGATGACATGGCATAGAAGTGACGCATGGAGGCCCAAAAACTCTCAAGACTTGTTGGATTTTCGGCTAATTGGATAAAAGCCCACCAAAGCCCATGGAACTAGGGTTTGTGACGCAAACCCTAGCACTAAAGTTGTTGTTGCCGTGAATTTGCAAGAGAGAAACAAGGAGGTGGCGTCCAAGAAAATCAGAAATTAAAAGGAGATTTTCTAGGGTTATTTTTATGGAAATAAATCAAGAGATAAACCCTAGAGACTCCTAGCCGTCCAAGCAAGAGAGAAACAAGGAATTGCCGTGCAAAATAAAAGAGAAACCCTAGAGAATTCGGCCAAGGGATAATGAAGAGAGAAACTAGGGTTTTGCCGTGTGGAAAATCAGAAATTCAAGAGAGATTTCGTGGAGATTTCTTAGGGAGCTTTTAAAGGAAAGAGAATATGTGTTGAACACAAAAAGCTCTCAAAGGAGTCTAGGTTCGTCCCCCTTTATTCTCTAAATATATTGTTGCCGAAATTGGTGAAGGAAATTAGAAAATATCTCTATATATTTCGGCAAGATTATTTAGGGAATTAATTCTGGAATTTTGTGATTGGTTGCACCACCTCATAGGGCTTATGTGGCACGAAATCATTGGAGGAAATTATGTGGAGGAAGCAAGCTATTGCCGTGAGTTTCTCTAGGGTTTTACACGGCTTGAAGACCTAGAAGCCGTCCCCTATATATTCCTCTCTTCTCTCAACGTCAAGGGTTCCTAGTTCCACACTTTTGCATTTACACTTTGAGAAAAAAATCAGAAACTCTCCCTAGCCTAGCCGTGTTCATCTCCATCCTCTAGGGCAACCACGAAGTTCAAGCAAGGCCAAGGAAGAAGAAGACAAGCCGTGCACACCATCCATCACCACCCTTGGAGATTGCTTTCGAAATTCAAGAGTCCATTCATGATAGGAGCATTTTAATGCGACATTTTAACTGTTATTTCCCTATATTTTCTGCGTTATTTCCTTAATAAAACTCTGTTTAGGAAAGTTTCCATTCTTCGAATGGGAAAGTTCCTAATTGTAGAAAGTTTCCGTTTTGTAGTTTCTATTTTCCATTTTTAGAAAGTTTCCATTTTAGTTTAAGAAAGTTTCCATTTCTTATTTTAGAAAGCTTCTATTTTCAGGTTTTTGGAATAAATAAGCTGAATTGAGTTCATAAATGGAACGAGAAGCTTCATGAAGATGACATGGCAAGGAGGAAATCAAGGAAGAGTTTTTAAAAAAAGGAAAATATATTTTCCTTGGGTATTAAATTTTCCGTGTCATACCTAAAGAAAAATAAGGTGACAATGAGGGAATTAAAGATGATTGATTGAGGATTTCAAGGGGAGATTTTCTTGGGAGATTTTTATGGAAAGAAATATTGTTGGAGGAGTAAATTGGTGTGATTGCCAACGTGAAAATCAGAAATAATCAAGAAGGTGACGCAAAGAGAGATTCAAGGGAGATATTTATGGAAGGAAAATATGTGTGCACCAAGGAAAAGCTAAAAAGGCGTCTAGATTCATCCCTAAATTCCCTAAAGGAATGTTGGCCGAAATTCATGAAGAAAATCAGAATAATTTCAAGGAAATTCGGCAATTAAATATTGGGGAGGTATTTTAGAGAATTTTGATTGGTTGGAACACATCACAAGCTTACTTGGCGAATTATCATTGGTTGAAGCTATGTGGAAAATTCTGATTGCTTTGTGAACCCTAGCCGTGCTCCTATATATACCCACCTCTTTGACGTTGAGAAGGGTTCCTCTCCCCCATACAATTTACACATTAGAAAAAAATCAGAAAACTCTCTCTAGCCTAGCCGTGAGTTCTACCACCCTCTAGTCATCTCCACGAGTTCAAGCAAGGCCAAAGGAAGAAGAAGACAAGCCGTGAGCATCATCCTCCATCACCATCCTTGAAGCTTGCTTTCAAGATTCAAGAGACCACTACATCAATCGTTCATCCCATCTTCATCCACGGTGTAATCCGATTCTCCTTTGTAACCTTTGCTTTGAATTTCGTTGGTTATGAACTAGTTGACATATGTGTTTGAACAAATATTAATTTCTGGAATTTTTATGATTAATTGAGAATTTTCAGATTCATATTATTGTTCTTCGAGAGTTGCTTATGTGGGTTTGTTTAATTAAATTTGCGTTATAGATAACTTTTGTATTTTAATCTTATGTGGTTGCAAACACTTAGGGTTTTGATATAATTGGTGCTAGGTTTAAGAACATGAAATCGACTTTTCGTTTTGTGTAAACTTGAATCAAAGTAGTAAAGGTTTTGTACAAAGATCGAATTTAATTAACGAGGATTGCAATTAGGTGGACTTTTCCATACTAAGTTGTACACTTGAGTTGATAGCCTTTCTCTATGTGTAATGCGTTAAACATGACATGATTGACTAGCTTTCTAGGGTTTGATTGCATGTTTGATAGGATTAATCTAGGTGCTTTCGCTTAGGTTAATTAGCATTGAAAAGTAAAAAATGGGAATTCAATTGCTTTCGAATGTTTCACATGATCAACTCCTTTCTCATGACTTAGATGAACAATATTAGGGTTTGAGTCAATTTTAATCATATGTTTTGGTTTTGATCTTTGTTCTCTCATTCCATTTGTATTTTTATGTTTTTGCATTTTAATTGTCTTGTTAACTTAGTTTTATTTTCGAAAAACCAAAAACAAAATCCCCCCTTTTCGTAAATATGTATATATTTTGTTATATCTTTGTAAATATTATACTTTGTTTTAATTTTAATTGTTTAATTGTTTGACAATGACAGGTGTACCCTCAATCCCCGGAATAGAACGATCCCTATTTGCTTATACTACTAACGATAATGACAGGGTTAAATTGGTCGCTTCCCAAAAGCGACATCAATTTTTGGCGCCGTTGCCGGGGATTGAAAAATCACTTGTTTTTGTTTATAATTGTTGTATATAAACTGTTTGAAATTTAGTTCAAATTAACTAGGATGTTTTTTATATTGTTGAATATGAGTTTTAATTGTAAGTTGTAAATTGAATGGAATAGGTGAAGTCTCTTTTGTTAATATTGGCCTAAACCCCTTATTGGTACCTAGTTCAGGTCCCTTAAGGTTGAGGGCGGCCTTTATTAACACTTGTTGAACTGTCTTCACACTTATGAACTTTTTCATCTTAGTAAGTATAGCCTATGTGGAATGGTGTCTAGGAAGGGGACAACGATCATGACGGTTTTTGAATCCAGAAGTGCTTGCAAATGGGCCTAAACCACTATGTGGGAGTAGCTCATGCCAAAATGGATTTTTCCTCTCGTGTTCGTCCTCCCCTACCTGGCCATTTCAGTAAGGTTGCCCAAAGGATTTGAAAGGGAGTTTGTGTCTAGGCGACTATACTTGGGCCGCACGTCCACTTGATTTACCGCTTGGAATTAGAGTCGATATCAACAATATTTATAACAAAGAAAATGATGTGATACACTAAGGTACAAAAAAAAAAAAAAAAACACTTGTGTAAATATTTTTCGTGTTTTTTTTTTACTCACTTGTGTACTTAACTTGTGTCTTATGTACTGACTTGTTAACTTGTGTACTTAACTTGTTAATATTACATGTAGTTTGTAATTCACTAACTCGTTATACTTGTTTATATATATATATATATATATTTTTTTTTTTTTTGTATTTCTTTGTTAATTATAGTCACTAACTTTATTTAATGGAGGTACCGTCTGGCTGAAAGACGTTAAATTCAAGCGCTGCTTGGGAGGCAACCCAATTCAGAAGCAGCTGTGAAGGAGTCTTCAACAACACAGATTTGCTTTCTCTTTCCCAATTTCTTTTTATTTTTATTTTTATTTTTCTTCTTTGTTTTTATTTTAGAATTTTTCTTCGTAAATATCTTCTATCTATGCTTATTTGTTTCATTGCATGTTTATAATTGATTACATTGAGGACAATGCAATATTTAAGTGTGGGGGAAGAGATTTATACTTTTGTTCTTTTATCTTGAGTCATATATTGAAAAATACAAAAAAAGTGAAAAATGTCAAAAATTTAAAAAAAAAATTGCTTTTGTTTTTGTTTGAGTCTTAGGATGCCCTTCCAACTATCTAGGATGAGTTTATATCTCTGAAATTATGGCTAAAAGAAGATCACAATATTGAGATGATTTCTAAAATGGTATTCTTTGGTTAATTGAGATATATGAAAAATGTATGCATGTGTAGTGGATATGGATTTCGTGACCTTGGTACAGAATATGAGCATGTTAAGTTGAGTTTTGATTCATAAAAGCCCATGTGAGATATTTGAGCCCATGTCCCTTTTTCTTAGAGTGATAAATGAAAATATATTCTTAATTTCTTGGCGATATTTTGATGATCTCATTATTCTTTCATTTGATTGATTGCTTGCCATAGATTAAGTTTGATGGACTAGAGAATGCTAGAATTTGCTCTTGTGCTTGTTGAGACGTGATATCAATACATGGCCCTGATTCTGGAAAGGATAGAGGCACCCTAGGAATTACCACCATTGCCAAATAAGCCTGTGTCCCCTTTTGTGCCCGTCGTGGGACTCCCTTAGATAAACCCCTTTGAGCCTACGTTAAGCTTTTTTTTCTTTCATCACCCTTAAAATCCTTAACCCTGAACCTTAGTATAGTTACAATCCTACCCTTTGTTCTAAGAACTTAGTGGAGCTATCTTTTGAGACTACTACATGGATTTGGCGTAAGGATGAAGGATGAGAAGAGGTGAAAGTTCAAGTGTGGGGGTAGACTTGTCCATAAAAAAAAATGTATGTGAAAGCCGTGAAAAAGAAATGAAAAAAAAAAATTGTACACGGCTAGAAAGAAAAAGAAAGAAAGAAAAATGTCTATGGATTTTAGTTCCCCATACTTGGTGAGTTTGGAGTTTGTTTTAAATTGAAGGCCCATTACAGAAAAATTTGGCCTTTGTCCAATTCACTAGAGTTCAAAGGAAGTTTAGAGTGAAGATTGGGCCGAACATGAAGACATTAGGCCCTTTTATGTTACCTCTATGGGATGTGACGTTTTTGCAATGCCTTGGTGGATTTCTAGAAGTCTCTACATCTACATGAGCTCTGCTAGGTTTTTAGGACACTTTGTTAAATTCCTTACCTTTCATTTCTTAAAACCTTGAGCCTTAGCCCCATTACAACCTTTGAGAAGACCTTCTTGATCCTTAAGATGGGACAGCCTTTAATGTGGAGATGAGTTACAAGAGTTGAACCTATGGCTTGGGTCCATCCGTGCAAGTAGTTGGTATCTTTCATGAGATCTTTTGAAAAAAAAAAAATTATATTCACAAAGTGCTTTTCGTTTCTTATATATGTGAGCTATTTGATTGCCTCAAAATATTTTCTCTCACATATAATTGAGTGATTATAAGCTTTTAAGCATTGCCTTGAATTCTGAGAGAAGAAAGAGTGGATATACCTTGTGAGGATATGAATCATACTTGTTTGAAGCATGCTTAACAGAAACCATCACCATTGTTACAACCAAGTCCTACTTGTGTATGTGTAAATTATGTGTTTCAATTAACTCTCGAATGCTTAAACATTGACTCTTGGTTAAGTGCTAATCTTGGTGTTGTGAAAGTAAGAGATTGCTGAGACAAAAAGTTGAAGGGCAATAGAATTTTCGTTTGGTTCAGTCTTTAAATTTTCGTTGAGTCTTAGTGTGTGTCTTTGTGTAATTTTGCTAAGGGACTAGCAAAAGCTAAGTGTGGGGGAATTTGATAGGAGCATTTTAATGCGACATTTTAACTGTTATTTCCCTATATTTTCTGCGTTATTTCCTTAATAAAACTCTGTTTAGGAAAGTTTCCATTCTTCGAATGGGAAAGTTCCTAATTGTAGAAAGTTTCCGTTTTGTAGTTTCTATTTTCCATTTTTAGAAAGTTTCCATTTTAGTTTAAGAAAGTTTCCATTTCTTATTTTAGAAAGCTTCTATTTTCAGGTTTTTGGAATAAATAAGCTGAATTGAGTTCATAAATGGAACGAGAAGCTTCATGAAGATGACATGGCAAGGAGGAAATCAAGGAAGAGTTTTTAAAAAAAGGAAAATATATTTTCCTTGGGTATTAAATTTTCCGTGTCATACCTAAAGAAAAATAAGGTGACAATGAGGGAATTAAAGATGATTGATTGAGGATTTCAAGGGGAGATTTTCTTGGGAGATTTTTATGGAAAGAAATATTGTTGGAGGAGTAAATTGGTGTGATTGCCAACGTGAAAATCAGAAATAATCAAGAAGGTGACGCAAAGAGAGATTCAAGGGAGATATTTATGGAAGGAAAATATGTGTGCACCAAGGAAAAGCTAAAAAGGCGTCTAGATTCATCCCTAAATTCCCTAAAGGAATGTTGGCCGAAATTCATGAAGAAAATCAGAATAATTTCAAGGAAATTCGGCAATTAAATATTGGGGAGGTATTTTAGAGAATTTTGATTGGTTGGAACACATCACAAGCTTACTTGGCGAATTATCATTGGTTGAAGCTATGTGGAAAATTCTGATTGCTTTGTGAACCCTAGCCGTGCTCCTATATATACCCACCTCTTTGACGTTGAGAAGGGTTCCTCTCCCCCATACAATTTACACATTAGAAAAAAATCAGAAAACTCTCTCTAGCCTAGCCGTGAGTTCTACCACCCTCTAGTCATCTCCACGAGTTCAAGCAAGGCCAAAGGAAGAAGAAGACAAGCCGTGAGCATCATCCTCCATCACCATCCTTGAAGCTTGCTTTCAAGATTCAAGAGACCACTACATCAATCGTTCATCCCATCTTCATCCACGGTGTAATCCGATTCTCCTTTGTAACCTTTGCTTTGAATTTCGTTGGTTATGAACTAGTTGACATATGTGTTTGAACAAATATTAATTTCTGGAATTTTTATGATTAATTGAGAATTTTCAGATTCATATTATTGTTCTTCGAGAGTTGCTTATGTGGGTTTGTTTAATTAAATTTGCGTTATAGATAACTTTTGTATTTTAATCTTATGTGGTTGCAAACACTTAGGGTTTTGATATAATTGGTGCTAGGTTTAAGAACATGAAATCGACTTTTCGTTTTGTGTAAACTTGAATCAAAGTAGTAAAGGTTTTGTACAAAGATCGAATTTAATTAACGAGGATTGCAATTAGGTGGACTTTTCCATACTAAGTTGTACACTTGAGTTGATAGCCTTTCTCTATGTGTAATGCGTTAAACATGACATGATTGACTAGCTTTCTAGGGTTTGATTGCATGTTTGATAGGATTAATCTAGGTGCTTTCGCTTAGGTTAATTAGCATTGAAAAGTAAAAAATGGGAATTCAATTGCTTTCGAATGTTTCACATGATCAACTCCTTTCTCATGACTTAGATGAACAATATTAGGGTTTGAGTCAATTTTAATCATATGTTTTGGTTTTGATCTTTGTTCTCTCATTCCATTTGTATTTTTATGTTTTTGCATTTTAATTGTCTTGTTAACTTAGTTTTATTTTCGAAAAACCAAAAACAAAATCCCCCCTTTTCGTAAATATGTATATATTTTGTTATATCTTTGTAAATATTATACTTTGTTTTAATTTTAATTGTTTAATTGTTTGACAATGACAGGTGTACCCTCAATCCCCGGAATAGAACGATCCCTATTTGCTTATACTACTAACGATAATGACAGGGTTAAATTGGTCGCTTCCCAAAAGCGACATCAATTCATCACTTCATTCATCTCATCTTCATCACGGTGTAATCCGATTCTCCTTGTAACCTTTGCTTTGTAATTTTCGTTGGTTATGCCTTAGTTGACACAATTGTTTGAACAAATATTGATTTCTGAAATTTTATGATTAATTGTTAATTTTCAGATTCATATATTGTGATTTATGGTTGCTTTTGTGTGAGTGTTTGATTAAATTTGCATGATAGAAATCTTTTGTATGATAATCTTGAATGGTTCGAAACATTTAGGGTTTTTATGTGAATGTTGCTACGAATTTAAGAACATGGATCAACTTTTTGGTTTTGTGTTCTTGAATCAATAAGTAGTAAAGGTTTTGTACAAAAACCGAATTTAATCAAAGAAGATTGCAATTAGGTGGACTTTTTCATACTAAGTTGCACATTCGAGTTGATAGCCTTTCTAGGTGCTTAATGCGTTAAACATGACATGATTGACTAGCTTTCTAGGGTTTGATTGCATGTTTGATAGGATTAGTCTAGGTGCTTTCGCTTAGGTTAATTAGCATTGAAAGTAAAATATGGGAAATTGTTTGCTTTTGAACGTTTCACATGATCAACTCCTCTTGCATGACTATGATGAACAATGGTGAACTTGAATCAATTTTTATCATGAGTTTCGACTTTGATCTTTGTTCTTGCATTCCATTTGTATTTTTATGTTTTTGCATTTTAATTATTTAGTTAGCTTTTATTTTCGGAAATAGAAAACCAAAAATCAAAAATCCCCCCTTTTTCGTAAATATGTATATATTTTGTTATATTTTTGTAAATATTATACTTTGTTTTAATTTTAATTGTTTAATTGTTTGACAATGACAGGTGTACCCTCAATCCCCGGAATAGAACGATCCCTATTTATTCTATACTACTAATGACATTTCAGGGTTAAATTGGTCGCTTCCTAAAAGCGACATCATTTAACCATTGAACATAGTTTTTACCACTTTTTAGAACTAATTGCTACTTGTTTAACTCAGCGTCTTAACAAATAACAATTACTCTTGGCAAATTAAGAAAACACACAAGAACTCTCACCGTTATTCTAGCATGTAAACTTATGAACCTAACTCTGAAAATTACCTAAACACGTAAAAGGGCACAAGATTGTAACATGCATCATAAAAGAATTCTCGAAATTAACTCAATAATAAACTGAAAATCTCAAAAATATTAATAAAAATATTCTGAAAATTCCATGTCTCCAATTACACAACTCGCAAATTGAAACACACAAAACCGAAACAAAAATTATAAGTAGAGTCATAGTTACACTTTGAAGCTTTCCTCAGCGGCTTAGCAACAAGGTGATGAACTTGTCTCTACTATGGTGGTGGAGCGTCCTTGACTCAGCGCCTTAGAGCTTTGTAGATTGATGGATGGATGGTGGTCACGGTCTTGTAAGATATGGAGGTTTGAGGAGTGAATTGGGTAGTCTTGGAATGATCTTGGCTGGTAAGTGATCTTGGCTGGGAAGTGATGCAAATTCAGTTCTGGACGTTGCCTATTTATAGGGGAGCATTGGTTGGCTTTCCCAACTGAAACGTCTTCTTTATGGCCTTAACTCCTCTCATAATGGGGCAATTCCTTTAATTTCCAAGCTGAAACGTCTTTCTCTTATTTATTTTTCCAGCTGAAACATCTTTTTCTTTTATTCCTCAACTGAAAACGTCTTTCTCTTATTTATTTTCCAGCTGAAACGTCTTTCTCTTTTATTCCTCAACTGAAAACATCTTTTCTCCTTTATTTCCCTTCTTCATTGCTTGGTCAAATATCTTAATGCTTTATTTTATGACTCCATCATTGCTGTTTCCAAGAGTTCAACCAGGCAACGTTTCCTACAACAAGCAAGAGAATATCAGAATTTTCTAGAGAAAATAAAGGGAAATTAAAATTTAAAGACCGCAAAAATAGTTGACAGTTAGGAATCCTGATCCAGCTAGGATTTTACATGAATTTTACTTTTTCCGCCTATTTCACTCCAAACACTCAACAAGACTCTAAAAACGACTCAATGATTAAAAACACTAAACTTAAGGGAGAAACAAGGCTAAAATGAGGCACATAATTAATAATATCGTCACACTTTTTTGCTCCTATCAACTACCCCACACTTAGCTTTTGCTAGTCCCTTAGCAAAACAAAAATACAAAACAAAACGACTCAACAAAAAAAAACAAGTAAATGACTCTACTTCCCCTAACTGTTGTCTCAGAGATTCCAAACTCATGGCTTTCATGTTAAACACTTAATCAAAATCGCATAGATAATTCCATGGTTAATAAACATGTGACATTCATATGACTAAGCAAGATATGGAGAACTTAAGTTATACAGTGAATGATAGCATGTTTTGAACAAGTCCAATCCAAACTCATAAGGCATACTCTCGATTTTTCTCTCAGAAATGGCTATGCTTAAAAGCTTCACTCTCAAGTATATGCAAGAGAATAAATTGTAAGGCAACAAACAGCTTGCATATTTCATCAATAAAAGCATTTTGTGAAGATTTATTAAAGACCTCATGAAATGACTAAGTGCACAAATGGACCTAAACCATAAGCTCGACTGCGTAACTGACTCCACTAACCAAAGACTGCCCATCTCAAGGATCAAGTAAGCACTTAAAACAGGTTGTAATGGGGCTAAGCTAGGGTTTTCGAAATGAAGATTAAGGATACAAAAATCCTAAGGACCTAGCAGAGCATATATGGACCACCTTATGTCATCATTTTTGTACGCCAAATATCATTGTTTTGGGCTAAACCTTCACTCTAACCAACATGGGAATGGACAAAGGCATAATTTTCAACTTTGAGCCTTCTGCAAATTTGAAAGTCCAAAACCACACTTCAACAATTTCCCAAGAGTTTTCTTTTGCCGTTTTTCTTTCTTTCTTTTTCATTTTCATTTTCTTTCAATTTTTTTTTTACGGCAAATTTTTTTTTCCTTCTTTTTTCTTGGATTTTCCCCACCCCACACTGGTCTTTCATCGTCACCCCTACATACTATGTCATGCTCTACTAAGTCCCTAAGACAAGGGTAGAGATATCCTGTACTAAGCTCATGGTAGGGTAGTGAGGGTGATGAAACAAAGGTTTTCAACGTAGGCTCAAAGGGGTTCATTCTAAGGAGTCCCACGACGGGCACAATTGGGGACACATGCTTGTTTGGCTATGGTGGTTACCCTAATGCCTTCTATCCTATCCAGGATCAGGGCATATTATGGCATACAAGTTTTGACAGTCACAACAGCCGAGTTCTAGTACTCTCTAGTCCATTAAAATCTACGGCACATGATCATTGGATTTTCAAAGAATGATGAGGTTTTGCAAATGCAGCCATGAAATTATGAATTTATCAATAAGCACTCGAAAAGAAGGTATTTTAGCTCAACAGCTCACTTAGGGTCAAATGAATCAGACTTAATCCTAGCAAGTATAAAACCGAAATATGAAACACAAAACCTAAAACAAAAGTTAACGCAAAATTTTTTTATTTTTCTGTATTTTCCGATTTTTTATTTTGTTTTCTTTTTATAACCACACAACTAGCTCCTAAAAACAAAGTGAAATGTTATACCCTTCCCCCACACTTAAATCATGCATTGTCCTCAATGTATAAACAAGTATAAAGCATACAAAACATCAATCAAGCATGGCATAAGAGTTAACGCAAAGAAACCTAAAACAAAAACAAAGTTTTCGAAAATAAAAGAGAATGGAAGAGTTCAAGAGAGCAAATCTGCGTTGATGGCTCCTCCACAGCTACGGATGAAATGGGTTGCCTCCCATGCAGCGCTTAATGTTTAAAGTCTTTTAGCCTAGACTGGCACCTTCATTTATTCTTCTGGTTGTGGGGCCTTTTGGAGGGGTACATCCTCCACATTATGCTCCACAAACGCCTCATAGTAAGGCTTAAGACGATGTCCATTCACCTTGAATTCCGCTCCAGTTGTTTGACTCTTTATCTGTATAGCACCATGAGGAAAAACATTAGTAACCATAAAAGGACCAACCCATCTAGAACGCAGCTTACCAGGAAAAAGTCTCAATCTAGAATGAAATAAAAGAACTTTTTGACCAACTACAAAGGTCTTTCCACGAATCATTCTATCATGAAAAGCCTTTGTCTTTTCCTTGTAAATCCGTGCACTATCATAGGCATCATTCCGAATTTCCTCAAGCTCATTGAGTTGCAACTTCCTATGAAGTCCAGCTTCATCCAAATCCATGTTAAATGTCTTAACTGCCCACCAAGCTCAATGCTCCAATTCCACAGGTAAGTGGCACGCCTTCCCATACACCAAACGAAATGGAGACATCCCAATTGGAGTCTTGAAAGCCGTCCTATATGCCCAAAGAGCATCCTCCAAACGTTGGCTCCAATCCTTCCTTGAAGGACTCACGGTTTTCTCAAGTACCCTCTTGATTTCCCTATTTGAAACTTCTGCTTGTCCACTAGTTTGAGGATGATAAGGCGTTGAAACCTTGTGAGTAACGTTGTACTTCCGAAGCAAAGCCTCAATGGTCTTGTTGCAAAAGTGAGAACCTCCATCACTAATGAGTGCTCTAGGCATGCCAAACCTACTAAAAATGTTAGACTTTATAAACTCTGCAACAACCTTAGAATCATTAGTCCTGGTGGCTTTCGCTTCCACCCACTTAGAAACATAATCAACAGCCAAGAGAATATAGAGAAAACCATTAGATGAAGGAAAAGGACCCATAAAATCGATACCCCAAACATCAAAAATTTCGACAACTATTATAGAATTTAAAGGCATTTGATCTTTAGGCCCTAAATTTCCAGTTCTTTGGCATCTATCACATGTCATACAGAATTCATATGCATCTTTAAACAAAGTAGGCCAATAAAACCCAGTGTCCAACACCTTCCTAGCCGTTCTAGTAGAGCCAAAGTGATGCGCCTAAAAGGCAAGCGCATAATTTAACCCTAGAAATATCATTAGTAGTATAAGCAAGTAGGGATCGTTCTATTCCGGGGATTGTGGGTACACCTGTCATTGTCAAACAATTAAACAATTAAAATTAAAACAAAGTATAATATTCACAAAGATATTCACAACTATAAACATTATTTACGAAAAAGGGGGGTTTTGGATTTTGATTTCGAAAATTATCCTAAGTAAACAAAACAATTAAACTGCAAAAACGTAAATACAAAGATGGAATGAGAGAACAAAGATCAAAACCGAAACTTATGATTAAAATCGATTCAAACCCTAATATTGTTCATCTAAGTCATGAGAAAGGAGTTGATCATGTGAAACATTCGAAAGCAAATGAATTCCCATTTTTTACTTTTCAATGCTAATTAACCTAAGCGAAAGCACCTAGATTAATCCTATCAAACATGCAATCAAACCCTAGAAAGCTAGTCAATCATGTCATGTTTAACGCATTACACATAGAGAAAGGCTATCAACTCAAGTGTACAACTTAGTATGGAAAAGTCCACCTAATTGCAATCCTCGTTAAATAAATTCGATCTTTGTACAAAACCTTTACTACTTTGATTCAAGTTTACACAAAACGAAAAGTCGATTTCATGTTCTTAAACCTAGCACCAATTATATCGAAACCCTAAGTGTTTGCAACCACATAAGATTAAAATACAAAAGTTATCTATAACGCAAATTTAATTAAACAAACCCACATAAGCAACTCTCGAATCACAATAATATGAATCTGAAAATTCTCAATTAATCATAAAAATTCCAGAAATTAATATTTGTTCAAACACATATGTCAACTCGTTCATAACCAACGAAATTCAAAGCAAAGGTTACAAAGGAGAATCGGATTACACCGTGAGATGGGGATGGTGATGAACGATTGATGTGGTGGTCTCTTGAATCTCGAAAGCAAGCTTCAAGGTTGGAGATGGATGATGGATGCTCACGGCTATGCTTCTTCTCCCTTGGCCTTGCTTGAACTCGTGGAGGTGACTAGAGGATGGAGAAACTCACGGCTATGCTAAGAAGATTTTCTGATTTTTTTCTAAAGTGTAAATTGTATGGGAAGAGGAACTTGACGTCTAGAGGAAGGGGGAGTTTTATATAGGAGCATGGCTAGGGTTCACAAAGCAATCAGAATTTTCCACATAGCTTCAACCAATGATAATTCGCCAAGTAAGCTTGTGATGTGGTCCAACCAATCATAGAATGCCAAGTAAGCCTTGTGATGTGTTCCAACCAATCATAATTCTCTAAAATACCTCCCTAATATTTAATTGCTGAATTTCCTAGAAAATTATTCTGATTTTCTTCATGAATTTCAGCCAACATTCCTTTAGGGAATTTAGGGATGAATCTGGACGCCTTTTGAGCTTTTCCTTGGTGCACACATATTTTCCTTCCGTAAATATTTCCCTTGAATCTCTCTTTGCGTCATCTCCTTGATTATTTCTGATTTTCATGTTGGCAATCACACCAATTTACTCCTCCAACAATATTTCTTTCCATAAAAATCTCCTTTGATTTATTCCACGTGAAATTCTCAATCAATCACCTTAATTCCCACGTTGTCACCCTGTTTTTCCTTAAGTATTACACGGCAAATTTAATCCACAAGGAAAATATATTTTCCTTTTTTTAAAAAAAAACTCTTCCTTGATTCTCTCCTTGCCATGTCATCTTCATGAAGCTTCTCGTTCCATTTATGAACTCAATTCAGCTTATTTATTCCAAAAACCTGAAAATAGAAGCTTTCTAAAATAAGAAATGGAAACTTTCTTAAACTAAAATGGAAACTTTCTAAAAATGGAAAATAGAAACTACAAAACGGAAACTTTCTACAATTAGGAACTTTTGATAGGAGCATTTTAATGCGACGTTTTAACTGCATTTCCCTGTACTTTCTGCGTTATTTCCTTAATAAAACCCTGTTTAGGAAAGTTTCCATTCTTTGATTGGGAAAGTTCCTATTTGTAGAAAGTTTCTATTTTTGTAGTTTCTATTTATCATTTTTAGTAAGTTTCCATTTTCAGTAGTTTCTATTTTTCATTTTTAGAAAGTTTCTCATTTTCAGTTTAGGAAAGTTGCCATTTTTCATTTTAGGAAAGTTTCTATTTTTCTTATTAGTTTCTATTTTCAGGACCTCCGAGCTAAAAAGTGGAAATGAACTCACAAATGGAAAGAGGAGTTTGCGAAAGTCAAGGGGAGTAAAAATGAAGAACAATGAGCCACAGAAATGAGCAGAAATGAAGAAAAGAAGTTTTCCTGGTCCAACCAGGAAACCCTGGGAAAAGGAGGAAAGCTTACCTATGAAGTTTCCAACGTTATCATGAAAAAGAAATGGAAAAATGAAGTGTTATGACGTTGGAAGGTGACAAGGCTTGAAGTTGAAGCAAGGCCCAAGAACTCTCAAGACTCATTGGATTTTCGGCAAATTGGATCAAAGGCCCATGAAGCCCATACATTTAGGGTTTATGACGCATGAATAAACCCTAGGGGAGTGTTGCCGTTCAAAGCAAGAGAAAAACAAGGAAAGTGGCGTCCAAAAATCAGAAATTAAAAGGAGATTTTCTAGGGAGATTTTCTAGGGCTATTTTTAAGGAAAGAAAATCTACTTGAAGAAACCCTAGATGAATTGCCGTGAGGAATGAAGAGAAATACAAGGTAGAACGTGAAAACCTTAGGGTTTTTGACGGCAAAGAGATATCCTAGAGAGTTTTAAGGAAAGAGAAAAAAGTGGAGACCAAGAAAAGCTCAAAAGAAGTCTAGATACATTCCTACATTCCCTAAAGAGTTTTGGCCGAAATTAAATGACAAAAATCAGAAATTATCTCTATATTTCGGCAAGAATTATTTAGGGAATTAATATGGGAATTTTGTGATTGGTTGCACCACCTCATAGGGCTTATGTGGCAAGAATTCATTGGAGGAAATTATGTGGAGGAAGCAAGCACATGCCGTGAACTTCTCTAGGGTTTTGGGCGGCTTGGACACCTAGGGGCCGTCCCCTATATATTCTCACACATTCTCAACGTCAGGGGGTTCCCACTTTTTCGTTTACACTTTGAAGAAAAATCAGAAAATCTCTCTAGCCTAGCCGTGTTCATCTCCATCCTCTAGGGCAACCACGAAGTTCAAGCAAGGCCAAGGAAGAAGAGGACAAGCCGTGCACATCATCCATCACCATCCTTGAAGATTGCTTTCGAAATTCAAGAGACCATTCATCACTTCATTCATCTCATCCTCATCACGGTGTAATCCGATTCTCCTTGTAACCTTTGCTTTGTAATTTTCGTTGGTTATGCCTTAGTTGACACAATTGTTTGAACAAATATTGATTTCTGAAATTTTATGATTAATTGTTAATTTTCAGATTCATATATTGTGATTTATGGTTGCTTTTGTGTGAGTGTTTGATTAAATTTGCATGATAGAAATCTTTTGTATGATAATCTTGAATGGTTCGAAACATTTAGGGTTTTTATGTGAATGTTGCTATGAATTTGAGAACATGGATCAACTTTTTGGTTTTGTGTTCTTGAATCAATAAGTAGTAAAGGTTTTGTACAAAAACCGAATTTAATCAAAGAAGATTGCAATTAGGTGGACTTTTCCATACTAAGTTGCACATTTGAGTTGATAGCCTTTCTAGGTGCTTAATGCATTAAACATGACATGATTGACTAGCTTTCTAGGGTTTGATTGCATGTTTGATAGGAGTAATCTAGGTGCTTTCACTTAGGTTAATTAGCATTGAAAGTAAAATATGGGAAATTGTTTGCTTATGAACGTTTCACATGATCAACTCCTCTTGCATGACTATGATGAACAATGATGAACTTGAATTGATTTTAATTATATATTTCGGTTTGATCTTTGTTCTTGCATCCCATTTATATTTTTATGTTTTTGCATTTTAATTATTTTCTTAACTTAGTTTAATTTTCGAAAACCAAAATCAAAAATATTCCCCCCCTTTTTCGTAAATATGTCTATATTGTGTAAATAATATACTTTGTTTTAATTTTAATTGTTTAATTGTTTGACAATGACAGGTGTACCCTCAATCCCCAGAATAGAATGATCCCTATTTACTTATTACTACTAATGACATTTCAGGGTTAAATTGGTCGCTTCCCAAAAGCGACATCAATTTTTGGCGCCGTTGCCAGGGATTGAAAAATCACTTGCTAAATATGTGAATATATGTTTTGTTTTTATGTTGTGTTCGAAAAAAAAAAAAAACTTACTTGTTAATTGTTCATAATTTGTTAGTTAATTAGTTAATTAATTACTTAGGTTGTTATTTATATTGTTGAATACGAATTTTTATTGTAAGTTGTAAATTAAAGAAGGAATAGGTGAAGTCGTGTTTATTAATATTGGCCTAAACCCCTTATTGGTACCTAGTCCAGGTCCCTTAAGGTTGAGGGCGGCCTTTATTAACATTCATTGAATTGTCTTCACACTTAGGACCTTTTTCATCCAAGTAAGTATAGCCTATGTGGGATGGTGTCTAGGAAGGGGACAACGCTCATGACTGGTTCTTGAATCCAGAAGTGCGTGCAAATGAGCCTAAACCACAATGTGGGAGTAGCTCATGCCAAAATGGATTCTACCTCTCGTGGTCGCCCTCCCCTACCTGGCCATTTCAGTAAGGTTGCCCAAAGGATGTAGGAGGGACTTTGTGTCTAGACGACTATACTTGGGCCGCACGTCCTCTTGATTTACCGCTTGGAATTGAATTTGAAATCAATGATATATATAACAAATGAAAATATTGTGATTCACTAAGGTATATTGGATTAAACATAGTCTTGAAAAGGGTAGCTGTTTCAGTCCCATTGCACATCGAGACTCCCTGTTCCCGTACCTAAGTGTTGAAAATAATTGTAAAGAAAAGGAAGAAAAACAAATATTTGTAAGTATTTTCGTACAAAAAAAAAAAAAAAAAAAAAAAGAAGAAGAAGAAAAAAGAAGTGTACAAAGTGTGACGTTTTGTTGTGTAAAAGTTGTGTTTACAATGTGTCAAATTTTGTTAAACAAAAGAAATTTAAAAGAATTAATTGTAAATATTGTTAAATTCTTGATTGTTATAAGTGTGTAAAATCGTAAGAGTAGATAAGGGCCCTTTTGTTAATATTGGCCTTAACCCTTCATTAGTGCCTTTCTAAGGTCTTTTGAAGTTGTGGGCGGCTTTTATTAACATTTGGAGAACTGTCTAACACATGAGTTCTTCCCAAGCTGAGTAAGGGGCATATAGGTGGTGTCTTAGGTTGAGACCCTGGGTGATGGGTTCAAATTGGATCTCAGAGACACTATAGACCGTGCGTAAACCACAATGTGGGAGTAGCCAATAGGGGCCTAAACCTCAATGAGGGAGTAGCCTCCGTAGTGTCACCAAAATGAGTCCTCCCTCTCACTTACCTCTTAATCTGGCCATCTAGCCTTCTGAAACAAAGGAAAGCGACTTATGTCTAGGCGACTATCCCTAGATCGTATCTCACCAATAGTAGTGGTTTCTATTGGGCTCGACTTACAACTTGTAATCAATTGAGATATTAACTTTATTTTGTAAAGATAATAAGATAATTGAACATAACCTCCACTTGTAAATTGTGTTGTTTTGTACATTTTATACTTGTTTAAACTTCTTACGTGGTTTATTTGTGAAAAGATTGTGGATAGTTTTTAATTTATACTCTATTTATACTTGTTTAAATCATAAATAGTAAATTCGTGAATAGGAACTTGTGAATAGTGACTCGTGAATAGTAACGTTGATGTATAAATCACTAATTTGTAATTAGTTTCCTTTATACTTTGCTAACTTCTTTGAATTTTGATGATGTTCAGGATTCCTATGAATGACCGAGCCTTTTAGACCCTCTACACTAAAGGAAATTGAAGCAAGGCTCGCTCGTTTGAAGGGTCCTTCACTCCTTGAGTTCACAAGCCCTTCTCCTTCAACATACAAAGAGTACACATTTAACGAGCAAGGGAAGAGGACCTACTGTTCTGAGGAGTCTACAGCACCTACACCAAGTCCATCTCCGCCTTCACGTTCACCTTCACCTGTGGTTTCGTCCAACTCTACACCACCTTCACCACCACCTGAAGAAGTCGAAGAAGAGAGAATGGCATCTATTAGGGAACTCTCCACCGCAACTGTTGAAGGAGGACCCCCTACAGGCATAGTATACCCTGCCCCTGCAGCTGGAAGACAGGCAGAGTTCGAGCTTAAGAGTGGATTGTTGCACAAGCTCCCTATCTTCCATGGACTTAATATGGAGGATGCTAATAAGCACGTACGAGAATTCCAATCTGTTTGTGCAAACATGCAACCACAAGGAGCAGATGAGAACCTTCTTAAGATGAGAGCATTGCCATTCTCTCTAGCTGATAGAGCCAAGGATTGGCTATATGAACTTCCTGCAGGACATATCACATCATGGGAAACAATGAGAAAGGCTTTCTTGGAGAAATACTTCCCAGCTTCAAAGGTCATCACACTTAGGAAGAAGCTTAGTGGAATAGAGCAAGCCCATGATGAGTCATATGCTGCGTACTATGAGAGGTTCAACTCCCTACTTGCACAGTGTCCTCAACATCAGATGAAGGATGAGACCCTACTTACATGTTTCTACGAAGGACTCCTACCCTTGGAGAGGCAAATGCTTGATGCTGCAGCTGGAGGAGCTTTTGTGGATAAGTCACCTGCGGTTGGGAAGGAACTTATAGCTAATCGTGCCCTAAACTCTCAACAATATGAGGGGGTAGGACACTCTACTCGTAGGGTGCATGAGATGAGCAAGAATACTGCCATTGAAGATCAACTGAATAAGCTTACTCTCCTCATGAACCAAGTGGTAAGTTCCAAGGGACCAAGTGCAACAATAGCTTGTGGGGTATGCTCTATGCAAGGGCATGTTACTGATCAGTGCCCCCAACTTAATGAAAATGGAGGATGGGAATCTGCAAATGCTATTGGAGGATATCAAGGAGGACCTCAACGTCCTAGACATGACCCTTACTCCAATACTTACAACCCAGGATGGAGGGACCATCCCAACTTCAAGTGGACCATGCTTGCTAATCCCAAGTGCAGGAATCGTGTAGTAGTATAGACTCAGAAGTACGAGTGTCGTTTCCGCCGAGAGCAGTGAGAAAAACACAGAATGATGAATAAACTGAAAAGAAAACAATTTGAATGAGTTTAGTTGAGGAGAAAATTCAATAAGGACATACACTAAGGTTTCGGGGTTCCACCTTAAATCACCTATGCAATCATATTAATTCGACTCTCTCCCTTGAAACTTATTCAAGAAAACTGACACTAAGGATGAATTCAATTTAAGGTAGTTCAAATACACAACGCCCAATCAATTTCTGTAGGAATAGTTCAAGTATAAACTGTACCTATGGCAACAACCTATCAAGAAACAATTCCAACAAAATTGTTTATCAATCTGCAACTCTACTTAGTCTCAAAAGCATGGATATTTTTACTACACAATAGGAAAAACATGGCTGATCCTATGAAATAGATTATCAAATACCCATCAATCAATCAAAAAGTAAATGCAGAAATTAAACTTGAACATCCAAAAACTGAATTTGCATTGAAGTTCTTGTCGAATCAAATTAATAAAAACTACATAGGAAATCCAAAGTTTCTCCCCTAGCCTTAGCTAGGAAATTAGTTCTCCATAAGAAAAATGAAAGCAAAAAGATCCATAAGTTTGGAAGAGTACAACGCAGAAGATGAACTGAGGTTCCAGGAGAAGAAGAGAGAAGAGAAATCTGCTCCAACCTCTCTTTATAACCTTTCACTTTTGCCCCCAAGAAAATCTGAAGAAGAATCCAATCCCCAAAATACTAGGAGCCATTTGATGAAGTTTAATTGCTTTCCACTTCTTCTCAGAATCTGGTTTAATTGGGAGATCTCCTTCCATCTTGATATGATGTCGATCTTGGTTCTCTTGTTTCACGGAGATTGGGCTCTTCATACTTATTCAATTTCCTTCACTCCCCCTTAATTAAGGGTTATTGATTCTGGGTATTTGGTGAGCTTGGGCTGCGGCAAGGCAAGGGAAGGTGCCTTCCAATATGTAGAAGAAAGAATGGAGAGCTAGGCACGTGGGAACACTTATCTCCTCCTTAAAGATAATTATACAAAGCACTTAACCAATAAAGTCAACTTGTCCACATCCAAGCCCAAGCACAGCAACTCCTTTAGGCCTTTAATTGTCCAATTCCATCATCCAAGTCCCAGACCTAATAAAGCAAGAATATGATATAGTTAGATTAAATTAGGCCAATAAAATACTCAATAGTTAAGCAATTATGAAGATATGACTGTATTTTTAACCACTTATCAGACCAACAATGATAACGTTCAGAATCCTCTTGGTGGGAATTTCCAACGTCCACAAGGGCCTTCATTCCAAGGATCATCTTTTCAAAGGCCTTACATGCCTCCTCCTCCATAGAACTCTGGACCTTCAATGTCTCACTATGACAAAACGTTGGAAGCCTTTGATAAGAGCACAAAGTGTGACATTTTTAATATGTATTTTCCCTCATTTGGCTAAGTTATTCTCTTAAAATTAATAATTATAATAAAGTTTATGTTTTTAGTTACTTCAAGGTTGGAAAGGGTGAAAACAAGTGAAAAAGAGCAGAAATGAGCATAAATTAATGACAAGTCATTTATGAAACTTTCCTCTTTCATTTTAGGAAATATTTCCTATTTTGTTTTAGGAAACTTTCTTCATTTGAACTTTTCTATTTCTGATTTTTGTATTCTAATGAGAGTCCATCCCATTAGAAACTCTTGAGTGATGAAATCAAGAAAAATTGAAGGATTAATCAGGAAGAATTCGAGGAGATAAAATGGATTGTTTTTAATCAATATTTATTCCTAATTATCTGATTTCTTATTGATTATAAACTCTAATTAAATTCTGATTTTTCTTGATTGTAGGAGTTTATTGTGTGCACAATTCTTGGAAGAAATTAGTGCAAATCAAAGGAGAAGAATAAGGGATGTATCTGGTCGCTATTCAAGGCATATACAATGAGCCATTAAGGGGAAAAGAAATCAGAAAATTCATGACTTTGTCAAGAGAAAATCAAGCAAATTTGGAGGAGAAATCACCTCAAGATGATTGGCCATGATTGCATCACAAGAGATTAGAATTCCACTATAAATAGCAGCCATTCTCTACTCCAAAAATCATCACTTCCTGACCAAGATCACTTCCTAGTTTATCAGTTCCTAGTTAAAAATTATTCCATAGCTCTGCCCAATTCACTTCTCAAACCTCCATCACCTACAAGATCATGACCACCATCCTTCCATCATTCCAAGAAGTTCTTAGGCGCTAAGTCAAGGACAATCCACCACCATAGCGGAGACGAGTTCATCACCTTGTTGCCAAGCCGCTAAGGAAAGCTTCAAAGTGTAACTATGACTCTACTTACAATCTTTCTTTCGGTTTTGTTTGTTTGGATTTGTGAGTTGTGTAATTGGAGACATGAGATTTTCAGAATATTTTTATTAATATTTTTTAGATTTTCAGTTTATTATTAAGTTAATTTTGAGAATTCTTTGATGATGCATATTACAATCTTGTGCCCTTTTGTGTGTTTAGGTAATTTTCAGAGTTAGATTGATAAGTTTGCATGCTAGAATAAAGGTGAGAGTTCTTGTGTGTTTGCTTCATTTGCCAAGAGTAATTGTTATCTGTTAAGGCGCTAAGTTAAACAAGTAGCAATTAGTTCTAAAAAGTGGTAAAAATCATGTTTCAATGGTTAAACGATTCTGAAAATTACGTGTTAAATTCTATGTGTAATGGTTAATTTGCACGTGTGAGTTGATTCGAGGGTTAGATAATACTACTAGTTAAGAGAATTACGCTAAGTGTTTTCGAAAATTAGTAGTATTGGGCTTGGTAAGGACTTTTCTGATCCAAGTCCACATTAGAACGAATTAGATAAATGGATTGATCCGCTAAGGCTTTTCATTTGGACTCTTATCTAGACATTTAAGATGGGCACGTTTTTGTAGCATGTTGAAAAGGATTTTCTGTTTTTACACTTAGTAATTTTCGAGTGGTAGTGGTCTAGGTTACGGAAGTCGATCATTGTAGATAATTTTATTTGTTTTGTTTTTATTTTAAGTAGATTAGAACCAAATCTCAAAACCCCCCATTTTATTCTTTTATTTGTTTATTGACCTTTTAGTGTAGGTGTACCCTACAATCCCCGGACTGAACGATCCCTGCTTATCCTATACTGACAACTACATTTTGCAGGGTTAAATTGTGAGGCTATTTCAGCACCATCAATTTTTGGCGCCGTTGCCGGGGATCGAACCCGGGTCACCCGCGTGACAGGCGGGAATACTTACCACTATATACAATCTTGTGCCCTTTTGTGTGTTTAGGTAATTTTCAGAGTTAGATTGATAAGTTTGCATGCTAGAATAAAGGTGAGAGTTCTTGTGTGTTTGCTTCATTTGCCAAGAGTAATTGTTATCTGTTAAGGCGCTAAGTTAAACAAGTAGCAATTAGTTCTAAAAAGTGGTAAAAATCATGTTTCAATGGTTAAACGATTCTGAAAATTACGTGTTAAATTCTATGTGTAATGGTTAATTTGCACGTGTGAGTTGATTCGAGGGTTAGATAATACTACTAGTTAAGAGAATTACGCTAAGTGTTTTCGAAAATTAGTAGTATTGGGCTTGGTAAGGACTTTTCTGATCCAAGTCCACATTAGAACGAATTAGATAAATGGATTGATCCGCTAAGGCTTTTCATTTGGACTCTTATCTAGACATTTAAGATGGGCACGTTTTTGTAGCATGTTGAAAAGGATTTTCTGTTTTTACACTTAGTAATTTTCGAGTGGTAGTGGTCTAGGTTACGGAAGTCGATCATTGTAGATAATTTTATTTGTTTTGTTTTTATTTTAAGTAGATTAGAACCAAATCTCAAAACCCCCCATTTTATTCTTTTATTTGTTTATTGACCTTTTAGTGTAGGTGTACCCTACAATCCCCGGACTGAACGATCCCTGCTTATCCTATACTGACAACTACATTTTGCAGGGTTAAATTGTGAGGCTATTTCAGCACCATCAATTTTTGGCGCCGTTGCCGGGGATCGAACCCGGGTCACCCGCGTGACAGGCGGGAATACTTACCACTATATACAATCTTGTGCCCTTTTGTGTGTTTAGGTAATTTTCAGAGTTAGATTGATAAGTTTGCATGCTAGAATAAAGGTGAGAGTTCTTGTGTGTTTGCTTCATTTGCCAAGAGTAATTGTTATCTGTTAAGGCGCTAAGTTAAACAAGTAGCAATTAGTTCTAAAAAGTGGTAAAAATCATGTTTCAATGGTTAAACGATTCTGAAAATTACGTGTTAAATTCTATGTGTAATGGTTAATTTGCACGTGTGAGTTGATTCGAGGGTTAGATAATACTACTAGTTAAGAGAATTACGCTAAGTGTTTTCGAAAATTAGTAGTATTGGGCTTGGTAAGGACTTTTCTGATCCAAGTCCACATTAGAACGAATTAGATAAATGGATTGATCCGCTAAGGCTTTTCATTTGGACTCTTATCTAGACATTTAAGATGGGCACGTTTTTGTAGCATGTTGAAAAGGATTTTCTGTTTTTACACTTAGTAATTTTCGAGTGGTAGTGGTCTAGGTTACGGAAGTCGATCATTGTAGATAATTTTATTTGTTTTGTTTTTATTTTAAGTAGATTAGAACCAAATCTCAAAACCCCCCATTTTATTCTTTTATTTGTTTATTGACCTTTTAGTGTAGGTGTACCCTACAATCCCCGGACTGAACGATCCCTGCTTATCCTATACTGACAACTACATTTTGCAGGGTTAAATTGTGAGGCTATTTCAGCACCATCAATTTTTGGCGCCGTTGCCGGGGATCGAACCCGGGTCACCCGCGTGACAGGCGGGAATACTTACCACTATATACAATCTTGTGCCCTTTTGTGTGTTTAGGTAATTTTCAGAGTTAGATTGATAAGTTTGCATGCTAGAATAAAGGTGAGAGTTCTTGTGTGTTTGCTTCATTTGCCAAGAGTAATTGTTATCTGTTAAGGCGCTAAGTTAAACAAGTAGCAATTAGTTCTAAAAAGTGGTAAAAATCATGTTTCAATGGTTAAACGATTCTGAAAATTACGTGTTAAATTCTATGTGTAATGGTTAATTTGCACGTGTGAGTTGATTCGAGGGTTAGATAATACTACTAGTTAAGAGAATTACGCTAAGTGTTTTCGAAAATTAGTAGTATTGGGCTTGGTAAGGACTTTTCTGATCCAAGTCCACATTAGAACGAATTAGATAAATGGATTGATCCGCTAAGGCTTTTCATTTGGACTCTTATCTAGACATTTAAGATGGGCACGTTTTTGTAGCATGTTGAAAAGGATTTTCTGTTTTTACACTTAGTAATTTTCGAGTGGTAGTGGTCTAGGTTACGGAAGTCGATCATTGTAGATAATTTTATTTGTTTTGTTTTTATTTTAAGTAGATTAGAACCAAATCTCAAAACCCCCCATTTTATTCTTTTATTTGTTTATTGACCTTTTAGTGTAGGTGTACCCTACAATCCCCGGACTGAACGATCCCTGCTTATCCTATACTGACAACTACATTTTGCAGGGTTAAATTGTGAGGCTATTTCAGCACCATCAATTTTTGGCGCCGTTGCCGGGGATCGAACCCGGGTCACCCGCGTGACAGGCGGGAATACTTACCACTATATACAATCTTGTGCCCTTTTGTGTGTTTAGGTAATTTTCAGAGTTAGATTGATAAGTTTGCATGCTAGAATAAAGGTGAGAGTTCTTGTGTGTTTGCTTCATTTGCCAAGAGTAATTGTTATCTGTTAAGGCGCTAAGTTAAACAAGTAGCAATTAGTTCTAAAAAGTGGTAAAAATCATGTTTCAATGGTTAAACGATTCTGAAAATTACGTGTTAAATTCTATGTGTAATGGTTAATTTGCACGTGTGAGTTGATTCGAGGGTTAGATAATACTACTAGTTAAGAGAATTACGCTAAGTGTTTTCGAAAATTAGTAGTATTGGGCTTGGTAAGGACTTTTCTGATCCAAGTCCACATTAGAACGAATTAGATAAATGGATTGATCCGCTAAGGCTTTTCATTTGGACTCTTATCTAGACATTTAAGATGGGCACGTTTTTGTAGCATGTTGAAAAGGATTTTCTGTTTTTACACTTAGTAATTTTCGAGTGGTAGTGGTCTAGGTTACGGAAGTCGATCATTGTAGATAATTTTATTTGTTTTGTTTTTATTTTAAGTAGATTAGAACCAAATCTCAAAACCCCCCATTTTATTCTTTTATTTGTTTATTGACCTTTTAGTGTAGGTGTACCCTACAATCCCCGGACTGAACGATCCCTGCTTATCCTATACTGACAACTACATTTTGCAGGGTTAAATTGTGAGGCTATTTCAGCACCATCAATTTTTGGCGCCGTTGCCGGGGATCGAACCCGGGTCACCCGCGTGACAGGCGGGAATACTTACCACTATATACAATCTTGTGCCCTTTTGTGTGTTTAGGTAATTTTCAGAGTTAGATTGATAAGTTTGCATGCTAGAATAAAGGTGAGAGTTCTTGTGTGTTTGCTTCATTTGCCAAGAGTAATTGTTATCTGTTAAGGCGCTAAGTTAAACAAGTAGCAATTAGTTCTAAAAAGTGGTAAAAATCATGTTTCAATGGTTAAACGATTCTGAAAATTACGTGTTAAATTCTATGTGTAATGGTTAATTTGCACGTGTGAGTTGATTCGAGGGTTAGATAATACTACTAGTTAAGAGAATTACGCTAAGTGTTTTCGAAAATTAGTAGTATTGGGCTTGGTAAGGACTTTTCTGATCCAAGTCCACATTAGAACGAATTAGATAAATGGATTGATCCGCTAAGGCTTTTCATTTGGACTCTTATCTAGACATTTAAGATGGGCACGTTTTTGTAGCATGTTGAAAAGGATTTTCTGTTTTTACACTTAGTAATTTTCGAGTGGTAGTGGTCTAGGTTACGGAAGTCGATCATTGTAGATAATTTTATTTGTTTTGTTTTTATTTTAAGTAGATTAGAACCAAATCTCAAAACCCCCCATTTTATTCTTTTATTTGTTTATTGACCTTTTAGTGTAGGTGTACCCTACAATCCCCGGACTGAACGATCCCTGCTTATCCTATACTGACAACTACATTTTGCAGGGTTAAATTGTGAGGCTATTTCAGCACCATCAATTTTTGGCGCCGTTGCCGGGGATCGAACCCGGGTCACCCGCGTGACAGGCGGGAATACTTACCACTATATACAATCTTGTGCCCTTTTGTGTGTTTAGGTAATTTTCAGAGTTAGATTGATAAGTTTGCATGCTAGAATAAAGGTGAGAGTTCTTGTGTGTTTGCTTCATTTGCCAAGAGTAATTGTTATCTGTTAAGGCGCTAAGTTAAACAAGTAGCAATTAGTTCTAAAAAGTGGTAAAAATCATGTTTCAATGGTTAAACGATTCTGAAAATTACGTGTTAAATTCTATGTGTAATGGTTAATTTGCACGTGTGAGTTGATTCGAGGGTTAGATAATACTACTAGTTAAGAGAATTACGCTAAGTGTTTTCGAAAATTAGTAGTATTGGGCTTGGTAAGGACTTTTCTGATCCAAGTCCACATTAGAACGAATTAGATAAATGGATTGATCCGCTAAGGCTTTTCATTTGGACTCTTATCTAGACATTTAAGATGGGCACGTTTTTGTAGCATGTTGAAAAGGATTTTCTGTTTTTACACTTAGTAATTTTCGAGTGGTAGTGGTCTAGGTTACGGAAGTCGATCATTGTAGATAATTTTATTTGTTTTGTTTTTATTTTAAGTAGATTAGAACCAAATCTCAAAACCCCCCATTTTATTCTTTTATTTGTTTATTGACCTTTTAGTGTAGGTGTACCCTACAATCCCCGGACTGAACGATCCCTGCTTATCCTATACTGACAACTACATTTTGCAGGGTTAAATTGTGAGGCTATTTCAGCACCATCAATTTTTGGCGCCGTTGCCGGGGATCGAACCCGGGTCACCCGCGTGACAGGCGGGAATACTTACCACTATATACAATCTTGTGCCCTTTTGTGTGTTTAGGTAATTTTCAGAGTTAGATTGATAAGTTTGCATGCTAGAATAAAGGTGAGAGTTCTTGTGTGTTTGCTTCATTTGCCAAGAGTAATTGTTATCTGTTAAGGCGCTAAGTTAAACAAGTAGCAATTAGTTCTAAAAAGTGGTAAAAATCATGTTTCAATGGTTAAACGATTCTGAAAATTACGTGTTAAATTCTATGTGTAATGGTTAATTTGCACGTGTGAGTTGATTCGAGGGTTAGATAATACTACTAGTTAAGAGAATTACGCTAAGTGTTTTCGAAAATTAGTAGTATTGGGCTTGGTAAGGACTTTTCTGATCCAAGTCCACATTAGAACGAATTAGATAAATGGATTGATCCGCTAAGGCTTTTCATTTGGACTCTTATCTAGACATTTAAGATGGGCACGTTTTTGTAGCATGTTGAAAAGGATTTTCTGTTTTTACACTTAGTAATTTTCGAGTGGTAGTGGTCTAGGTTACGGAAGTCGATCATTGTAGATAATTTTATTTGTTTTGTTTTTATTTTAAGTAGATTAGAACCAAATCTCAAAACCCCCCATTTTATTCTTTTATTTGTTTATTGACCTTTTAGTGTAGGTGTACCCTACAATCCCCGGACTGAACGATCCCTGCTTATCCTATACTGACAACTACATTTTGCAGGGTTAAATTGTGAGGCTATTTCAGCACCATCAATTTTTGGCGCCGTTGCCGGGGATCGAACCCGGGTCACCCGCGTGACAGGCGGGAATACTTACCACTATATACAATCTTGTGCCCTTTTGTGTGTTTAGGTAATTTTCAGAGTTAGATTGATAAGTTTGCATGCTAGAATAAAGGTGAGAGTTCTTGTGTGTTTGCTTCATTTGCCAAGAGTAATTGTTATCTGTTAAGGCGCTAAGTTAAACAAGTAGCAATTAGTTCTAAAAAGTGGTAAAAATCATGTTTCAATGGTTAAACGATTCTGAAAATTACGTGTTAAATTCTATGTGTAATGGTTAATTTGCACGTGTGAGTTGATTCGAGGGTTAGATAATACTACTAGTTAAGAGAATTACGCTAAGTGTTTTCGAAAATTAGTAGTATTGGGCTTGGTAAGGACTTTTCTGATCCAAGTCCACATTAGAACGAATTAGATAAATGGATTGATCCGCTAAGGCTTTTCATTTGGACTCTTATCTAGACATTTAAGATGGGCACGTTTTTGTAGCATGTTGAAAAGGATTTTCTGTTTTTACACTTAGTAATTTTCGAGTGGTAGTGGTCTAGGTTACGGAAGTCGATCATTGTAGATAATTTTATTTGTTTTGTTTTTATTTTAAGTAGATTAGAACCAAATCTCAAAACCCCCCATTTTATTCTTTTATTTGTTTATTGACCTTTTAGTGTAGGTGTACCCTACAATCCCCGGACTGAACGATCCCTGCTTATCCTATACTGACAACTACATTTTGCAGGGTTAAATTGTGAGGCTATTTCAGCACCATCAATTTTTGGCGCCGTTGCCGGGGATCGAACCCGGGTCACCCGCGTGACAGGCGGGAATACTTACCACTATATACAATCTTGTGCCCTTTTGTGTGTTTAGGTAATTTTCAGAGTTAGATTGATAAGTTTGCATGCTAGAATAAAGGTGAGAGTTCTTGTGTGTTTGCTTCATTTGCCAAGAGTAATTGTTATCTGTTAAGGCGCTAAGTTAAACAAGTAGCAATTAGTTCTAAAAAGTGGTAAAAATCATGTTTCAATGGTTAAACGATTCTGAAAATTACGTGTTAAATTCTATGTGTAATGGTTAATTTGCACGTGTGAGTTGATTCGAGGGTTAGATAATACTACTAGTTAAGAGAATTACGCTAAGTGTTTTCGAAAATTAGTAGTATTGGGCTTGGTAAGGACTTTTCTGATCCAAGTCCACATTAGAACGAATTAGATAAATGGATTGATCCGCTAAGGCTTTTCATTTGGACTCTTATCTAGACATTTAAGATGGGCACGTTTTTGTAGCATGTTGAAAAGGATTTTCTGTTTTTACACTTAGTAATTTTCGAGTGGTAGTGGTCTAGGTTACGGAAGTCGATCATTGTAGATAATTTTATTTGTTTTGTTTTTATTTTAAGTAGATTAGAACCAAATCTCAAAACCCCCCATTTTATTCTTTTATTTGTTTATTGACCTTTTAGTGTAGGTGTACCCTACAATCCCCGGACTGAACGATCCCTGCTTATCCTATACTGACAACTACATTTTGCAGGGTTAAATTGTGAGGCTATTTCAGCACCATCAATTTTTGGCGCTGTTGCCGGGGATTGTTAAAATCTCTAACGCTTAAAGTGTCATTAATTTTTTATCTATATAGAATGCATGCTAAATTTTTGTACTACATTTGTGGAATGGTGACAAATTGCGATTTATGCTAGGCCAAGCTATAATTGTGATTTAGTTTAAGTTTTATGAGTGTTACCAAATTAAGCTTGTATTTTATAATTGTTGTGCAATTTGTAGAGGTTTTATTTTTCAGCATGTTGTCAATTATATGTGTTTCACTTAGATTAAGCATGATGTAAATTGTAATTAATATACTTAGGTTGTTTTGAATTTCATTAAATATTTAATTGTTGTAAGTGTGTAAAAATAAAAAAATAAAGAAAATTAACTCAAAAAAAAAAAAATTGTTGTGTGAGCAAGGAGAAGAGTCCAGGCTGAAGGACTATAAATATTAAGCGCTGCATGGGAGGCAACCCATTTCAACCAAAGCTGTGGAGGAGCCATCAACGAGAGTTTGACATTTCTATCCCTTCACTTGTTTAGGTTGAATTGTACTTGTGTCTTTTATTTTCGTTTTTGCTTTTTTGTTTTCGTATTTATTATCGTAAATTCCATTCCTATATGCTTAATTGTTCCATTGCATGCTTATGATTGATTACATTGAGGACAATGCAATATTTAAGTGTGGGGGAAGGGATTTATACTTTTGTCTTGAGTCATATATATTGAAAATACAAAAAATTTGAAAAATGTCAAAAATTAAAAATTTCGTTGCTTTTATTATTTATTGAGTCAAAATGATTTTTGGGTGAAATAATTTCTTCAAAGTAGGCGCATCTGATGGGATGTGATGTCTAAGGTCTAGTTTGGATCCGAGAAGTGCTGACAAAGGGTCTCGTCCCCTGTCAAACAAGTGAGCTGAGCTCCGCCAAAATCGGTCCCCTCTTCACCTGGTCATGTCCCAAAGGAGTTACCGAAAGAAGAAAGGAAATAACCCTAGTCCAAAACCTTTTTGGGGTCAGTCTTAGTCCTTTGTTTTTAATTTTGAGTTTTAGGATGCCCTTAACTGTCTAGGATGATTCAATATCTCTGAAATTATGGCTAAAAGAGGATCACAATATTGAGATGATTTTAAATGGTATTCCTTGGTTAATTGAGATAAATGAAAAATATATGCATGAGTAGTGGATATGGATTTCGTAACCTTGGTACAGAATATGAGCATGTTAAGATGAGTTTTGATTCATAAAAGCCCATGTGAGATATTTGAGCCATGTCCCTTTTTCTTGGAGGAATGAAAGAATATATTCTTATTTTCTTGGCGATGTTTTGATGATCTCATTATTCTTCATTTGATTGATTGCTTGCCATAGATTAAGTTTGATGGACTAGAGAATGCTAGAATTCACTCTTGTGCTTGTTGAGACTTTTATCAATACATGTCCCTGATTCTGGAAAGGATAGAGGCATCATAGGAACCACCACCATAGACAAATTAACTTGTGTCCATATTTGTGCCCGTCGTGGGACCCCCTTAGATAAACCACTTTGAGCCTACATTGAGCCTTTTCTTTCATCACCCTTAAATTCCTTAACCCTTAACCTTAGTATAGTTACAATCCTACCCTTTATTCTAAGAATTTAGTAGAGCTATCTTTTGAGACTTACTACATGGATTCGATGGCAAGGATGAAGATTGAGAAGAGGTGAAAGTTCAAGTGTGGGGGTAGACTTGTCCATAAGAAAAAAAATGTGGAAGCCTTGAAAAAGAAATGAAAGAAAAAATAATGTGTATGGCTAAGAAAAGAAAAACAAAGAAAAAAAAATATATGCATATGGATTTTAGTCCCCCATACTTGGTGAATTTGGAGATTGTTTTGAATTGAAGGCCCATTACATAAAAATTTGGTCTTTGTCCAGTTCACGAGGGTTCAAGTGGATTTCTAGAAGTCTCTCTACATCAAAATGAGCTCTACTAGGTTTTTAGGATACTTTGACATTCCTTAACCTTTGTTTCTTAAAACCTTGAACCTTAGCCCCATTTCAACCCTTTAAAGTCCTTTTTGATCCTTAAGATGGGACAGCCTTTGATCTGTGGAGATGAGTTATAAGAGTTGAACCTATGGCTTGGGTCCATCCGTGCAAGTAGTTGATATCTTTCATGAGATCTTGAAAAAAAATTTATATTCACAAAGTGCTTTTCATTTCTTATATATGTGAGCTATTTGATTGCCTCAAAATTTTTTCTCTCACATATAATTTGAGTGATTATAAGCTTTTAAGCATTGCCCTGTTCTGAGAGAAGATAGAGTGGATATACCTTGTGAGAATATGAATCATACTTGTCTGAAACATGTTGAGCTCCACCCATCACCATTGTTACAACCAAGTCCTACTGATTTATATGTGGATTATATGCTTCAATTAACTCTCGAATATCTAAATATTGATTCTTGATTAAGTGCTAATTTTGATGCCATGAGAGTAAGGATTTATGAGACAGATTTTAAGGGCAATATAGTCTTTGTGTGTCATTTGTTTAGAGTCTGGTAGTGAATTGTTTATTTTGGTTGAGTGTTTTGTTTTGATTTTGCTAAGGGACTAGCAAAAGTTAAGTGTGGGGGTATTTGATAAGAGCACAAAGTGTGACATTTTTAATATGTATTTTCCCTCATTTGGCTAAGTTATTCTCTTAAAATTAATAATTATAATAAAGTTTATGTTTTTAGTTACTTCAAGGTTGGAAAGGGTGAAAACAAGTGAAAAAGAGCAGAAATGAGCATAAATTAATGACAAGTCATTTATGAAACTTTCCTCTTTCATTTTAGGAAATATTTCCTATTTTGTTTTAGGAAACTTTCTTCATTTGAACTTTTCTATTTCTGATTTTTGTATTCTAATGAGAGTCCATCCCATTAGAAACTCTTGAGTGATGAAATCAAGAAAAATTGAAGGATTAATCAGGAAGAATTCGAGGAGATAAAATGGATTGTTTTTAATCAATATTTATTCCTAATTATCTGATTTCTTATTGATTATAAACTCTAATTAAATTCTGATTTTTCTTGATTGTAGGAGTTTATTGTGTGCACAATTCTTGGAAGAAATTAGTGCAAATCAAAGGAGAAGAATAAGGGATGTATCTGGTCGCTATTCAAGGCATATACAATGAGCCATTAAGGGGAAAAGAAATCAGAAAATTCATGACTTTGTCAAGAGAAAATCAAGCAAATTTGGAGGAGAAATCACCTCAAGATGATTGGCCATGATTGCATCACAAGAGATTAGAATTCCACTATAAATAGCAGCCATTCTCTACTCCAAAAATCATCACTTCCTGACCAAGATCACTTCCTGACCAAGATCACTTCCTGACCAAGATCACTTCCTAGTTTATCAGTTCCTAGTTAAAAATTATTTTAGCCCCATCAATTTTTGGAGATTTTCAGTTTATTATTAAGTTAATTTTGAGAATTCTTTGATGATGCATATTACAATCTTGTGCCCTTTTGTGTGTTTAGGTAATTTTCAGAGTTAGATTGATAAGTTTGCATGCTAGAATAAAGGTGAGAGTTCTTGTGTGTTTGCTTCATTTGCCAAGAGTAATTGTTATCTGTTAAGGCGCTAAGTTAAACAAGTAGCAATTAGTTCTAAAAAGTGGTAAAAATCATGTTTCAATGGTTAAACGATTCTGAAAATTACGTGTTAAATTCTATGTGTAATGGTTAATTTGCACGTGTGAGTTGATTCGAGGGTTAGATAATACTACTAGTTAAGAGAATTACGCTAAGTGTTTTCGAAAATTAGTAGTATTGGGCTTGGTAAGGACTTTTCTGATCCAAGTCCACATTAGAACGAATTAGATAAATGGATTGATCCGCTAAGGCTTTTCATTTGGACTCTTATCTAGACATTTAAGATGGGCACGTTTTTGTAGCATGTTGAAAAGGATTTTCTGTTTTTACACTTAGTAATTTTCGAGTGGTAGTGGTCTAGGTTACGGAAGTCGATCATTGTAGATAATTTTATTTGTTTTGTTTTTATTTTAAGTAGATTAGAACCAAATCTCAAAACCCCCCATTTTATTCTTTTATTTGTTTATTGACCTTTTAGTGTAGGTGTACCCTACAATCCCCGGACTGAACGATCCCTGCTTATCCTATACTGACAACTACATTTTGCAGGGTTAAATTGTGAGGCTATTTCAGCACCATCAGCCTTGACTAGCTCTACACAAGCCTTGACAAACTCTACTCAAGCTTTGATTCAAGGACAACAAACCCACACCAAGGACATTGCAGAGCTCAAGAAGCAAATGGGTCAAGTTGTGGATTTCATGAGCAAGATCCACGAAACTGGCAAGCTCCCTAGTAACACAATACCTAACCCTAATGTGGAGAATGCATCAGTTGTGACTACAAGGAGTGGAAGACCATTTGTGGATCAACCCAAGCAACCCAAGAAGGTCCAAATGAGCGTAGAGATTGAGGAAGACCAAGAACCCACCAAGTTGGGTTTTGAGTGATAGGACCAAAAAGTGTGACGATATTATTGAATATGTGCCCCATTTTAGCCTTGTTTCTCCCTTAAGTTTCGTGTTTTGAGTCATCGAGTCATTTTAAGAGTCTTGTAGAGTGTTTGGAGTGAAATAGGCAGAAAACGCAAAATTCATGAAGAATCCTAGCTGGATCAGGATTCCTCACCGTCATGCAAATCTGTGGGCCTTAAGATAGAATTTATGGGAGTATTTTTCTGAAATTAAATTGTTTTAATTCTTTTTATTTTCTCTAAAAGAATTTAATTTTCTGCCCTTTATTAAATCAGGTTGACCAAGCAATAAAGAAGGGAAATAAAGCAGAAAAGACGTTTCAGTTGAGGAATAAAAGAGAAAGATGTTTCAGCTGGAAAATAAATAAGAGAAAGACGTTTCAGCTTGGAAATTAAAAGAATTGCTGATGTCGCTTTTGTTGAGCGACCAATTTAACCCTGAAATGTCATTAGTAGTATAAAGTAAATAGGGATCGTTCTATTCCGGGGATTGAGGGTACACCTGTCATTGTCAAACAATTAAACAATTAAAATTAAAACAAAGTATATTATTTACACAATATAGACATATTTACGAAAAAGGGGGGAATATTTTTGATTTTTGTTTTCGAAAATTAAACTAAGTTAAGAAAATAATTAAAATGCAAAAACATAAAAATACAAATGGGATGTGGGAACAAAGATCAAAGTCGAAACTCATGATTAGAATTGATTCAAGTTCATCATTGTTCATCATAGTCATGCAAGAGGAGTTGATCATGTGAAACGTTCATAAGCAAACAATTCCCCATATTTTACTTTTCAATGCTAATTAACCTAAGCGAAAGCACCTAGATTAATCCTATCAAACATGCAATCAAACCCTAGAAAGCTAGTCAATCATGTCATGTTTAACGCATTAAGCACCTAGAAAGGCTATCAACTCAAATGTGCAACTTAGTATGAAAAAGTCCACCTAATTGCAATCTTCTTTGATTAAATTCGGTTTTTGTACAAAACCTTCACTACTTGTCGATTCAAGAACACAAAACCAAAAAGTTGATCCATGTTCTCAAATTCGTAGCAACATTCACATAAAAACCCTAAATGTTTCGAACCATTCAAGATTATTATACAAAAGATTTCTATCATGCAAATTTAATCAAACACTCACACAAAAGCAACCATAAATCACAATATATGAATCTGAAAATTAACAATTAATCATAAAATTTCAGAAAACAACACTTGTTCATACATATGTGTCAACTAAGGCAAAACCAACGAAAATACAAAGCAAAGGTACAAGGAGAATCGGATTACAGCGTGATGAAGATGAGATGAATGAAGTGATGAATGGTCTCTTGAATTTCGAAAGCAATCTTCAAGGATGGTGATGGATGATGTGCACGGCTTGACCTCTTCTTCCTTGGCCTTGCTTGAACTTCGTGGTTGCCCTAGAGGATGGAGAAGAACACGGCTAGGCTAGAGAGAGTTTTCTGATTTTTTTCTCAAAGTGTAAACGCAAAAGTGGGAACTCTTGACGTTGAGAATGTGTGTGAATATATAGGGGACGGCCCCTAGGTGTCCAAGCCGTCCAAAACCCTAAGAAACCTCACGGCATGTGCTTGTTAACTCCACATAATTTTCTCCAATGCTTGCTTGCCACATAAGCCCTATGAGGTGGTCCAACCAATCACAAAATTCCAATATTAATTCCCTAGAAATATTGCCGAAATTCCTTGAGATTATTTCTGATTTTTCTTGTTTAATTTCGGCCAAACTTCCTTCAGGAATTCTAGGGATGAATCTAGACTTCTTTTGAGCTTTTCTTGGTCTCCACCTTTTTCTCTTTCCTTTTATTTCTCCCTTGAATATCTCCTTGCCGAATTCTTTAGGGTTTCTTCTTTAATTCACGGCAATTCCTTCTTTTCCTCTTGGCTTGGACGGCTAGGAGTCTCTAGGGTTTGTCAAGTAGATTTTCTTTCCATAAAGATAACCCTAGAAAATCTCCAACGAAATCTTCTTGTAATTTCTGATTTTTCACGCCATCTTCCTTGTTTCTCTCTTTGCTTTGGACGGCAACAACATCCCTAGGGTTTATTCATGCGTCATAAACCCTAAATGTATGGGCTTCATGGGCCTTTGATCCAATTTGCCGAAAATCCAATGAGTCTTGAGAGTTCTTGGGCCTTGTTGCTTCAACTTCAAGCCTTGTCACCTTCCAACGTCATAACACTTCATTTTTCCATTTCTTTTTCATGATAACGTTGGAAACTTCATAGGTAAGCTTTCCTCCTTTTAGCAGGGTTTCCTGGTTGGACCAGGAAAACTTCTTTTCTTCATTTCTGCTCATTTCTGTGGCTCATTGTTCTTCATCTTTGTTCCCCTTGACTTTCGCAAGCTCCTCTTTCCATTTGTGAGTTCATTTCCACTTTTTAGCTCGGAGGTCCTGAAAATAGAAACTAATAAGAAAAATAGAAACTTTCCTAAAATGAGAAATGGCAACTTTCCTAAACTGAAAATGGGAAACTTTCTAGAAATGAAAAATAGAAACTACCGAAAATAGAAACTTTCTACAAATAGGAATTTTCCCAATCAAAGAATGGAAACTTTCCTAAACAGGGTTTTATTAAGGAAATAACGCAGAAAATGTAGGGAAATGCAGTTAAAACGTCGCATTAAAATGCTCCTATCAAATTCCCCCACACTTAGCTTTTGCTAGTCCCTTAGCAAAATCACACTAAGACACACACTAAGACTCAACGAAAATTAAAGACTTGACACGAAACAGACTCTATAGCCCTTCAACTTTTTGTCTCAGCAATCTCTTACTTTCACAACACCAAGATTAGCACTTCACCAAGAATAAATGTTTAGGCATTTGAGAGTTAATTGAAACACATAATCTTCACATACACAAGTAGGACTTGGTTGTAACAATGGTGATGGGTTCTGTTAAGCATGCTTCAAACAAGTATGATTCAACTCCTCACAAGTTATATCCACTCTTTCTTCTTTCAGAATTCAGGGCAATGCTTAAAAGCTTATACACTCAAGTATATGTGAAAGATAGCAAGTATATCACATAATGTAAGAAACGAAAGCACATGTATAATTTTCTTTAAAGATCTCATGAAGGATACCAACTACTTGCACAGATGGACCCAAGCCATAGGTTCAACTCTTGTAACTCATCTCCACATCAAGGGCTGTCCCATCTTAAGGATCAAGAAGGTCTTCTCAAGGGTTGTAATGGGGCTAAAGCTCAAGGTTTAAAGAAATGAAAGGTAAGGATTTATCAAAGTGTCCTAAAAACCTAGCAGAGCACATGTAGATGTAGAGACCTCAAGAAATCCACCAAGGCATTGCAAAAACGTCACTTTCCCTAGAGGTAACATAAAAGGGGCCTAATGTCTTCATGTTGGGCCCAATCTTCATTGTAAACTTCCCCTGAACTATAGTGAATGGACAAAGGCCAAATTTTTCTTTAATAGGCCTTCATTTCAAAGTAAACTCCGAAATCACTAAGTATGGGGGACTAAAATCCATAAATATTTCTTTCTTTTCTTTTCTAGCCGTACATTTTTTCTTTTCTTTTCATTTTTCACGGCTTTCACATATTTTTTTTTTTTTTATGGACAAGTCTACCCCCACACTTGAACTTTCACCTCTTCTCAATTTTCATCCTTAGCACCAAACCCACGTAGTATGTCTCAAAAGATAGCTCCACTAAGTTCTTAGAACAAAGGGTAGGGTTGTAACTATACTAAGCTTCATGGTTAAGGATTTTAGGGTGATGAACGAAAAGACTTAATGTAGGCTCAAAGGGGCTTATCTAGGGGAGTCCCACGACGGGCACAAATGGGGACACAAGTTTATATGGCAATGGTGGTAATTCCTAGGATGCCTCTATCCCTTCCAGAATCAGGGCCATGTATTGATATAACGTTTCAACAAGCACAAGAGTGAATTCTAGCATTCTCTAGTCCATCAAACTTAATCTATGGCAAGCAGTCAATCAAATGAAAGAATAATGAGATCATCAAAACATCGCCAAGAAAATAAGAATATATGTTTCATTTATCACTCCAAGAAAAAGGGACATGGCTCAATTATCTCACATGGGTTTGTATGAATCAAAACTCATCTTAACATGCTCATATTCTGTACCAAAGTTTCGAAATCCATATCCACTACAAGGCACATATTTTTCATATATCTCAATTAACCAAAGAATACCATGTTTAAGTCATCTCAATTTTGTGATCCTCTTTTAGTCATGATTTCAGAGATATAGAATCATCCTAGACAGTTGAAAGGGCATCCTAAGACTCAAAACAAAAACAAAAGCAACGAAAATTTTTAAATTTTTGACATTTTTCAATTTTTTTGTATTTTTCAATATATGACTCAAAATAAAAGTGTAAATCCCTTCCCCCACACTTAAATATTGCATTGTCCTCAATGTAATCAAGAAAAAGCATACAATGAAACACTTAAGTATATAGGTAGAAATTTACGAAAATAATACTAAATTCAAAAAGCAAAAACGAAAAATAAAAGATAAGGATAAAGAAAGCAAATCTGATTTGCATGGGTTGCCTCCCAAGTAGCGCTTGGTTTTAACGTCTTCTCAGCCTAGACGTGGTTTCCTCTTCTCCTCAGTTGGTGGAACCTTCAAAGCCTCCCTTTGGGTTTGGAATTGTGTTGCTCGGAAGCTTACCATTCTCATGAAACTTGGTCATGAAGTCCACCACTTGTCCCATTTGCTTCTTGAGCTCTGCAATGTCCTTGGCATTGGTCTGTTGTCCTTGAAGCAAAGTCTGTGTGGCACTAGTCAATGCCTGAGTAGAATTAGTCAATGCCTCTATCGTCTTATCATAGTGAGAATTGGGATTCCCTACATTGTGTTGAGGAGGCATGTAAGGTCTTTGATAGGGAGGTCCTTGAGGACGTTGGAAATTTCCACTAAGAGGGTTTTGAACATTTTCATTGTTGGTCCACTTGAAGTTGGGGTGGTCCCTCCATCCAGGGTTATAGGTATTCGAATATGGATCATACCTTGGACGTGGGGGACCCCCTTGGTTCCCTTGATAGCCTCCTATAGCATTCACAGATTCCCAACCACCATTCTCACTCAGTTGAGGACATTGATCCGTAGGATGTCCTTGAGTAAAGCATACCCCACAAGCAGAGGATCCTCCATGGCCTTGAGTAGTCGCCACCTTGTTCACAAGAAGGGTGAGTTTGCTCAATTGATCCGCAATGGCAGGACTAGTGCTCACCTCATTTACCCTACGAGTGGGTTGTCTCACACCCTCATACTGTTGGGAGTTTAGGGCACGATTAGCTATAAGTTCCTTCCCAACCACAGGTGACTTATCCACAAAAGCTCCACCAGCTGCAGCATCCAGCATTTGCCTTTCCAAGGGTAAGAGTCCTTCATAGAAACATGTAAGTAGGGTCTCATCCTTCATTTGATGTTGAGGACATTGTGCAAGTAGGGAGTTGAACCTCTCGTAGTAGGCAGCATAGGACTCATCATGGGCTTGCTCTATCCCACTGAGCTTCTTCCTAAGTGTGATGACCTTTGAGGCTGGGAAGTATTTCTCCAAGAAGGCCTTCCTCATTGTTTCCCATGATGTGATACGTCCTGCAGGAAGTTCATATAGCCAATCCTTGGCTCTATCAGCTAGAGAGAATGGAAATGCTCTCATCTTAAGAAGGTTTTCATCCGCCCCTTGTGGTTGCATGTTTGCACAAACAGATTGGAATTCTCGTACGTGCTTGTTAGCATCCTCCATATTAAGTCCATGGAAGATAGGGAGCTTGTGCAACAATCCACTCTTAAGCTCGAACTCTGCCTGTCTTCCAGCTGCAGGGGCAGGGTATACTATGCCTGTAGGGGGTCCTCCTTCAACAGTTGCGGTGGAGAGTTCCCTAATAGATGTCATTCTCTCTTCTTCGACTTCTTCAGGTGGTGGTGAGGGTGGTGTAGAGTTGGACGAAACCACAGGTGAAGGTGAACGTGAAGGAGGAGATGGACTTGGTGTAGGTGATGTAGACTCCTCAGAACAGTAGGTCCTCTTCCCTTGCTCATTAAATGTGTACTCTTTGTATGTTGAAGGGGAAGGGCTTGTGTACTCAAGGAGTGAAGGACCCTTCAAACGAGCGAGCCTTGCTTCAATTTCCTTTAGTGTAGAGGGTCTAAAAGGCTCGGTCATTCATAGGAATCCTGAACATCATCAAAATTCAAAGAAGTTAGCAAAGTATAAAGTGAACTAATTACAAATTAGTGGTTTATACATCAACGTTACTATTCACGAGTCACTATTCACAAGTTACTGTTCACGACTTTACTATTAATGATTTATACAAGTATAAAGAGAGTATAAATTACAAACTATCCACAATCTTTTCACAAATAAACCACGTAAGAAGTTTATACAAGTATAAAATGTACAAAACAACACAATTTACAAGTGGAGGTTATGTTCAAGTATCTTATTATCTTTACAAAATAAAGTTAATATCTCAATTGATTACAAGTTGTAAGTCGAGCCCAATAGAAACCACTACTATTGGTGAGATACGATCTAGGGATAGTCGCCTAGACATAAGTGACTTCCCTTTGTTTCAGAAGGCTAGATGGCCAGATTAAGAGGTAAGTGAGAGGGATGACTCATTTTGGTGACACTACGGAGGCTACTCCCTCATTGAGGTTTAGGCCCCTATTGGCTACTCCCACATTGTGGTTTAGGCACAGTCTATAGTATCTCTGAGATCCAATTTGAACCCATCACCCAGGGTCTCAACCTAAGACACCACCTATATGCCCCTTACTCAGCTTGAAAAGAACTCATGTGTTAGACATGATAGGAGCATTTTAATGCGACGCTTTAACTGCATTTCCCTACATTTTCTGCGTTATTTCCTTAATAAAACTCTGTTTAGGAAAGTTTCCATTCTTCGATTGGGAAAGTTCATATTTGTAGAAAGTTTCTGTTTTTGTAGTTTCTATTTTTCATTTTTGGAAAGTTTCCATTTTCAGTTTAGGAAAGTTGCCATTTTTCATTTTAGGAAAGTTTCTATTTTTCTTACTAGTTTCTATTTTCAGGACCTCGGAGCTAAAAAGTGGAAATGAACTCACAAATGGAAAGAGGAGCTCGCCAATGTTGGAAGGAGACAAAATGAGATACAAAGGGCTGCATAAATAAGCTAAAAAGAAGAAATGAAGTTTTCCTGGTTCAACCAGGAAATCCTGTTTCAACCAGGAAACCTTGTCCAGAAGAGGAAACACTGCCAAAACAAGACTCTTGAGTCAACCAAGAAAGGAAAGCAGAAAAATGAAGTGTCATGGCATTGAAAGAAGCTTCTTGAAGACATTAGAAGATGACATGGCTTGAAGGTGACGCACAAAGGCCCAAGAACTCTCAAGAGGTTATGGATTTTGGCAAATGGATAAAGGCCCATGGAAATTAGGGTTTGTGACACATGAGAGATATTTTTGGAGAATATATATGTGTTTGCCGTAAAATACAAAGAGGAAAAGGAGGAGGCAACATGAAAATCTGAAAATATAATTGAAGATTTTGATTGGAGTAATTCAAGGGAGATTTTTAAGGGCAAAGAGATATTCTTGGAAGATTTAAATGTGATTTTTGGCCGAAAATGGTGAAGCAAATCAGCATTTATTTATGGAATTTCGGCAATTACTTTCCCAAGGATATTTGTGGCCGAAATTGGTGAAGCAAATCAGAATTTATTTATGGAATTTCGGCAATTACTCTCTCCTAAGATATTCTTGGCCGAAATTAATGAAGAAAATCAGAAAATCCTTATATAATTTCGGCAAGGATATATATTAAAGGAATTTAGGGAATTAATTTGGAGAGTTTTGATTGGTTAGATGACACACCAAGGCTTACTTGGCATTCTACGATTGGTTGGACCACATCACAAGGCTTACTTGGCATCATACCATTGGTTGAAGTGATGTGGAAATTTCTGATTGCTTGGAGAACCCTAGCCGTGCCCCTATATATTCTCCCCTTTTCTCAACGTCAGGGTTCCTCCCTCTTTACAATTTACACTTTAGAAAAATCAGAAATTTTGCTCTTGTTGCCGTGAGGTTTTCCTCTCCTTTCTCCATCCTCTAGTCATCTCCACGAGTTCAAGCAAGGCCAAGGGAGAAGAAGCATAGCCGTGAGCATCCATCATCCATCTCCAACCTTGAAGCTTGCTTTCGAGATTCAAGAGACCACCACATCAATCGTTCATCACCATCCCCATCTCACGGTGTAATCCGATTCTCCCTTGTAACCTTTGCTTCGAATTTCGTTGGTTATGAACTAGTTGACATATGTGTTTGAACAAATATTAATTTCTGGAATTTTTATGATTAATTGAGAATTTTCAGATTCATATTATTGTGATTCGAGAGTTGCTTATGTGGGTTTGTTTAATTAAATTTGCGTTATAGATAACTTTTGTATTTTAATCTTATGTGGTTGCAAACACTTAGGGTTTTGATATAATTGGTGCTAGGTTTAAGAACATGAAATCGACTTTTCGTTTTGTGTAAACTTGAATCAAAGTAGTAAAGGTTTTGTACAAAGATCGAATTTAATTAACGAGGATTGCAATTAGGTGGACTAGCAAAATATATTTCCCTATATTTTCTGCGTTATTTCCTTAATAAAACTCTGTTTAGGAAAGTTTCCATTCTTCGAATGGGAAAGTTCCTAATTGTAGAAAGTTTCCGTTTTGTAGTTTCTATTTTCCATTTTTAGAAAGTTTCCATTTTAGTTTAAGAAAGTTTCAATTTCTTATTTTAGAAAGCTTCTATTTTCAGGTTTTTGGAATAAATAAGCTGAATTGAGTTCATAAATGGAAAGAGAAGCTTCATGAAGATGACATGGCAAGGAGAGAATCAAGGAAGAGTTTTTTTTAAAAAAGGAAAATATATTTTCCTTGGGGATTAAATTTGCCGTGTAATACTTAAGGAAAAACAAGGTGACAACGTGGGAATTAAAGATGATTGATTAAGGATTTCAAGGAGAGATTTTCTTGGGAGACTTTTATGGAAAGAAATATTGTTGGAGGAATAATTTGGTGTGATTGCCAACGTGAAAATCAGAAATAATCAAGGAGATGACGCCAAGAGAGATTCAAGGGAGATTTTTATGGAAGGAAAATATGTGTGCACCAAGGAAAAGCTCAAAACGTGTCTAGGTGCGTCCCTAAATTCCCTAAAGGAATGATAGCCGAAATTCATGAAGAAAATCAGAATAATTTCAAGGAAATTCGGCAATTAAATATTAGGGAGGTATTTTAGAGAATTATGATTGGTTGAAACACATCACAAGGCTTACTTGGCATTCTATGATTGGTTGGACCCCATCACAAAGCTTACTTGGCGAATTCCTATTGGTGGAAGCTATGTGGAAATTTCTGATTGCTTTGTGAACCCTAGCCGTGCTCCTATATATACCCACCTCTTTGACGTTGAGAAGGGTTCCTTTCCCCCATAATTCAGAAAATTCTCTCTACACGAAAGCTCTCTCCATCCTCTAGTGCATTCAACGTTTCAAGCAAGGAAGAAGAAGAAGAAGAAGAAGAAGGAGCCGTGAGCATCATCATCCATCCTCCACCTTGAAGCTTGCTTTCGACATTCAAGAATCCATAGCGTTTTATCCTTCATCCCCATCTCATCTCACGGTGTAATTCAACCTCTTTCTTTGTAACCTTGTTTGATTTCGTTGGAATTGTTCTAGTTGACATTGATGTTTGAACAAAGTTTTAATTCTGAAATTTTATGATTGATTAAGGATTTTCGATTTCTATGTTGTGATTCCAAAGTTGCTTATGTGTGATCGTTCGATTGAATTTGCTTTACAGAAAACTTTTATATGTTTATGTTCTTTGGTGGCCAACTTAGGATATATGCATGTAATTGGTGCTAGATTTAAGAACATGAATCAACTTTTTGTTTTGTGTAACTTAAACCAAAAGTAGTAAAGGTTTTGGACAAAAATAGAGTTCAATTGAAGAGGATTGCAATTAGGTGAACTTATTCATACTAAGTTGTACACTTGAGTTGATAGCCTTTCTATGTGTTTCATGCGTTAAACATGTCATGATTGACTAGCTTTCTAGGGCTTGATTACATGTTTGATAGGATTAGTCTTGGTGCTTTCACTTAGATTAATTAGCATTGAAAAGTAAAATATGGGAAATCGTTTGCTTTCGAATGTTTCACATGATCAACTCCTTTCACATGACTTGGAAGAACAATGTAGAGTTAATTCGAATTCAATTGTAAAGTTGGTTTTAATCTTTGTTTCTTACATTTCATTCTTGTATTTGTGTTTTTGTTTATACTTAGTTTTAATTCTTGTTTTTAATTTTCGAAAAACCAAAAAACCTAAAACCCCCCTAAATTCATGAACAGTGTTTATGTGTGAATAGTATATTTTGTTTTTATTTTAATTGTTTATATTGTCTTACATTGACAGGTGTACCCTCAATCCCCGGAATAGAACGATCCCTACTTGCTTATACTACTAATGATATTTCTAGGGTTAAATTATATGCTTGCTTTTAGGCGCATCAATTTTTGGCGCCGTTGCCGGGGATTGAAAAATCACTTGTTAAATATGTGAATATTTGTTTTGTTTATATGTTGTGTTCGAAAAAAAAAAAAAATTTTACTTGTTAATTGTTCATAATTTGTTAGTTAATTAGTTAATTAATTACTTAGGTTGTTATTTATATTATTGAATACGAATTTTAATTGTGAGTTGTAAATTAAAGAAGGAATAGGTGAAGTCGTGTTTATTAATATTGGCCTAAACCCCTTATTGGTACCTAGTCCAGGTCCCTTAAGGTTGAGGGCGGCCTTTATTAACATTTATTGAACTGTCTTCACACTTATGAACTTTTTCATCTCAGTAAGTATAGCCTATGTGGAATGGTGTCTAGGAAGGGGACAACGTTCATGACTGGTTTTTGAATCCAGAAGTGCTTACAAATGGGCCTAAACCACTATGTGGGAGTAGCTCATGCCAAAATGGATTTTTCCTCTCGTGTTCGTCCTCCCCCACCTGGCCATTTCAGTAAGGTTGCCCAAAGGATGTACGAGGGACTTTGTGTCTAGGCGACTATACTTGGGCCGCACGTCCACTTGATTTACCGCTTGGAATTAGATTTGATATCAATAATATTTATGACAAAAGAAAATGTAACAAAATATTGTGATACACTAAGGTAAAAAAAAAAACATTTGTGTAAATATTTTTCATGTTTTTTTTACTCACTTGTGTTAACTTGTGTCTTTTGTACAATTTACTTGCTAATTACTTGTATTTTGCATAGTTACTGATTTGTATATTTTGTAATTCTTTGTTAATTATAGTCACTAACTTTATTTAATGGAGGTACCGTCTGGCTGAAAGACGTTAAATTCAAGCGCTGCTTGGGAGGCAACCCAATTCAGAAGCAGCTGTGAAGGAGTCTTCAATAACACAGATTTGCTTTCTCTTTCGCTATTTCTTTTACTTTATAATTTTCTCCTTTATTTTTGTAGTCTTTTCGTAAATTCCATTCCTATATGCTTAATTGTTTCATTGCATGCTTATGATTGATTACATTGAGGACAATGCAATATTTAAGTGTGGGGGAAGGGATTTACACTTTTATCTTGAGTCATATATTGAAAAATACAAAAAAAGTGAAAAATGTCAAAAATTTAAAAATTTTCGTTGCTTTTGTTTTTGTTTTTGAGTCATAGGATGCCTTTCAACTGTCTAGGATGATTCTATATCTCTGAAATCATGATTAAAAGAGGATCACAAAATTGAGATGATTTCTAAAATGGTATTCTTTGGTTAATTGAGATATATGAAAAATGTATGCATTTGTAGTGGATATGGATTTCGTGACTTTGGTACAGAATATGAGCATGTTAAGATGAGTTTTGATTCATATAAACCCATGTGAGATAATTGAACCCATGTCCCTTTTTCTTGGAGTGATAATTAAAAAGAATATATTCTTAATTTCTTGGCGATGTTTTGATGATCTCATTATTCTTTCATTTGATTGACTGCTTGCCATAGATTAAGTTTGATGGACTAGAGAATGCTAGAATTCGCTCTTGTGCTTGTTGAGACATTTTATCAATACATGGCCCTGATTCTGGAAAGGATAGAGGCACCCTAGGAATTACCACCATTGCCATATAAGCTTGTGTCCCTATTTGCGCCCGTCGTGGGACCCCCTTAGATAAACCCCTTTGAGCCTACATTAAGCCTTTTCTTTCATCACCCCTAAAATCCTTAACCCCCGAACCTTAGTATAGTTACAACCCAACCCTTTGTTCTAAAAACTTAGTGGAGCTAATTTTGAGACTTTACTTGAGGATTTGGCGTCAAGGATGAAGAGTGAGAAGAGGTGAAAGTTCAAATGTGGGGGTAGACTTGTCCATAAGGAAATAAAAAAATTGTGGAAGCCGAAAAAAAAAATGAAAAAATGAAAAAATGTGTACGGCTAGAAAGAAAAAAAGAAAAAAGAAAGAAAAATCTATGTTTATGGATTTTAGTACCCCATACTTGGTGAGTTTGGAGTTTGCTTTGAATTGAAGGCCCACTATCGAAAATTTGGCCTCTGTCCAATTCACTAGAGTTGAAAGGAAGTTTGGAATGAAGATTGGGTCCAACATGAAGACATTAGGCCTTTTTATAAAGCCTCTATGGGATGTGACATTTTGAATACCTTGGTGGATTTCTAGAAGTCTCTACATCAACATGAGCTCTACTAGGTTTTTAGGACACTTTGTTAAATCCTTACCTTTCATTTCTTAAAACCTTGAGCCTTAGCCCCATTACAACCTTTGAGAAGACCTTCTTGATCCTTAAGATGAGACAGCCCTTGATGTGGAGATGAGTTACAAGAGTTGAACCTATGGCTTGGGTCCATCCGTGCAAGTAGTTGATATCCTTCATGAGATCTTTTGAAAAAAAAAAAAATTATATTCACAAAGTGCTTTTCGTTTCTTATATATGTGAGCTATTTGATTGCCTCAAAATATTTTCTCTCACATATAATTGAGTGATTATAAGCTTTTAAGCATTGCCTTGAATTCTGAGAGAAGAAAGAGTGGATATACCTTGTGAGGATATGAATCATACTTGTTTAAAGCATGCTTAACAGAAACCATCACCATTGTTACAACCAAGTCCTACTTGTGTATGTGTGTGGATTATATGTTTTAATTAACTCTTGAATATCTGCATACTGATTCTTGGTTGAGTACTAATCTTGATCTTGTGAAAGTAGGAGATTTCTGAGACAAAAAGTTGAAGGGCAAGAGAGTCTTTGTATGTGTAGAGTCTTTAAATTTTCGTTGAGTCTTAGTTGAGCCTTTTTGTGATTTTGCTAAGGGACTAGCAAAAGCTAAGTGTGGGGGAATTTGATAGGAGCATTTTAATGCGACATTTTAACTGTTATTTCCATATATTTTCTGCGTTATTTCCTTAATAAAACTCTGTTTAGGAAAGTTTCCATTCTTCGAATGGGAAAGTTCCTAATTGTAGAAAGTTTCCGTTTTGTAGTTTCTATTTTCCATTTTTAGAAAGTTTCCATTTTAGTTTAAGAAAGTTTCCATTTCTTATTTTAGAAAGCTTCTATTTTCAGGTTTTTGGAATAAATAAGCTGAATTGAGTTCATAAATGGAAAGAGAAGCTTCATGAAGATGACATGGCAAGGAGAGAATCAAGGAAGAGTTTTTTTTAAAAAAGGAAAATATATTTTCCTTGGGGATTAAATTTGCCGTGTAATACTTAAGGAAAAACAAGGTGACAACGTGGGAATTAAAGATGATTGATTAAGGATTTCAAGGAGAGATTTTCTTGGGAGACTTTTATGGAAAGAAATATTGTTGGAGGAATAATTTGGTGTGATTGCCAACGTGAAAATCAGAAATAATCAAGGAGATGACGCCAAGAGAGATTCAAGGGAGATTTTTATGGAAGGAAAATATGTGTGCACCAAGGAAAAGCTCAAAACGTGTCTAGGTGCGTCCCTAAATTCCCTAAAGGAATGATAGCCGAAATTCATGAAGAAAATCAGAATAATTTCAAGGAAATTCGACAATTAAATATTATGGAGGTATTTTAGAGAATTATGATTGGTTGAAACACATCACAAGGCTTACTTGGCATTCTATGATTGGTTGGACCCCATCACAAAGCTTACTTGGCGAATTCCTATTGGTGGAAGCTATGTGGAAATTTCTGATTGCTTTGTGAACCCTAGCCGTGCTCCTATATATACCCACCTCTTTGACGTTGAGAAGGGTTCCTTTCCCCCATACAATTTACACTTTAGAAAAAAATCAGAAAATCTTCTTAGCATAGCCGTGAGTTTCTCCATCCTCTAGTCATCTCCACGAGTTCAAGCAAGGCCAAGGGAGAAGAAGCATAGCCGTGAGCATCCATCATCCATCTCCAACCTTGAAGCTTGTTGTCGCTTTTGTTGAGCGACCAATTTAACCCTGAAATGTCATTAGTAGTATAAAGTAAATAGGGATCGTTCTATTCCGGGGATTGAGGGTACACCTGTCATTGTCAAACAATTAAACAATTAAAATTAAAACAAAGTATAATATTTACAAAAATATAACAAAATATATACATATTTACGAAAAAGGGGGATTTTTGATTTTTGGTTTTCGAAAATTAAACTAAGTTAAGAAAATAATTAAAATGCAAAAAGATAAAAATATAAATGGGATGCAAGAACAAAGATCAAATTCGAAACTCATGATTAAAATTGATTCAAGTTCATCATTGTTCATCATAGTCATGCAAGAGGAGTTGATCATGTGAAACGTTCAAAAGCAAACAATTTCCCATATTTTACTTTCAATGCTAATTAACCTAAGCGAAAGCACCTAGATTAATTCTATCAAACATGCAATCAAACCCTAGAAAGCTAGTCAATCATGTCATGTTTAATGCATTAAGCACCTAGAAAGGCTATCAACTCAAATGTGCAACTTAGTATGAAAAAGTCCACCTAATTGCAATCTTCTTTGATTAAACTCGGTTTTTGTCCAAAACCTTTACTACTTATCGATTCAAGAACACAAAACCAAAAAGTTGATCCATGTTCTCGAATTCGTAGCAACATTCACATAAAAACCCTAAATGTTTCGAACCATTCAAGATTATCATACAAAAGATTTCTATCATGCAAATTTAATCAAACACTCACACAAAAGCAACCATAAATCACAATATATGAATCTGAAAATTAACAATTAATCATAAAATTTCAGAAAACAACACTTGTTCATACATATGTGTCAACTAAGGCAAAACCAACGAAAATACAAAGCAAAGGTACAAGGAGAATCGGATTACACCGTGATGAAGATGAGATGAATGAAGTGATGAATGGACTCTTGAATTTCGAAAGCAATCTCCACGGGTGGTGATGGATGGTGTGCTCGGCTTGTCTTCTTCTTCCTTGGCCTTGCTTGAACTTCGTGGTTGCCCTAGAGGATGGAGAAGAACACGGCTAGGCTAGAGAGAGTTTTTTGATTTTTCTTCAAAGTGTAAATGCAAAAGTGTGGAACTCCCTGACGTTGAGAGAAGAGGAGGATATATAGGGGACGGCCAACTTGGTCTCCAAGCCGTGTATTTCTTCTTTATTTTCCAGGGGATTAATCTGAAAATGCCACATAGTTTCCTCCAATGATAGCTTGCCACATAAGCCCTATGAGGTGGTGCAACCAATCACAAAATTCCAATATTAATTCCCTAAATAATCTTGCCGAAATTCCCTTGATATAATTCTGATTTTTGTAGTTCAATTCGGCCAAACTTCCTTTAGGGAATTAAGGAATGTATCTAGACTTCTTTTGAGCTTTTCTTGGTCTCCACCTTTTTCTCTTTCCTTTTATTTCTCCCTTGAATATCTCCTTGCCGAATTCTCTAGGGTTTTCTTTTAATTCACACGGCAGCTTCCTTCTTTTCCTCTTGGCTTGGACGGCAAAAGATATTCTAGGGTTTATCTCTTGATGAATTTCCATAAAAATAGCCCTAGAAAATCTCCCTAGAAAATCTCCTTTTAATTTCTGATTTTCCACGTCATTTTCCTTGTTTCTCTCTTCATTTTGGACGGCAAACATCTCTAGGGTTTCTTCATTGCGTCACAAACCCTAATTGCATGGGCTTTGTGGGCTTTTGATCCATTTGCCGAAAATCCAACAAGTCTTGAGAGTTCTTGGGCCTCCATGCGCCACCTTTGTGCCATGTCATCATCTAGAGTCTTCAAGAAGCTTCTCTCATGCCATGTCACTTCATTAATTCGATCTCCATTCATGGTTGGCTCAAGAGTCTTGTTTTGGCAAGCTTTCCTTTTCTGGACAGGGTTTCCTGGTTGGACCAGGAAAACTTCTTTTCTTCATTTCTGCTCATTTGTGCTTCCCTTTGTACTTCATCTTGTCTCCCTCCAACGTTGGCTAGCTTCTCTCTCCATTTGTGAGCTCGTTTCAGCTCATTTGTGACAAGGACCTGAAAATAGAAACTAGTAAGAAAAATAGAAACTTTCCTAAAATGAAAAGTGGGAAACTTTCTAAAAATGAAAAATAGAAACTACTAAAAATGGAAACTTACTAAAAATGATAAATAAAAACTACAAAAATAGAAACTTTCTACAAATAGGAACTTTCCCAATCAAAGAATGGAAACTTTCCTAAACAGGGTTTTATTAAGGAAATAACGCAGAAAATGAAGGGAAAAGCAAGTAAAACGTCGCATTAAAATGCTCCTATCAAAGCTTGCTTTCGAGATTCAAGAGACCACCACATCAATCGTTCATCACCATCCCCATCTCACGGTGTAATCCGATTCTCCTTTGTAACCTTTGCTTTGAATTTCGTTGGTTATGAACTAGTTGACATATGTGTTTGAACAAATATTAATTTCTGAAATTTTTATGATTAATTGAGAATTTTCAGATTCATATTATTGTTCTTCGAGAGTTGCTTATGTGGGTTTGTTTAATTAAATTTGCGTTATAGATAACTTTTGTATTTTAATCTTATGTGGTTGCAAACACTTAGGGTTTCGATATAATTGGTGCTAGGTTTAAGAACATGAAATCGACTTTTCGTTTTGTGTAAACTTGAATCGAAGTAGTAAAGGTTTTGTGAAAAGATCGAATTTAATTAACGAGGATTGCAATTAGGTGGACTTTTCCATACTAAGTTGTACACTTGAGTTGATAGCCTTTCTCTATGTGTAATGCGTTAAACATGACATGATTGACTAGCTTTCTAGGGTTTGATTGCATGTTTGATAGAATTAATCTAGGTGCTTTCGCTTAGGTTAATTAGCATTGAAAAGTAAAAAATGGGAATTCATTTGCTTTCGAATGTTTCACATGATCAACTCCTTTCTCATGACTTAGATGAACAATATTAGGGTTTGAATTGATTTTAATCATATGTTTCGGGTTTTGATCTTTGTTCTCTCATTCCATTCGTATGTTTATGTTTTTGCATTTTAATTGTTTTCTTTACTTAATTTATTTTCGAAAAACCAAAAACAAAATCCCCCCTTTTCGTAAATATGTATATATTTTGTTATATCTTTGTAAATATTATACTTTGTTTTAATTTTAATTGTTTAATTGTTTGATAATGACAGGTGTACCCTCAATCCCCGGAATAGAACGATCCCTATTTGCTTATACTACTAACGATATTTTCAGGGTTAAATTATGCGCTTGCTTTAAGCTGCATCAACTTCAACCAATGGTATGATGCCAAGTAAGCCTTGTGATGTGGTCCAACCAATCGTAGAATGCCAAGTAAGCCTTGGTGTGTCATCTAACCAATCAAAACTCTCCAAATTAATTCCCTAAATTCCTTTAATATATATCCTTGCCGAAATTATATAAGGATTTTCTGATTTTCTTCATTAATTTCGGCCAAGAATATCTTAGGAGAGAGTAATTGCCGAAATTCCATAAATAAATTCTGATTTGCTTCACCAATTTCGGCCACAAATATCCTTGGGAAAGTAATTGCCGAAATTCCATAAATAAATGCTGATTTGCTTCACCATTTTCGGCCAAAAATCACATTTAAATCTTCCAAGAATATCTCTTTGCCCTTAAAAATCTCCCTTGAATTACTCCAATCAAAATCTTCAATTATATTTTCAGATTTTCATGTTGCCTCCTCCTTTTCCTCTTTGTATTTTACGGCAAACACATATATATTCTCCAAAAATATCTCTCATGTGTCACAAACCCTAATTTCCATGGGCCTTTATCCATTTGCCAAAATCCATAACCTCTTGAGAGTTCTTGGGCCTTTGTGCGTCACCTTCAAGCCATGTCATCTTCTAATGTCTTCAAGAAGCTTCTTTCAATGCCATGACACTTCATTTTTCTGCTTTCCTTTCTTGGTTGACTCAAGAGTCTTGTTTTGGCAGGGTTTCCTCTTCTGGACAAGGTTTCCTGGTTGAAACAGGATTTCCTGGTTGAACCAGGAAAACTTCATTTCTTCTTTTCAGCTTATTTATGCAGCCCTTTGTATCTCATTTTGTCTCCTTCCAACATTGGCGAGTTCCTCTTTCCATTTGTGAGTTCATTTCCACTTTTTAGCTCCGAGGTCCTGAAAATAGAAACTAGTAAGAAAAATAGAAACTTTCCTAAAATGAAAAATGGCAACTTTCCTAAACTGAAAATGGAAACTTTCCAAAAATGAAAAATAGAAACTACAAAAATAGAAACTTTCTACAAATATGAACTTTCCCAATCAAAGAATGGAAACTTCCCTAAACAGAGTTTTAATAAGGAAATAACGCAAGAAATGTAGGGAAATAACAGTTAAAACGTCGCATTAAAATGCTCCATAAATTCCCCCACACTTAGCTTTTGCTAGTCCCTTAGCAAAATCACACAAAGACTCAACTAAGACTCAACGAAAATTTAAAGACTCAACCAAACGAAAATTCTATTGCCCTTCAACTTTTTGTCTCAGCAATCTCTTACTTTCACAACACCAAGATTAGCACTTAACCAAGAGTCAATGTTTAAGCATTCGAGAGTTAATTGAAACACATAATTTACACATACACAAGTAGGACTTGGTTGTAACAATGGTGATGGGTTCTGTCAAGCATGTTTCAAACAAGTTTGATTCAATCCTCACAAGGCATATCCACTCTTTCTTCTCTCAGAATTCAAGGCAATGCTTAAAAGCTTATACACTCAAGTATATGTGAAAGATAGCAAGTATATCACATATTATATGAAACGAAAGCACATGTATATTTTTCTTTTAAAGATCTCATGAAAGGTACCAACTACTTGCACAGATGGACCCAAGCCATATGTTCAACTCTTGTAACTCATCTCCACATCAAGGGCTGTCCCATCTTAAGGATCAAGAAGGTCTTCTCAAGGGTTGTAATGGGGCTAAGGCTCAAGGTTTAAAGAAACGAAAGGTAAGGATTTATCAAAGTGTCCTAAAAACCTAGCAGAGCACATGTAAATGTAGAGACTTCAAGAAATTCCAGCAAGGCATTGTAAAAACGTCACTTTCCCTAGGGGTGATCATAAAAGGGCCTAATGTCTTCATGTTGGGCCCAATCTTCACTCTAAACTTCCTTTGAACTCTAGTGAATTGGACAAAGGCCATATTTTCTGTAATGGGCCTTCAGTTCAAAGTAAACTCCAAAATCACTAAGTATGGGGGACTAAAATCCATAAACATTTTTCTTTCTTTTAGCCGTACACATTTTTTCTTTTTCACTTTCTTTTCCTCGGCTTTTTCACACATTTTTTTTTTCTTTATGGATAAGTCTACCCCCACACTTGAACTTTCACCTCTTCTCAATTTTCATCCTTAGCACCAAACCCACGTAGTATGTCTCAAAAGATAGCTCCACTAAGTTCTTAGAACAAAGGGTAGGGTTGTAACTATACTAAGCTTCATGTTAAAGATTTTAAGGGTGATGAAAGAAAAGGCTTAATGTAGGCTCAAAGGGTTTTATCTAGGGAAGTCCCACGACGGGCACAAATGGGGACACAGGCTTATTTGGCAATGGTGATAATTCCTAGCGTGCCTCTATCCTTTCCAGAATCAGGGTCATATATTGACAAACGTCTCAACAACTACAAGAGTGAATTCTAGCATTCTCTAGTCCATCAAACTTAATCTATGGCAAGTAATCAATCAAATGAAAGAATAATGAGATCATCAAAACATCGCCAAGAAAATAAGAATATATTTTTCAATTATCACTCCAAGAAAAAGGGACATGGGCTCAATATCTCACATGGGCTTTTTATGAATCAAAACTCATCTTAACATGCTCATATTCTGTACCAAAGTCACGAAATCCATATCCACTACACATGCATACATTTTTCATATATCTCAATTAACCAAAGAATACCATTTTAGAAATCATCTCAATTTTGTGATCCTCTTTTAATCATGATTTCAGAGATATAGAATCATCCTAGACAGTTGAAAGGGCATCCTAAGACTCAAAACAAAAACAAAAGCAACGAAAATTTTTAAATTTTTGACATTTTTCACTTTTTTTGTATTTTTCAATATATGACTCAAGATAAAAGTGTAAATCCCTTCCCCCACACTTAAATATTGCATTGTCCTCAATGTAATCAATCATAAGCATGCAATGAAACAATTAAGCATATAGGAATGGAATTTACGAAAAGACTACAAAAATAAAGGAGAAAATTATAAAGTAAAAGAAATAGCGAAAGAGAAAGCAAATCTGTGTTATTGAAGACTCCTTCACAGCTGCTTCTGAATTGGGTTGCCTCCCAAGCAGCGCTTGAATTTAACGTCTTTCAGCCAGACGGTACCTCCATTAAATAAAGTTAGTGACTATAATTAACAAAGAAATACAAAAAAAAAAAATATATATATAAACAAGTATAACAAGTTAGTGAATTACAAACTACATGTAATATTAACAAGTTAAGTACACAAGTTAACAAGTCAGTACATAAGACACAAGTTAAGTACACAAGTGAGTAAAAAAAAAAAAAAAAAAAACACGAAAAATATTTACACAAGTGTTTTTTTTTTTTTTCTTTTCTTTCTTTGTACGAAAATACTTACAAATATTTACATTCTTTCCTTTCCTTTACAATTATTTTCAACACTTAGGTACGGGAACAGGGAGTCTCGATGTGCAATGGGACTGAAACAGCTACCATTTTCAAGACTATGTTTAATCCAATATACCTTAGTGAATCACAATATTTTCGTTTGTTATATATATCATTGATATCAAATTAAATTCCAAGCGGTAAATCAAGAGGACGTGCGGCCCAAGTATAGTCGTCTAGACACCAAGTCTCTCCTACATCCTTTGGGCAACCTTACTGAAATGGCCAGGTAGGGGAGGGCGACCACGAGAGGTAGAATCCATTTTGGCATGAGCTACTCCCACATTGTGGTTTAGGCCCATTTGTAAGCACTTCTGGATTCAAGAACCTGTCATGAGCGTTGTCCCCTTCCTAGACACCATCCCACATAGGCTATACTTACTTGGATGAAAAAGATCCTAAGTGTGAAGACAGTTCAATGAATGTTAATAAAGGCCGCCCTTAACCTTAAGGGACCTGGACTAGGTACCAATAAGGGGTTTAGGCCAATATTAATAAACACGACTTCACCTATTCCTTCTTTAATTTACAACTCACAATTAAAATTCGTATTCAATAATATAAATAACAACCTAAGTAATTAATTAACTAATTAACTAATTAACTAACAAATTAAGAACAATTAACAAGTAAATTATTTTTTTTTCTTTTTCGAACACAACATATAAACAAAACAAATATTCACAATATGACAAATGATTTTTCAATCCCGGGCAACGGCGCCAAAAATTGATGCGCTTAAAGGCAAGCGCATAATTTAACCCTGAAATGTCATTAGTAGTACGTAATAAATAGGGATCGTTCTATTCCGGGGATTGAGGGTACACCTGTCAATGTAGGACAAACAAACAATTAAAATTAAAACAAAGTATAATATTCACAAAGATATTCACAACTATAAACATTGTACACGAAAAGGGGGGATTTTGTTTTTGGTTTTTCGAAAATAAAACTAAGTTAACAAAACAATTAAAATGCAAAAACATAAAAATACGAATGGAATGAGAGAACAAAGATCAAAATCGAAACATATGAATAAAATTGACTCAAACCCTAATATTGTTCATCTAAGTCATGAGAAAAGAGTTGATAATGTGAAACATTCGAAAGCAAATGAATTCTCATTTTTTACTTTTCAATGCTAATTAACCTAAGCGAAAGCACCTAGATTAATCCTATCAAACATGCAATCAAACCCTAGAAAGGTAGTCAATCATGTCATGTTTAACGCATTACACATAGAGAAAGGCTATCAACTCAAGTGTACAACTTAGTATGGAAAAGTCCACCTAATTGCAATCCTCGTTAATTAAATTCGATCTTTGTACAAAACCTTTACTACTTTGATTCAAGTTTACACAAAACGAAAAGTCGATTTCATGCTCTTAAACCTAGCATCATTCATATCAAAACCCTAAGTGTTTGCAACCACATAAGATTAAAATACAAAAGTTATCTATAACGCAAATTTAATTAAACAAACCCACATAAGCAACTCTCGAAGAACAATAATTCGAATCTGAAAATTCTCAATTAATCATAAAAATTCCAGAAATTAATATTTGTTCAAACACATATGTCAACTAGTTCATAACCAACGAAATTCAAAGCAAAGGTTACAAAGGAGAATCGGATTACACCGTGAGATGGAGATGGTGATGAACGATTGATGTGGTGGTCTCTTGAATCTCGAAAGCAAGCTTCAAGGTTGGAGATGGATGATGGATGCTCACGGCTATGCTTCTTCTCCCTTGGCCTTGCTTGAACTCGTGGAGATGACTAGAGGATGGAGAAACTCACGGCTATGCTAAGAAGATTTTCTGATTTTTTTCTAAAGTGTAAATTGTATGGGGGAGAGGAACCCTTGACGTTGAGAAAAGGGGAGAATATATAGGGGCACGGCTAGGGTTCTCCAAGCAATCAGAAATTTCCACATCACTTCAACCAATGGTATGATGCCAAGTAAGCCTTGTGATGTGGTCCAACCAATCGTAGAATGCCAAGTAAGCCTTGGTGTGTCATCTAACCAATCAAAACTCTCCAAATTAATTCCCTAAGTTCCTTTAATATATATCCTTGCCGAAATTATATAAGGATTTTCTGATTTTCTTCATTAATTTCGGCCAAGAATATCTTAGGAGAGAGTAATTGCCGAAATTCCATAAATAAATTCTGATTTGCTTCACCAATTTCGGTCACAAATATCCTTGGGAAAGTAATTGCCGAAATTCCATAAATAAATGCTGATTTGCTTCACCATTTTCGGCCAAAAATCACATTTAAATCTTCCAAGAATATCTCTTTGCCCTTAAAAATCTCCCTTGAATTACTCCAATCAAAATCTTCAATTATATTTTCAGATTTTCATGTTGCCTCCTCCTTTTCCTCTTTGTATTTTACGGCAAACACATATATATTCTCCAAAAATATCTCTCATGTGTCACAAACCCTAATTTCCATGGGCCTTTATCCATTTGCCAAAATCCATAACCTCTTGAGAGTTCTTGGGCCTTTGTGCGTCACCTTCAAGCCATGTCATCTTCTAATGTCTTCAAGAAGCTTCTTTCAATGCCATCACACAAGCAGAATTAGATAAGGTACTTTCTTATCCGCACACACATCAGCTTGAGGAAACCATGCAACCATGATTCCATCTAGCACTCCATAACCTTTCCATCTAAAGGAAAACATAAATCACCGCTGTGACAATGTTCTATTTGCTAACTTAACCATCAAGAAGCAAATCAAGTCTCATCTAGACAATAAAGGAAGAATACTCTCGGAATTCTCCTATAATTACATACTTATGAGTCTCCAGCAACCTCGACCGTTACTCCCATAAACTATCCTGGCAGACAGACAAGAACTCTGACTGACATCGTAACCACTCGTCCGGCCAAGGACGTGATTACCTATTTCCTGCCTTGATCACCGTCTGCGATCAGTCACCGTCTATGACTCAATATATCACCATCTGTGATCAGTCACCATCTGTGACTCAATATATATCACCATCTGTGATCAGTCACCATCTGTGACTCAATATATATCACCATCTGTGATCAGTCACCATCTGTGACTCAATATATCACCATCTGTGATCAGTCACCATCTGTGACGCAATATATCACCATCTGTGATCAGTCACCATCTGTGACTCAATATATCACCATCTGTGATCAGTCACCATCTGTGACTCAATATATCACCATCTGTGATCAGTCACCATCTGTGACGCAATATATCACCATCTGTGATCAGTCACCATCTGTGACTCAATATCGATCACCATCTGTGATCAGTCACCATCTGTGACTCAATATATCACCATCTGTGATCAGTCACCATAACTTAGACACGATATACACATAGCTCACACTTACGGTCATCAATTCCCTAATTTTCCATATCGTGCCTACATAAGTCAACTGGTGACTACATCCTCATGCTTAGATTCTCAACTAGCGTTCCATTACACAAATTAAACCAACAATCAATCAAATCAACCACACACTACGTCAGAAGATACAATTCTATCCCCTACGTAAACAAGAGTTAAATCTAAAGGTCCTCATTCCTCAAAAGACTATAACTCCTAGAAGCTACCTTAAGCTCCTACAACTTATTCACTGAGCCAACACTACCCTGAAGACTCACATTCCAACACTCATTGCATACCCAATGACTATATCAATACCGAAGAGCATCAGATGGGGATCCGCTGCAGACGGGCCATCACTCGAGGAGTATTGATTGTCACCAAATATGCACCTTACGCTCTGATACCAAACTGTCACGCCCCTGATTTTACACACATGAAAATCGATATATATAACCCCATAATTATATATGCGTGAACGTCCAGTCATCAATACAAAATACCTGGAATCTTTTTCCCTTTAACTTACACAGATATTGATGCCCTGAACCCTCAAAGTTAATATAAACTCGCTCCATAGAGTTATATATTACAATGCTTACGAAATAGATTGTCAACAACAAAATAAAACGTAAATGCAGCTCAGAGTAACTATACAACGGAAGTCCTTAATCAACGGTAAAGTTACAAAAATGGCTTCCTACCGTAAAGCCGCAAAGGCGCTACCTCCGCTTCAGCCCCGATTATCCTAACCTGCAGGATTAACCCCTACACCGTTTGAATAGTGTACCGGGTTGCCACACAACAAACCCGGTAAGCTTTTGCAAGCCCGTATGAGTAACTCAAACCACACACAACTCACGCCAAAAATAAGGAAAACAACTCACGCTTTGATTCCTTAAAACACGAAATAAAGGAGAATAACTCACACTTTAATTTCCTTTCAAATCGAAATAAAAGAAAGCAACTCACACCTTGTTTCCTTTTAAAACGAAACATAGAAAACAACCCACACTTGATTTCTATCAATAAAACATAGAAAGCAACTCACACCTTGATTTCTATCAATAAAACATAGAAAACAACTCACACCTTGAATTCTATCAATAAAACATAGAAAACAACTCACACCTTGAATTCTATCAATAAAACATAGAAAACAACTCACACCTTGAATTCTATCAGTTGTACCATAAGCGTACCATAGAAAGCAACTCACACCTTGATTTCTATCAAATCGTTAATAAGGAAATCAACTTGCACCTTGTCCCCTTAAAAACCATTAATAAGGAAGCAACTCACACCTTGTTCCCTAAAAATACGTAATGTCATGAGTTGTAAATAACCAATTCCCGTTACCCCATGAATTACCTATATGGCAGACAGATTAGAGCTCTAACTGAAAAACGTAACCACTCGTCCGGCCAAAGACGTGGTCACCTGGTATTCTGCCCAAGGTCTCAGACCTTCGATCCTCGGGCCGCAATGTCCCTTGGAGCAAAACATTAAAGGAGTCGCATTGGACCCAAAATGTTACACAAATCACAACGCTTTTGAAAACAATCGAAATCAACATTTCCATAATTATTGTTTTCTGATAGGAGCATTTTAATGCGACGTTTTACTTGCTTTTCTCTGCATTTTCTGCGTTATTTCCTTAATAAAACCCTGTTTAGGAAAGTTTCCATTCTTTGATTGGGAAAGTTCCTATTTGTAGAAAGTTTCTATTTTTGTAGTTTCTATTTATCATTTTTAGTAAGTTTCCATTTTCAGTAGTTTCTATTTTTCATTTCTAGAAAGTTTCCCATTTTCAGTTTAGGAAAGTTGCCATTTTTCATTTTAGGAAATGATAGGAGCATTTTAATGCGACGTTTTAACTGCATTTCCCTACATTTTCTGCGTTATTTCCTTAATAAAACTCTGTTTAGGAAAGTTTCCATTCTTTGATTGGGAAAGTTCCTATTTGTAGAAAGTTTCTATTTTTGTAGTTTCTATTTATCATTTCTAGTAAGTTTCCATTTTCGGTAGTTTCTATTTGTCATTTTTAGAAAGTTTCCCATTTTCAGTTTAGGAAAGTTGCCATTTTTCATTTTAGGAAAGTTTCTATTTTTCTTACTAGTTTCTATTTTCAGGACCTTCGAGCTAGAAAGTGGAAATGAACTCATAAATGGAAAGAGGAGCTTGCGAACTACAAGGGGAGCAAAGATGAAGTACAAAGGGAAGCACAAAAGAGCAGAAATGAAGAAAAGAAGTTTTCCTGGTCCAACCAGGAAACCCTGTCCAAAGAGGAAAGCTGGCCAAAACAAGACTCTTGAGCCAACCAAGAATGGAGATCGAATTAATGAAGTACATGGCATGAGGGAAGCTTCTTGAAGACTCTAGATGATGACATGGCATAAAGGTGACGCATGGAGGCCCAAAAACTCTCAAGACTTGTTGGATTTTTGGCTACTTGGATAAAAGCCCACAAAGGCCCATGGAACTAGGGTTTGTGACGCAAACCCTAGCCCTAAAGATGTTTTGCCGTGAAATCCTAGAGAGAAACAAGGAAGATGACGTGGAAAATCAGGAAATAATAAGAAGATTTTGGTGGAGATTTTCTAGGGAGATTTTCTTGGAATGAGATATTCTTGGAAGAGTTATCTTGAGCCTTTGCCGTTTAAAGAGAGAGAGAAGCTAGGGATTGCCGTGAGAAATACAAGGAAGGAGAGAGAATTGCCGTGTGAATCAAGAAGTAAACAAAGAGATTTCGGCAAAAAGATTTCCTAGAGAGTTTTAAGGAAAGAGAAAAAGGTGGAGACCAAGAAAAGCTTAAATGGAGTCTAGATTCATTCCTAGAATTCCTAAAGGAAGTTGGCCGAAATTAAACAAGAAAAATCAGAAATTATCTCAAGGAATTTCGGCAATATTTCTAGGGAATTAAAAGAGAATTTTGTGATTGGTTGCACCACCTCATAGGGCTTATGTGGCATGCTATCATTGGAGGAAACTATGTGGCATTTTCAGATTAATTCCATGGAAAATAAAGAAGAAATTCACGGCTTGAAGACCTAGAAGCCGTCCCCTATATATTCCTCTCTTCTCTCAACGTCAAGGAGTTCCTAGTTCCACACTTTTACGTTCTACACTTGAGAAATAATTCAGAAAACTCTCTAGCTTAGCCGTGCTCCTCTCCATCCTCTAGGGCAACCACGAAGTGCAAGCAAGGCCAAGGAAGAAGAAGACAAGCCGTGCATACCATCCACCCTCCACCTTGAAGATTGCTTTCGAAATTCAAGAGACCACATCATCACTTCATCCATCTCATCTTCATCACGGTGTAATCCGATTCTCCTTGTACCTTTGCTTTGTAATTTTCGTTGGTTTGCCTTAGTTGACACTTATGTATGAACAAGTATTGATTTCTGAAATTTTATGATTAATTGTTAATTTTCAGATTCATATATTGTGATTTATGGTTGCTTTTGTGTAAGTGTTTGATTGAATTTGCATGATAGAAATCGTTTGTATGATAATCTTGAATGGTTCGAAACATTTAGGGTTTTTATGTGAATGTTGCTACGAATTTGAGAACATGAATCAACTTTTTGGTTTTGTGTTCTTGAATCAACAAGTAGTAAAGGTTTTGTACAAAAACCGAAATTTAATCAAAGGAGATTGCAATTAGGTGAACTTTTTCATACTAAGTTGCACATTTGAATTGATAGCCTTTCTAGATGCTTAATGCGTTGAACATGACATGATTGACTAGCTTTCTAGGGTTTGATTGCATGTTTGATAGAATTAATCTAAGTGCTTTCACTTAGGTTAATTAGCATTGAAAGTAAAATATGGGAAATTGTTTGCTTAGAACGTTTCACATGATCAATTCCTCTTGCATGACTATGATGAACAATGATGAACTTGAATTAACCTTGATTATAAATTCCGATTTGATCTTTGTTCGTGCATTTCATTTGCATTTTTATGTTTTTGCTTTTTAATTGTTTTCTTTACTTAGTTTAATTTCCGAAAATCAAAACCAAAAATCCCCCTAATTTCGTAAATATGTATATATTTTGTTATATTTTTGTAAATATTATACTTTGTTTTAATTTTAATTGTTTAATTGTTTGATAATGACAGGTGTACCCTCAATCCCCGGAATAGAACGATCCCTATTTACTTTATACTACTAATGACATTTCAGGGTTAAATTGGTCGCTAAACAAAAGCGACACCAATTTTTGGCGCCGTTGCCGGGGATTGAAAAATCACTTGTTAAATATGTGAATATTTGTTTTGTTTATATGTTGTGTTCGGAAAAAAAAGAAAAAAAAAAAAATTTACTTGTTAATTGTTCATAATTTGTTAGTTAATTAGTTAATTAGTTAATTAATTACTTAGGTTGTTATTTATATTATTGAATACGAATTTTAATTGTAAGTTGTAAATTAAAGAAGGAATAGGTGAAGTCGTGTTTATTAATATTGGCCTAAACCCCTTATTGGTACCTAGTCCAGGTCCCTTAAGGTTGAGGGCGGCCTTTATTAACATTCATTGAACTGTCTTCACACTTAGAATCTTTTTCATCCAAGTAAGTATAGCCTATGTGGGGTGGTGTCTAGGAAAGGGGACAACGCTCATGACTGGTTCTTGAATTCAGAAGTGCGTGCAAATGAGCCTAAACCACAATGTGGGAGTAGCTCATGCCAAAATGGATTCTACCTCTCGTGGTCGCCCTCCCCTACCTGGCCATTTCAGTAAGGTTGCCCAAAGGATGTAAGAGGGACTTTGTGTCTAGACGACTATACTTGGGCCGCACGTCCTCTTGATTTACCGCTTGGAATTGAATTTGAAATCAATGATATATATAACAAATGAAAATATTGTGATTCACTAAGGTATATTGGATCAAACATAGTCTTGAAAAGGGTAGCTGTTTCAGTCCCATTGCACATCGAGACTCCCTGTTCCCGTACCTAAGTGTTGAAAATAATTGTAAAGAAAAGGAAGAAAAACAAATATTTGTAAGTATTTTCGTAAAAAAAAAAAAAAAAAAAAAAAAAAAGAAGAAGAAAAAAAAAAGTGTACAAAGTGTGACGTTTTGTTGTGTAAAAGTTGTGTTTACAATGTGTCAAATTTTGTTAAACAAAAGAAATTTAAAGAATTAATTGTAAATATTGTTAAATTCTTGATTGTTATAAGTGTGTAAAATCGTATGAGTAGATAAGGGCCCTTTTGTTAATATTGGCCTTAACCCTTCATTAGTGCCTTTCTAAGGTCTTATGAGGTTGAGGGCGGCTTTTATTAGCATTTGGAGAACTGTCTAACACATGAGTTCTTTTCAAGCTGAGTAAGGGGTATATAGGTGGTGTCTTAGGTTGAGACCCTGGGTGATGGGTTCAAATTGGATCTCAGAGATACTATAGACTGTGCGTAAACCACGATGTGGGAGTAGCTGATAGAAGTACAATGTGCGACGATATTAATGAGTATATGCTCCATTTTAGCCTTGTTTCTCCCTTAGTTTAGTGTTTTGAGTCATTGAGTCGTTTTCAGAGTCTTGTAGAGTGTTTGGAGTGAAATAGGCGGAAAAAATAAAATTCATGAAAAATCCTAGCTGGATCAGGATTCCTCACTGTCGACTGTTTTTACAGTATTTACATTTTAATTCCCTTTATTTTCTCTAGAAAATTCTGACATTCTCCTGCTTGTTGTAGGAAACGTTGCCTGGTTGAACTCTTGAAAACAGCAATGATGGAGTCATAAAATAAAGCATTAAGATATTTGACCAAGCAATGAAGAAGGGAAATAAAGGAGAAAAGATGTTTTCAGTTGAGGAATAAAAGAGAAAGACGTTTCAGCTGGAAAAATAAATAAGAGAAAGACGTTTCAGCTTGGAAATTAAAAGAATTGCCCCATTATGAGAGGAGTTAAGGCCATAAAGAAGACATTTCAGTTGGGTGATACGTGCAAAGCATCGCCAATTTAAACCCTGAAAAATATCATCATTAGTATAGAGCAAATAGGGTATCGAACAAACCGGGGATTGAGGGTGCTAACATGTGAGAAACAAATTAAAGAATAGAATATACAATTCTACGAAAATTACAAATTTACAAGTACAAACATGCATAAATTTCGAACAACAAAAGAAACAACAAAGAATTAGAGAGCATACATACATTCACACGAATTTAGAGAGCAAGGAATGAGAGAATAGCAAAAATATACAAGTATATATATAGGCATGGACGAAAATAAGAGAGAAAACAAGTTAGAAAAGGTTTAGAAATCCTACTCCTATTTATACACAATTTACAAGTCCATATCACATTGGGAATCCATATACAACAAGGATTACTAGTTATATACTAATTAGGATTACTTAATTACTAAGAAAACAAATTATTGACCAAGTCAAACATTAAATCCTAAGTCAAAACTAACTCTAACTACTTTCCCTAAAATTTAGGAACCTATCCCTTAAATTAAGGAGACCTAACAAACTCATAACAAACTCCTAAAAAACACTAAAACTAAAAACAAACACATATTTACTATTCACGGAGACACTATTCACGGAATTAAAAACATTTTTTTTTTATTATTTTTTATTTTATTATTTATATGAACATGCTACCTAAAAATTCTAAGTTAATTTTAATTATTTACAAAAACAAGAAAACATAAAGATGGGGGGTTTTTGAAGATTAAACTATGAATTTTACGAAAACAAGTAAAAGATTAAAAACGTTTTATTTACATAGGTGGGAAAAGAAAGATTTTTGGAAAACAATTCATCAAGAACAATTCAAGAACAACATATTCATGCATCCCTTAATCTTGTTAATTACCATGGAAAGATATCAACCAAGAAACAAAGTTACAAGCGCCCAATGTCCCTTATATGACTTCCCTTTACACAATTGATCGACGAAGCGCCAAACCAACATATTCCAAATGCAAGTATCACACAATCGAAGCGACTCATAATCTCATGCATTCAAATCATTAAGAGCAAGTGAAAGTTTAGTCAATAAACATGCAAATTCAAGTACTCGAAGCGAATCTTTTCATTACATGCATAATCTGATCTCGACCTTTGTCCAAAGCCTTTACTACTATATTGAATTAGGGTCACGAAGCGTTTAACCTAATTACTAGCTCCAATTACATGCAATCATCCTAAGTTTGCAACCAAAGAACAAGAACACATAAAAGTTATCTATAAAACAAAACCAGATTATCATTCCATATTTCGGCAATTAATCAAGATCAAGAACACACAAACACATCAATCATAGAAAAGAACATCCAAATCGCATCCAAAAATCAGAAAGTTATCTCATGGTTTCGGTTTTACACATAAAGAAATCAAAACAGAAAATACAAATACAAAAACACTAAACCGTAAAGAAAACATAGGGAAGATGGTATGAACAACCCTTGACTACGTCCCAAGGTCCAAAGCAGATCCAAGGCAGCAACACAAGGTAGAATTCACGGCTAGGATGGAGGATGGCACGGCTAGGAACTTGTAGATGCAAAACCTGAAACTCAAGAGCAAACCGGTGAGAAACGAAATTGTGGAGAATAATGTGTCAACCCTGAACGTCTAATACACAAGGTATATATAGTAGAACGTCTCAAGGCACTCCCAATTCGTTTCTACTTGGTTTCTCTTAGTTCGTGTTGATTTAGGACTCCTTTGGCACAAAACAGATTTCCGGCAGGATTGACCTCAGTCCACTAAAACGTCCATAACTTCCTCTAGAAAATAGCTATTGATGAGCTGTAAAAAGCTCTGGAAACTAGACATCTGTAGCTTTCCAACCATATAAAGATCATAATTTTCTGAGCTTTGAGCGATTTATTGCACTCCGTTGAAGTTGACTGATCTGCACAGGCAGATTTCCGAATCTGTAATGGATTTGCCTTTTAATGCACAAGTTGAGTCCAATTCGGTTTTCCTTCACATCACATGCCTCTCACATGCCTTCCACGCCTATTCTGAAGTAGAAACGTCAAGAACTTCCTAGAACCTTCAAGAATCTCACGGCAATTCCAATCCTTACTCAACAAGAAGTCCAAATTCCACATTGCTTTGTAATTCGAATCTCTTGTTGCTTCCTCTTCCATGTGCACGGCATATGACCTTCTTGAGACTTCTAGATACTTCATGAACGTTCCAAAGCTCTCCTAGTGCGAGTAGAACTCCATATGCAAGTAGGTTTCCTAGTTGAATACTAACTTCTTTTCCGCGATTCTTCTACACTCTTCCGGAACCTTCTTGAGTAATCCTTATCCAACAGGGACTCCTTATCACACTAGGATTCCATATTTGAGTAGAATTGGGATTCCCTGTCCAAGTAGAACTTCTAATTTCCGCGACTTAAGAGTTTGAATCCAAGTCAGCTTCTGATTCCTACTCCAACTAGGATTCCTTTTCCTAGTCAAACTGGGAGAACTTCCATTTCTTCATTTCTTCTCATTTCTGCGCCACTTGTGCCTTCCTTAGCCATTTTTGGACTTTGAGACTCCATTTTCACCTGAAAAACACTAACTAAGTTAAATTGATCGAGATAAAGGAAATAACTTAGCAAAATATAGGGTTTAATCATTATTAACGTCGCATTTTATGCTCCTATCAAATTCCCCCACACTTAGCTTTTGCTAGTCCCTTAGCAAAATCAACATAACAAACCAAAAAGACTAAGACACAAAACAAAGAAACTACGAAAATAAACTAAGTATAGAAAACGAAAAACACAAGGACACAAAGACTCAAAAACGTAAAAACACTTAAACAAAAATCAAGATAAAAACGTCACAAACCAAAGACACATACATATGACTTCTACGCCCTTTAACATATTGTCTCAGAAATCTCTTACTTTCAAGTCACCAAGATTAGCACTTAACCAAGCATCACATCATCAAGATATTCAAGAGTTAATTACAAGATATAATTCACATATAAGCATGTAAGACTTGGGGGTAAACAATGGTGGTGGTTTCTTTAACATATTTCAAACAAGTCATGATTCAAACCTCACATGGATATATCACTCTTTCTTCTCTCAGATTCAAAGCTCATGCTTAAAAGCTTATTCACTCAAGTATATGTGAAAGAATAGCAAGTAAATCACATACATATAAGAAACGAAAGCACATATATATTTTTCAAAGATCTCATGAAAGATATTGACTACATGCACAGATGAACCCAAGCCATAAGTTCAACAGTTATAACTCATCTCCACAGATCAAAGGCTGTCCCATCTTAAGGATCAAAGAGGTCTTACAATTTAAGGTTGTAATGGGGCCAAGGCTTAAGGTTAAAAGAAACGAAGGGATAGGAAAATCACAAAGTATCCTAAAAACCTAGTAGAGCACTTGTAGATGTAGAGAGACCAAATTTCTAATCCACCAAAGCATGTAGACGCCAAGTATCCTTCAAAGGCTTATAAAAGGGCCAAGTACCATCATGTTGGGCCCAAACTTCATTCTAACCTTCTTTCGAACAAGTGAATTGGACAAAGACCAAAATCTTCAACAATGGGCCTTCAATTTAAAACAACTCCAAATCCACTAAGTATAGGGGACTGAAATCCATAAACACTTAAACAATATCACACATTTTCTCTTAATTGCCGAAATATTCTTTTCTTGATAATTTTTTTACGATTTCATTATCTCTTTTTTTTTCTTTTCGGCAATTACATACAAAGATTACATATGGACAAGTCTACCCCCACACTTGAACTTCTTCATGTCTTCAAAAGTCTTCCTTGACGCCAAAACTCCAAGCAAAGTCTCAAAAATATGCTCCACTAAGTCTTTAGAACAAAGGGTAAGGATATAACTATACTAGGGTTAAGGTTTAAGGAATTTTGAGGGTGATGAAAGAAAAGGCTCAATGTAGGCTCAAAATGGTTAAACTAGGGGAGTCCCACGACGGGCACAATTAGGGACACAGGCTATATTTGGCTATGGTGGTAAAATCCTAAGTAAGTACCTTTATCCTTTCCAGAATCAGGGACATGTATTGATAAAAGTTTCAACAAGCATAAAAGTGAATTCTAGCATTCTCTAGTCCATCAAACTTAATCTATGGCAAGTAATCAATCAAGATGAAAGAATAATGAGATCACAACATCATCGCCAAGAAAATAAGAGTATAATTCATTTTTTTCATTAATCACTCAACAAAGAAAGGGCACATGGCTCAAATTCTCACAAGGGTTATTATGAATCACAACTTATCTTCCACATGTTCATATTCTGTACCAAAGTTACGCATGCACCATATCTACTACACATTCATATGCTTTTCATAAATCATAATTAACCAAAGAATATCATCAAACATTTTCTCAATCTTGTGATCCTCTTTTAGCCTTAATTTCAGAGATATAAGCTCATCCTAGACAGTTAAAAGGGCATCCTAAGACTCGATCACAAAACAAACACAAAAACAACCATGTAAATGACGCACAAACAAGACAAAAACGTTTTGGACTTAGGGATATTTCCCTTCTCCTTTCGGTAACTCCTTTGGAACATGACCAGGTGAAGAGAGGAACGATTTTGGCGGAGCTCAGCTCACTTGATTGACAGGGGACGAGACCCTTTGTCAGCACTTCTCATATCCAAACTGAACCTTAGATATCACATCCCATTGGATGCGCCTACGATGAAGAAGATATTTACCCAAAATTCACTTTGACTCTAAAAATAAACAAACAAAACATATAAGTATAAAAACCAAAACATATAACACAAAACCTAAAACAAAAGTTAACGCAAAAATTTTTTTATTTTCTGATTTTTCCGATTTTTTATTTTGTTTTCTTTTTTTATAACCACAAAACTAGCTCCTAAAAACAAAGTGAAACGTTATACCCTTCCCCCATACTTGAATCATGCATTGTCCTCAATGTATAAACAAGTATAAAGCATACAAAACATCAATCAAGCATGGCATAAGAGTTAACGCAAGAAATCTAAAAATAAAGACAAAGTTTTCGAAAATAAAAGAGAAGGGAAGAGTGCAAGAAAGCAAATCTGCGTTGATGACTCCTCCACAGCTACGGATGAAATGGGTTGCCTCCCATGCAGCGCTTAATGTTTAAAGTCTTTCAGCCTAGACTTGCACCTTCATTTAGTCCTCAGTTGGTGGCGCCTCCTGGAGGGGTACATCCTCCACATTGTGCTCCACAAATGCCTCGTAATAAGGCTTAAGACGATGGCCATTTACCTTGAACTCACTTCCAGTTGCAGGGCTCCTTATCTGTATAGCACCATGAGAAAAAACGTTAGTAACTATAAAAGGACCAACCCATCTAGAACGTAATTTACCAGGGAAAAGCTTTAATCGAGAATGAAATAAAAGAACTTTTTGACCAATTACAAAAGCCTTTCCACGAATCATTTTATCATGAAAAGCCTTTGTCTTTTCCTTGTAAATCCGAGCACTATCATAGGCATCATTTCGAATTTCCTCAAGCTCATTGAGTTGCAACTTCCTATGAAGTCCAGCTTCATCCAAGTCCATGTTGAACGTTCTAATTGCCCACCATGCTCTATGCTCCAATTCCACAGGTAAGTGGCACGCTTTTCCATACACCAACCGAAATGGAGACATCCCTATTGGCGTCTTAAAGGCAGTCCTATACGCCCACAATGCATCCTCCAAGCGTTGGCTCCAATCCTTCCTTGAAGGTCCCACGGTTTTCTCAAGTATCCGCTTTATTTCCCTATTTGAAACTTCTGCTTGTCCACTCGTTTGAGGATGATAAGGCGTGGAAACCTTATGAGTGACGTTGTACTTCCTGAGCAAAGCCTCAATGGTCTTGTTGCAAAAGTGAGAACCTCCGTCACTAATGATTGCTCTAGGCATGCCAAACCTACTAAAAATGTTAGACTTTATAAACTCTGCAACAACCTTAGAATCATTAGTCCTGGTGGCTTTCGCTTCCACCCACTTAGAAACATAATCAACAGCCAAGAGAATATAAAGGAACCCATTAGATGAAGGAAAAGGACCCATGAAATCTATACCCCAAACATCAAAGATTTCGACTATTATAACAGGAGTTAAAGGCATTTGATCTCTAGGTCCTAAATTACCAGTTCTTTGGCACTTATCACATGTCATACAAAAATTATATGCATCTTTAAATATAGTAGGCCAATAAAAACCACATTCCAACACCTTCCTAGCAGTTCTATCCGAGCCAAAGTGACCACCACATTGTTTAGAATGACAAAACTCAAGTATAGCTTTTTGTTCATTATTAGGCACACATCTCCTTATCAATTTATCAGGACAATATTTCCACAAGTAAGGATCATCCCAAACATATTGTCTAGCTAAAAACTTAAGTCTATCACGTTGAGCACTTTGCATATGACTAGGAAACGTTTTAGACACCAAATAATTAACAATATCTGCATACCAAGGCTCACTTACCTGGATTCCGAAGAGTTGTTCATCCGGAAACATCTCCACTAAGGGTATGGCGTCCTCCTCACTCACTAGCCTACTCAAGTGGTCTGCCACAACGTTGTCAGAGCCCTTCTTATCCTTGATCTCAACATCAAACTCTTGAAGCAAGAGTATCCAACGAATTAGCCTAGGTTTTGCCTCCTTCTTTGACATTAGGTACCTTAAAGCTGCATGATCAGAATAAATAATAACTTTAGTACCCAATAAATAAGATCGAAATTTTTCTAAGGCAAAAACAACAGCTAAGAGTTCTTTTTCAGTTGTAGAATAATTGAGTTGAGCATCATTGAGGGTTCTTGACGCATAGTAGATGGCATAAGGCTTCTTGTCCTTCCTTTGGCCTAGCACGGCCCCAATGGCATAATCTGAGGCATCACACATGATCTCAAAGGGAAGAGACCAATCTGGAGGAAGCATGATAGGAGCAGACGTCAGAAGCTCCTTTAAAGCATTGAATGCATCCTTGCAATCCTCCTTGAACTCAAACGCCACTTCCTTTTGAAGTAGACGACATAGGGGCCTAGAAATCTTGGAGAAGTCCTTGATAAAGCGCCTGTAGAAACCTGCATGTCCAAGAAAAGAACGGACCTCCCTCACACTTGTGGGGTATGGTAAGTATCTAACAAGATCTACTTTAGCTTTGTCTACTTCAATTCCACGTTTAGAGATAATATGCCCTAAAACTATTCCTTGTTTAACCATAAAGTGACATTTTTCCCAATTTAAAACAAGGTTAGTTTGTTCACAACGTTCAAGTATCAATTCTAAATTACTTAAGCAATTTTCGAAATCTTTACCAAAGACAGAAAAGTCATCCATAAAAACCTCAATAATTTTCTCAATAAAATCAGAGAAGATACTTACCATGCACCTTTGAAACGTACCTGGGGCGTTACATAGTCCGAATGGCATTCTTCTGTAGGCAAACGTTCCAAAAGGACAAGTGAAGGTCGTTTTCTCTTGATCCTCATGAGCAATGGCGATTTGATTGTAACCAGAATATCCATCCAAGAAGCAATAGAACTCGTGACCTGCTAACCTCTCAAGCATCTGATCAATGAATGGCAAAGGGAAGTGATCCTTCCTAGTAGTGGCGTTGAGCTTCCTATAGTCTATGCAAACTCGATGTCCAGTCACCGTTCTCTGAGGCACTAACTCATTCTCTGCATTCTTCACAACAGTTATCCCAGACTTTTTTGGCACAACCTGAACTGGTGAAACCCACTTAGAGTCCGAGATAGGGTATATGACGCCACAATCAAGGAGTTTGATAACCTCCTTCTTCACAACCTCCATCATGGGTGGATTCAAACGTCTTTGAGCCTCCCTTGTTGGCTTGGCTCCCTCCTCAAGCAAAATCCGATGCACACAAGTAGTAGGGCTAATTCCCCTGATATCCGCTAAGGTCCAACCAATCGCAGTCTTGTGTTTCTTAAGCATCTCCACAAGTCTATCCTCTTGAGTAGACGTCAATGATGAGGATATGATCACAGGTAACGTCTCTTTATCTCCCAAGTAAACATACTTCAAATGATCTGGCAATGGCTTAAGTTCTAGGGTAGGTGCCTGAATCACTGAAGGTAGAGGTTTATTAGTAGAGATGGGAAGTGAAAAAGAAGGATTTGACTTACCTACAAAGGACGTTGCCTCAAGAGAAGCAACGTTTTCTAGGTGGATGGATTCATAAGAATCCGTGAGGTCTTCCTTAGGTATGGTGGCACCATCTTCCATGAAACCAACACCACTTGCAATGGTTGAGACCATGGTATCCTCCTCCATTATTTCCATGAATTTCTGCGCAAGATCATCAAGTATATCAATAGAAAAACATGATTGAAAGTCACTTAATGGATACCTCATGGCTTCGAAAATGTTGAAGCCAACAACTTCTCCATCAAATTCCATTGACAAGGTGCCAGAATACACATCAATTTTGGTCCTAGCCGTCCTCATGAATGGACGACCTAGCAAAAGTGGCGTTGACTTGGGAGAGGGTTCCTCCATTTCTAGGACGTAAAAATCAGCTGGGAAGATTAGCTCACCCACCTGCACAAGTACATCCTCAACTAACCCCTTAGGGTATGCATTAGATCGATCTGCCAATTGAATAATAACATTATCATGTTTAAGTTCACCTAGACCTAGAGATGCATAAATAGAATATGGCATAACATTTATAGAAGCACCTAAGTCTAGCATGGCATTTTCGAATCTAGTGGTTCCAATAACACAAGGGATAGAAAAACTCCCTGGATCCTTACACTTTTCAGGCATTTTGCGTTGAAGCACAGCTGAGACATTCTCACTTACCTTCACCACTTCTTTCTCACGGTTCTGTCTCCTTGTGGTGCAAAGTTCCTTCAAAAATTTGGCATACTTAGGAATTTGCTTAATGGCCTCAAGGAGAGGAATGTTGATTTGCACTTTCTTAAAAGTTTCCAAGATGGCCTTTTCGGCTTCATCCTTCTTGGACTTTGCATATCTGCTTGGGAAAGGCAAAGGAGAAGAAGATGGATTAGTAATAACCGAATTGAAAGAGTTAGAAACTTGTCCTTTAGGTTTCGGTTCTGCAGTAGGAGGTGTCACATGAGCCTTAGACGTTGCAGGGTCATCCTCCTCCTCTAAAATGGATGTTGAGATCTTTTTGGGAGGCGTTGGAGGATCTACAAGGGTCTTACCACTCCTTGTAGTGACGACTTTGGCTTGCTCAAAGTGAGGATTTGGGATGGTACCACTTGGTAGCTTACCTTGCTCATGAAACTTACCCATAAACTCCACAACTTGACTCATTTGCTTCTTCATCTCATTCACATCCGTAGATATAGCATTGATTTGATTCCCATGATGAGTTTGACCTGCAATTAAAGCTTGAGTAGACTTAGTTAGAGTTCGGATTAATTCATCATTCGAAGAAGAAGAAGAAGCATTTGAATTATAATTCGAATTGAAAGGAGTAGGGTTAGGAGGTTGAGGCTTTTGATAAAAGCCTTGAGGACGTTGTTGGAACCCTTGAGGTGCACTTTGAACGTTGTCATTGTCCTTCCAACGAAAATTGGGGTGATCCCTCCATCCAGGATTGTAGGTATTCGAGTAAGGATCATTCCTAGGACGTTGGTACCCTTGTTGGAAACCTATGGCGTTAACACCTTCCTGTCCTCCACTTTCCATGAGTTGAGGGCATTGATCAGACACATGCCCTTGCATAGAACAAACTCCACACACCATGACTTGACCATGTGATCCCTGGGACACAAGAGAAGTAAGTTTGTTAATTTTATCCTCCAATTGAGCTAAAGTACTTACCTCATGGACCCTTTCACGTGTGGTGGTGGATTTGGGCCTAGAGCTTCCATATTGTTGTTGATTCAAGGCCCTATTCTCAATTAGAACCATTCCAGCCGCAGGTTCCTTATCAACAAACGATCCACCAGAAGCTGCATCTAGCATGTCTCTTTCCAAGTTGGTGAGCCCATCATAAAAACAAGTGAGCAAGGTCTCATCCTTCATGCCATGTTGAGGGCATTGAGTGGTGAGAGACTTGAACCTTTCATAGTAATCTGCATAGGACTCATCTTGCCCTTGTTGAATTCCACTTATCTTTTTCCTTAACATGATGATGCGAGATGTAGGAAAATACTTCTCAAGAAACGCCTTCATCATATCAGCCCAAGATGTAATCCGTCCACTTGGCAACTCATAAAGCCATTGCTTTGCCTTGTCAGCCAACGAAAATGGGAAGGCTTTTAACTTCAAAATATGCTCATCAGCTCCTTGAGGCTTCATGCTAGTGCAGATGAACTGAAACTCCATCAAGTGGTTATTGGGATCTTCCATAGAGAGTCCATGGAACGTAGGAAGACGATGAAGCAACCCAGACTTCAACTCAAAATCAGCTGTTAATCCCTCAGCTGCAGTAGGGTAGGTTATGCAAGTTGGGACGCCACCAGGTGGGATGACGGATGTAGAAAGTTGCCTTATGGTGAGAGCCATTGGTGGTGGTGGTGGTGGAACGACTAAAAGTGCACGAGGTGATGGAGGTGGCGTTTGGTGTGGTGATTGAACAACTGAAGTGTCAGAAGCTTCTGATCCTCCCTCTACTCTATTCCCTTCACTATCTAAGTGAAGCTCACGAAATTGAAGTGGAGTGGCAACTTGGACGTCAAAGAGATCCGAGTTTTTCTTAAGCTTTTCAATTCGTGCTTGAATGACGTGGAGGGGCGTTTTGGTGTACTTGGGTGGTTCAGACGATCCAGACATTCATTGATCTGTAGTAGAACAAAAGAATATAGTTAGTAAGATATAAACAAGACGTGGACCAAGGTACACACATCAAAAACGTCACATATAAACAAGTATACACAAGGCCAACGAAAATTGATAGTGGTTAGTTACAATCTTCTACAATTTTCGAATTAATCAATTTCAATAAGAGTTTTGCAAGTCAAGGTTTGGACGTGCGGCCCAGAGATTCTAATGTTAATACAAGTCTCCCCCCCTTTATCTTTTGGTAACTCTTTTGGCACAGAGCCAGGTAGTAGAGGAACGATTTTGGCGGAGCTACTCCCACATAGTGGTTTTGGCCCTCTTGTAAGCACTTCTCGTATCCAATCAACCTAGACACCCTGTGTTACTAAGGTGCGCCGCAGAGATAAAAGGAGTTGCTTGACAAGTATTAATAAAAGAACTCTCACCTATTCCGTTATGACTCACATCCTTCTTACCAAAACCAATTCTTTCAAAAATTGTCTAAGTGTATGACTTCAATAAGACATAATGAACCATTGTTTTGGACGTGCGGCCCAAGTCCTTGCCTCTACACATATTTCTTCTCAAATCCTTTGGGCAACCTTACTGAAATGGCCAGTGCGGGGGAGGACGAACACGAGAGGTAGAAACCATTTTGGCACAAGCTACTCCCACATAGTGGTTTAGGCTCGTTTGATTGCACTTCTGGATTCAAAACCCATCATGGACGTTGTCCCCTTCCTAGTTACCATTTCACATAGGCTATACTTACTTAGATAAGAAAAGGCCTAAGTGCAAGACATTTTTCAAGTGTTAATAAAAGCCGCCCTCAACCTTAAAAGACCTGAATCAGGTGCTAATAAGGGGTTAAGGCTAGTATCAACAAACGAGACTTCACCTATTCCATAATAGTTCAAAATCCCTTACCAAAATCATACCTTAGTGGCGTTTTCATCACATGAAGACTTTTCAATCCCCGGCAACGGCGCCAAAAATTGATACGTGCAAAGCATCGCCAATTTAAACCCTGAAAAATATCATCATTAGTATAGAGCAAATAGGGTATCGAACAAACCGGGGATTGAGGGTGCTAACATGTGAGAAACAAATTAAAGAATAGAATATACAATTCTACGAAAATTACAAATTTACAAGTACAAACATGCATAAATTTCGAACAACAAAAGAAACAACAAAGAATTAGAGAGCATACATACATTCACACGAATTTAGAGAGCAAGGAATGAGAGAATAGCAAAAATATACAAGTATATATATAGGCATGGACGAAAATAAGAGAGAAAACAAGTTAGAAAAGGTTTAGAAATCCTACTCCTATTTATACACAATTTACAAGTCCATATCACATTGGGAATCCATATACAACAAGGATTACTAGTTATATACTAATTAGGATTACTTAATTACTAAGAAAACAAATTATTGACCAAGTCAAACATTAAATCCTAAGTCAAAACTAACTCTAACTACTTTCCCTAAAATTTAGGAACCTATCCCTTAAATTAAGGAGACCTAACAAACTCATAACAAACTCCTAAAAAACACTAAAACTAAAAACAAACACATATTTACTATTCACGGAGACACTATTCACGGAATTAAAAACATTTTTTTTTTATTATTTTTTATTTTATTATTTATATGAACATGCTACCTAAAAATTCTAAGTTAATTTTAATTATTTACAAAAACAAGAAAACATAAAGATGGGGGGTTTTTGAAGATTAAACTATGAATTTTACGAAAACAAGTAAAAGATTAAAAACGTTTTATTTACATAGGTGGGAAAAGAAAGATTTTTGGAAAACAATTCATCAAGAACAATTCAAGAACAACATATTCATGCATCCCTTAATCTTGTTAATTACCATGGAAAGATATCAACCAAGAAACAAAGTTACAAGCGCCCAATGTCCCTTATATGACTTCCCTTTACACAATTGATCGACGAAGCGCCAAACCAACATATTCCAAATGCAAGTATCACACAATCGAAGCGACTCATAATCTCATGCATTCAAATCATTAAGAGCAAGTGAAAGTTTAGTCAATAAACATGCAAATTCAAGTACTCGAAGCGAATCTTTTCATTACATGCATAATCTGATCTCGACCTTTGTCCAAAGCCTTTACTACTATATTGAATTAGGGTCACGAAGCGTTTAACCTAATTACTAGCTCCAATTACATGCAATCATCCTAAGTTTGCAACCAAAGAACAAGAACACATAAAAGTTATCTATAAAACAAAACCAGATTATCATTCCATATTTCGGCAATTAATCAAGATCAAGAACACACAAACACATCAATCATAGAAAAGAACATCCAAATCGCATCCAAAAATCAGAAAGTTATCTCATGGTTTCGGTTTTACACATAAAGAAATCAAAACAGAAAATACAAATACAAAAACACTAAACCGTAAAGAAAACATAGGGAAGATGGTATGAACAACCCTTGACTACGTCCCAAGGTCCAAAGCAGATCCAAGGCAGCAACACAAGGTAGAATTCACGGCTAGGATGGAGGATGGCACGGCTAGGAACTTGTAGATGCAAAAACCTGAAACTCAAGAGCAAACCGGTGAGAAACGAAATTGTGGAGAATAATGTGTCAACCCTGAACGTCTAATACACAAGGTATATATAGTAGAACGTCTCAAGGCACTCCCAATTCGTTTCTACTTGGTTTCTCTTAGTTCGTGTTGATTTAGGACTCCTTTGGCACAAAACAGATTTCCGGCAGGATTGACCTCAGTCCACTAAAACGTCCATAACTTCCTCTAGAAAATAGCTATTGATGAGCTGTAAAAAGCTCTGGAAACTAGACATCTGTAGCTTTCCAACCATATAAAGATCATAATTTTCTGAGCTTTGAGCGATTTATTGCACTCCGTTGAAGTTGACTGATCTGCACAGGCAGATTTCCGAATCTGTAATGGATTTGCCTTTTAATGCACAAGTTGAGTCCAATTCGGTTTTCCTTCACATCACATGCCTCTCACATGCCTTCCACGCCTATTCTGAAGTAGAAACGTCAAGAACTTCCTAGAACCTTCAAGAATCTCACGGCAATTCCAATCCTTACTCAACAAGAAGTCCAAATTCCACATTGCTTTGTAATTCGAATCTCTTGTTGCTTCCTCTTCCATGTGCACGGCATATGACCTTCTTGAGACTTCTAGATACTTCATGAACGTTCCAAAGCTCTCCTAGTGCGAGTAGAACTCCATATGCAAGTAGGTTTCCTAGTTGAATACTAACTTCTTTTCCGCGATTCTTCTACACTCTTCCGGAACCTTCTTGAGTAATCCTTATCCAACAGGGACTCCTTATCACACTAGGATTCCATATTTGAGTAGAATTGGGATTCCCTGTCCAAGTAGAACTTCTAATTTCCGCGACTTAAGAGTTTGAATCCAAGTCAGCTTCTGATTCCTACTCCAACTAGGATTCCTTTTCCTAGTCAAACTGGGAGAACTTCCATTTCTTCATTTCTTCTCATTTCTGCGCCACTTGTGCCTTCCTTAGCCATTTTTGGACTTTGAGACTCCATTTTCACCTGAAAAACACTAACTAAGTTAAATTGATCGAGATAAAGGAAATAACTTAGCAAAATATAGGGTTTAATCATTATTAACGTCGCATTTTATGCTCCTATCATTGGGAAAGCCAACCAATGCTCCCCTATAAATAGGCAACGTCCAGAACTGAATTTGCATCACTTCCCAACCAAGATCACTTCCCAGCCAAAGATCACTTCCCAGCCAAGATCATTCCAAGACTACCCAATTCACTCCTCAAACCTCCATATCTTACAAGACCGTGACCACCATCCATCCATCAATCTACAAAGCTCTAAGGCGCTGAGTCAAGGACGCTCCACCACCATAGTAGAGACAAGTTCATCACCTTGTTGCTAAGCCGCTGAGGAAAGCTTCAAAGTGTAACTATGACTCTACTTATAATTTTTGTTTCGGTTTTGTGTGTTTCAATTTGCGAGTTGTGTAATTGGAGACATGGAATTTTCAGAATATTTTTATTAATATTTTTGAGATTTTCAGTTTATTATTGAGTTAATTTCGAGAATTCTTTTATGATGCATGTTACAATCTTGTGCCCTTTTACGTGTTTAGGTAATTTTCAGAGTTAGGTTAATAAGTTTGCATGCTAGAATAATGGTGAGAGTTCTTGTGTGTTTGCTTAATTTGCCAAGAGTAATTATTATTTGTTAAGGCGCTGAGTTAAACAAGTAGCAATTACTTCTAAAAAGTGGTAAAAACTATGTTCAATGGTTAAACGATTCTGGAAATTACGTGTTAAATTCTATGTCTAATGGTTAATTTGCACGTGTGAGTTGATTCGAGGGTTAGATAATACTACTAGTTAAGAGAATTACGCTGAGTGTTTTCGAAAATTAGTAGTATTAGGCTTGGTAAGGACTTTTCCGATCCAATCCTACATTAGAATGAATCAGATAAGTGGATTGATCCGCTGAGGCTTTTCATTTGAGCTCTTATCTAGGCATTTAAGGTGGGCACATTTTTGTAGCATGTTGAAATGAATTTTCTGTTTTTACACTTAGTAATTTCTGAGTGGTATTGGTCTAGGTTAGGGAAGTCGATCATTGTATATAGTTTTATTTGTTTTGTTTTTATTTTAAGTAGATTAGAAACCAACTTTCAAAACCCCCCATTTTATTCTGTTATTTGTTAATTGACCTTTTTGTGTAGGTGTACCCTACAATCCCCGGACTGAACGATCCCTGCTTATCCTATACTAACAACTACATTTTGCAGGGTTAAATTGTGAGGCTATTTCAGCCGCATCAGTAGCCAATAGGGGCCTAAACCTCAATGAGGGAGTAGCCTCCGTAGTGTCACCAAAATGAGTCCTTCCTCTCACTTACCTCTTAATCTGGCCATCTAGCCTTCTGAAACAAAGGAAAGCGACTTATGTCTAGACGACTATCCCTAGATCGTATCTCACCAATAGTAGTGGTTTCTATTGGGCTCGACTTACAACTTGTAATCAATTGAGATATTAACTTTATTTTGTAAAGATAATAAGATACTTGAACATATCCTCCACTTGTAAATTGTGTTGTTTGTACAATTTTATACTTGTATAAACTTCTTACGTGGTTTATTTGTGAAAAGATTGTGGATAGTTTGTAATTTATACTTCTCTTTATACTTGTATAAATCATAAATAGTAAAGTCGTGAATAGTAACTTGTGAATAGTGACTCGTGAATAGTAAGGTTGATGTATAAATCACTAATTTGTAATTAACTCACTTTATACTTTGCTAACTTCTTTGAATTTTGATGATGTTCAGGATTCCTATGAATGACCGAGCCTTTTAGATCCTCTACACTAAAGGAAATCGAAGCAAGGCTCGCTCGCTTGAAGGGTCCTTCACTTCTTGAGCACACAAGCCCTTCCCCTTCAACATACAAAGAGTACACATTTAACGAGCAAGGGAAGCGGACTTACTTTTCTGAGGAGTCTACATCACCTACACCAAGTCCATCTCCTCCTTCACGTTCACCTTCACCTGTGATTTCGTCCTACTCTACACCACCACCTTCACCACCACCTGAAGAAGACGAAGAAGAGAGAATGGCATCTATTAGGGAACTCTCCACCGCAACTGTTGAAGGAGGACCCCCTACAGGCATAGTATACCCTGCCCCTGCAGCTGGAAGACAAGCAGAGTTTGAGCTTAAGAGTGGACTGTTGCACAAGCTCCCTATCTTCCATGGCCTTAATATGGAGGATGCTAATAAGCACGTACGAGAATTCCAATCTGTTTGTGCAAACATGCAACCACAAGGGGCAGATGAGAATCTTCTGAAGATGAGAGCATTTCCATTCTCTCTAGCTGATAGAGCCAAGGATTGGCTATATGAACTTCCTGCAGGACGTATCACATCATGGGAAACAATGAGAAAGGCCTTCTTGGAGAAATACTTCCCAGCTTCTAAGGTCATCACACTTAGAAAGAAGCTCAATGGAATAGAGCAAGCCCATGATGAGTCCTATGCTGCTTACTATGAGAGGTTCAATTCCTTACTTGCACACTGTCCTCAACATCAGATGAAGGATGAGACCCTACTCACATGTTTCTATGAAGGACTCTTACCCTTGGAAAGGCAAATGTTGGATGCTGCAGCTGGAGGAGCTTTCGTGGATAAGTCACCTGCAGTTGGGAAGGAGCTTATAGCTAATCGTGTGATAGGAGCATTTTAATGCGACGTTTTAACTGTTATTTCCCTATATTTTCTGCGTTATTTCCTTAATAAAACTCTGTTTAGGAAAGTTTCCATTCTACGATTGGGAAAGTTCCTATTTGTAGAAAGTTTCTATTTTTGTAGTTTCTATTTTTCATTTTTGGAAAGTTTCCATTTTCAGTTTAGGAAAGTTGCCATTTTTCATTTTAGGAAAGTTTCTATTTTTCTTACTAGTTTCTATTTTCAGGACCTCGGAGCTAAAAAGTTGAAATGAACTCACAAATGGAAAGAGGAGCTCGCCAATGTTGGAAGGAGACAAAATGAGATACAAAGGGCTGAAAAGAAGAAATGAAGTTTTCCTGGTTCAACCAGGAAATCCTGTTTCAACCAGGAAACCTTGTCCAGAAGAGGAAACCCTGCCAAAACAAGACTCTTGAGTCAACCAAGAAAGGAAAGCAGAAAAATGAAGTGTCATGGCATTGAAAGAAGCTTCTTGAAGACATTAGAAGATGACATGGCTTGAAGGTGACGCACAAAGGCCCAAGAACTCTCAAGAGGTTATGGATTTCGGCAAATGGATAAAGGCCCATGGAAATTAGGGTTTGTGACACATGAGAGATATTTTTGGAGAATATATATGTGTTTGCCGTAAAATACAAAGAGGAAAAGGAGGAGGCAACATGAAAATCTGAAAATATAATTGAAGATTTTGATTGGAGTAATTCAAGGGAGATTTTTAAGGGCAAAGAGATATTCTTGGAAGATTTAAATGTGATTTTTGGCCGAAAATGGTGAAGCAAATCAGCATTTATTTATGGAATTTCGGCAATTACTTTCCCAAGGATATTTGTGGCCGAAATTGGTGAAGCAAATCAGAATTTATTTATGGAATTTCGGCAATTACTCTCTCCTAAGATATTCTTGGCCGAAATTAATGAAGAAAATCAGAAAATCCTTATATAATTTCGGCAAGGATATATATTAAAGGAATTTAGGGAATTAATTTGGAGAGTGTTGATTGGTTAGATGACACACAAGGCTTACTTGGCATTCTATGATTGGTTGGACCACATCACAAGCTTACTTGGCATCATACCATTGGTTGAAGTGATGTGGAAATTTCTGATTGCTTGGAGAACCCTAGCCGTACCCCTATATATTCTCCCCTTTTCTCAACGTCAAGGGTTCCTCTCCCCCATACAATTTACACTTTAGAAAAAAATCAGAAAATCTTCTTAGCATAGTCGTGAGTTTCTCCATCCTCTAGTCATCTCCACGAGTTCAAGCAAGGCCAAGGGAGAAGAAGCATAGCCGTGAGCATCCATCATCCATCTCCAACCTTGAAGCTTGCTTTCGAGATTCAAGAGACCACCACATCAATCGTTCATCACCATCTCCATCTCACGGTGTAATCTGATTCTCCTTTGTAACCCTTGCTTTGAATTTCGTTGGTTATGAACTAGTTGACATATGTGTTTGAACAAATATTAATTTCTGGAATTTTTATGATTAATTGAGAATTTTCAAATTCACATTATTGTTCTTCGAGAGTTGCTTATGTGGGTTTGTTTAATTAAATTTGCGTTATAGATAACTTTTGTATTTTAATCTTATGTGGTTGCAAACACTTAGGGTTTTGATATAATTGGTGCTAGGTTTAAGAACATGAAATCGACTTTTCGTTTTGTGTAAACTTGAATCAAAGTAGTAAAGGTTTTGTACAAAGATCGAATTTAATTAACGAGGATTGCAATTAGGTGGACTTTTCCATACTAAGTTGTACACTTGAGTTGATAGCCTTTCTCTATGTGTAATGCGTTAAACATGACATGATTGACTAGCTTTCTAGGGTTTGATTGCATGTTTGATAGGATTAATCTAGGTGCTTTCGCTTAGGTTAATTAGCATTGAAAAGTAAAAAATGGGAATTCATTTGCTTTCGAATGTTTCACATGATCAACTCCTTTCTCATGACTTAGATGAACAATATTAGGGTTTGAGTCAATTTTAATCATATGTTTCGATTTTGATCTTTGTTCTCTCATTCCATTTGTATTTTTATGTTTTTGCATTTTAATTCTTTTGTTTACTTAATTTATTTTCAAAACCCAAAAACAAAATCTCCCCCCTTTTCGTAAATAATGTTTATACTTGTGAATATCTTTGTGAATATTATACTTTGTTTTAATTTTAATTGTTTAATTGTTTGACAATGACAGGTGTACCCTCAATCCCCGGAATAGAACGATCCCTACTTACTTTTACTACTAATGACATTTCAGGGTTAAATTATGCGCTTGCTTTAAGCTGCATCAATTTTTGGCGCCGTTGCCGGGGATTGAAAAATCACCTGTTAAATATGTGAATAATTGTTTTGTTTATTTTGTGATCGAAAAAAAAAAAATCTCTTGTTAATTGTTTGTAATTCTCTTAATTGTTAGTTAATTAGTTAATTAATTACTTAGGTTGTTTTTTATATTGTTGAACAGGAATTTTATTTGTAAGTTGTAAATTGAGAGGAATAGGTGAAGTCTCTTTTGTTAATATTGGCCTAAACCCCTTATTGGTACCTAGTTCAGGTCCCTTAAGGTTGAGGGCGGCCTTTATTAACACTTGTTGAACTGTCTTCACACTTATGAACTTTTTCATCTTAGTAAGTATAGCCTATGTGGAATGGTGTCTAGGAAGGGGACAATGTTCATGACGGGTTTTTGAATCCAGAAGTGCTTGCAAATGGGCCTAAACCACTATGTGGGAGTAGCTCATGCCAAAATGGATTTTTCCTCTCGTGTTCGTCCTCCCCTACCTGGCCATTTCAGTAAGGTTGCCCAAAGGATTTGAAAGGGAGTTTGTGTCTAGGCGACTATACTTGGGCCGCATGTCCAACTTGATTTACCGCTTGGAATTAGATTCGATATCAATAATATTTATAACAAAATAAAATGTTGTGATACACTAAGGTAAAAAAAAAAACATTTGAGTAAATATTTTTCATGTTTTTTTTTTTTACTCACTTGTGTACTTAACTTGTGTCTTATGTACTGACTTGTTAACTTGTGTACTTAACTTGTTAATATTACATGTAGTTTGTAATTCACTAACTTGTTATACTTGTTTATATATATATATATATATTTTTTTTGTATTTCTTTGTTAATTATAGTCACTAACTTTATTTAATGGAGGTACCGTCTGGCTGAAAGACGTTAAATTCAAGCGCTGCTTGGGAGGCAACCCAATTCAGAAGCAGCTGTGAAGGAGTCTTCAATAACACAGATTTGCTTTCTCTTTCGCTATTTCTTTTACTTTATAATTTTCTCCTTTATTTTTGTAGTCTTTTCGTAAATTCCATTCCTATATGCTTAATTGTTTCATTGCATGCTTATGATTGATTACATTGAGGACAATGCAATATTTAAGTGTGGGGGAAGGGATTTACACTTTTATCTTGAGTCATATATTGAAAAATACAAAAAAATTGAAAAATGTCAAAAATTTAAAAATTTTCGTTGCTTTTATTTTTGTTTTTGAGTCTTAGGATGACCTTTCAACTGTCTAGGATGATTCTATATCTCTGAAATCATGATTAAAAGAGGATCACAAAATTGAGATGATTTCTAAAATGGTATTCTTTGGTTAATTGAGATATATGAAAAATGTATGCCTAAGTAGTGGATATGGATTTCGTGACCTTGGTACAGAATATGAGCATGTTAGGATGAGTTTTGATTCATAAAAGCCCATGTGAGATAATTGAGCCCATGTCCGTTTTTCTTGGAGTGAATCGAAAATATATATTCTTATTTTCTTGGCGATGTTTTGATGATCTCATTATTCTTTCATCTTGATTGACTACTTGCCATAGATTAAGTTTGATGGACTAGAGAATGCTAGAATTCACTCTTGTGCTTGTTGAAATGTGATATCAATACATGGCCCTGATTCTGGAAAGGATAGAGGTACCCTAGGAATTACCACCATTGCCAAATAAGCTTGTGTCCCCATTTGTGCCCGTCGTGGGACCCCCCTAGATAAGCCCCTTTGAGCCTACATTAAGCCTTTTCATTCATCACCCTTAAAATCCTTAACCATGAAGCTTAGTATAGTTACAACCCTACCCCTTGTTCTAAGAACTTAGTGGAGCTATCTTTTGAGACATACTACGTGGGTTTGGTGCTAAGGATGAAAATTGAGAAGAGGTGAAAGTTCAAGTGTGGGGGTAGACTTATCCATAAAGAAAAAAAAATGTGTGAAAAAGCCGAGGAAAAGAAAGTGAAAAAGAAAAAACGTGTACGGCTAAAAGAAAGAAAAATGTTTATGGATTTTAGTCCCCCATACTTAGTGATTTTGGAGTTTACTTTGAACTGAAGGCCCATTACAGAAAATTTGGCCTTTGTCCAATTCACAAGAGTTCAAGGGAAGTTTAGAATGAAGGTTGAGCCCAACATGAAGACATTAGGCCCTTTTATGATCACCCCTAGGAAAAGTGACGTTTTTACAATGCCTTGCTGGAATTTCTTGAAGTCTCTACATTTACATGTGCTCTGCTAGGTTTTTAGGACACTTTGATAAATCCTTACCTTTCGTTTCTTTAAACCTTGAGCCTTAGCCCCATTACAACCTTTGAGAAGACCTTCTTGATCCTTAAGATGGGACAGCCTTTGATGTGGAGATGAGTTACAAGAGTTGAACCTATGGCTTGGGTCCATCCGTGCAAGTAGTTGGTATCTTTCATGAGATCTTTTGAAAAAAAAAATTATATTCACAAAGTGCTTTTCATTTCTTATATATGTGAGCTATTTGATTGCCTCAAAATATTTTCTCTCACATATAATTGAGTGATTATAAGCTTTTAAGCATTGCCTTGAAATCTGAGAGAAGAAAGAGTGATATACCTTGTGAGTATTTGTATCATACTTGTCTGAAACATGCTTTACAGAACCCATCACCATTGTTACAACCAAGTCCTACTTGTGTATGTGTAAATTATGTGTTTCAATTAACTCTCGAATGCTTAAACATTGATTCTTGGTTGAGTGCTAATCTTGGTGTTATGAAAGTAAGAGATTGCTGAGACAAAAAGTTGAAGGGCAATAGAGTCATTGTTTGTGTAGAGTCTTTAAATTTTCGTTGAGTCTTTGTGTGATTTTGCTAAGGGACTAGCAAAAGCTAAGTGTGGGGGAATTTGATAGGAGCATTTTAATGCGACGTTTTAACTGTTATTTCCCTATATTTTCTGCGTTATTTCCTTAATAAAACTCTGTTTAGGAAAGTTTCCATTCTACGATTGGGAAAGTTCCTATTTGTAGAAAGTTTCTATTTTTGTAGTTTCTATTTTTCATTTTTGGAAAGTTTCCATTTTCAGTTTAGGAAAGTTGCCATTTTTCATTTTAGGAAAGTTTCTATTTTTCTTACTAGTTTCTATTTTCAGGACCTCGGAGCTAAAAAGTTGAAATGAACTCACAAATGGAAAGAGGAGCTCGCCAATGTTGGAAGGAGACAAAATGAGATACAAAGGGCTGAAAAGAAGAAATGAAGTTTTCCTGGTTCAACCAGGAAATCCTGTTTCAACCAGGAAACCTTGTCCAGAAGAGGAAACCCTGCCAAAACAAGACTCTTGAGTCAACCAAGAAAGGAAAGCAGAAAAATGAAGTGTCATGGCATTGAAAGAAGCTTCTTGAAGACATTAGAAGATGACATGGCTTGAAGGTGACGCACAAAGGCCCAAGAACTCTCAAGAGGTTATGGATTTCGGCAAATGGATAAAGGCCCATGGAAATTAGGGTTTGTGACACATGAGAGATATTTTTGGAGAATATATATGTGTTTGCCGTAAAATACAAAGAGGAAAAGGAGGAGGCAACATGAAAATCTGAAAATATAATTGAAGATTTTGATTGGAGTAATTCAAGGGAGATTTTTAAGGGCAAAGAGATATTCTTGGAAGATTTAAATGTGATTTTTGGCCGAAAATGGTGAAGCAAATCAGCATTTATTTATGGAATTTCGGCAATTACTTTCCCAAGGATATTTGTGGCCGAAATTGGTGAAGCAAATCAGAATTTATTTATGGAATTTCGGCAATTACTCTCTCCTAAGATATTCTTGGCCGAAATTAATGAAGAAAATCAGAAAATCCTTATATAATTTCGGCAAGGATATATATTAAAGGAATTTAGGGAATTAATTTGGAGAGTGTTGATTGGTTAGATGACACACAAGGCTTACTTGGCATTCTATGATTGGTTGGACCACATCACAAGCTTACTTGGCATCATACCATTGGTTGAAGTGATGTGGAAATTTCTGATTGCTTGGAGAACCCTAGCCGTACCCCTATATATTCTCCCCTTTTCTCAACGTCAAGGGTTCCTCTCCCCCATACAATTTACACTTTAGAAAAAAATCAGAAAATCTTCTTAGCATAGTCGTGAGTTTCTCCATCCTCTAGTCATCTCCACGAGTTCAAGCAAGGCCAAGGGAGAAGAAGCATAGCCGTGAGCATCCATCATCCATCTCCAACCTTGAAGCTTGCTTTCGAGATTCAAGAGACCACCACATCAATCGTTCATCACCATCTCCATCTCACGGTGTAATCTGATTCTCCTTTGTAACCCTTGCTTTGAATTTCGTTGGTTATGAACTAGTTGACATATGTGTTTGAACAAATATTAATTTCTGGAATTTTTATGATTAATTGAGAATTTTCAAATTCACATTATTGTTCTTCGAGAGTTGCTTATGTGGGTTTGTTTAATTAAATTTGCGTTATAGATAACTTTTGTATTTTAATCTTATGTGGTTGCAAACACTTAGGGTTTTGATATAATTGGTGCTAGGTTTAAGAACATGAAATCGACTTTTCGTTTTGTGTAAACTTGAATCAAAGTAGTAAAGGTTTTGTACAAAGATCGAATTTAATTAACGAGGATTGCAATTAGGTGGACTTTTCCATACTAAGTTGTACACTTGAGTTGATAGCCTTTCTCTATGTGTAATGCGTTAAACATGACATGATTGACTAGCTTTCTAGGGTTTGATTGCATGTTTGATAGGATTAATCTAGGTGCTTTCGCTTAGGTTAATTAGCATTGAAAAGTAAAAAATGGGAATTCATTTGCTTTCGAATGTTTCACATGATCAACTCCTTTCTCATGACTTAGATGAACAATATTAGGGTTTGAGTCAATTTTAATCATATGTTTCGATTTTGATCTTTGTTCTCTCATTCCATTTGTATTTTTATGTTTTTGCATTTTAATTCTTTTGTTTACTTAATTTATTTTCAAAACCCAAAAACAAAATCTCCCCCCTTTTCGTAAATAATGTTTATACTTGTGAATATCTTTGTGAATATTATACTTTGTTTTAATTTTAATTGTTTAATTGTTTGACAATGACAGGTGTACCCTCAATCCCCGGAATAGAACGATCCCTACTTACTTTTACTACTAATGACATTTCAGGGTTAAATTATGCGCTTGCTTTCAGGCGCATCATCGTGCCTTGAACTCCCAACAATATGAGGGGGTAGGACACTCTATTCGTAGGGTGCATGAGATGAGCAAGAATACTGCCATTGAAGACCAACTGAGTAAGCTTACTCTACTCATGAATCAAGTGGTAAGTTCCAAGGGACCAAGTGCATCAATAGCTTGTGGAGTATGCTCTATGCAAGGGCATGTTACAGATCAGTGCCCTCAACTCAATGAGAATGGAGGATGGGAATCTGCAAATGCTATTGGAGGGTATCAAGGAAGATATCAAGGAGGACCTCAACGTCCTAGACATGACCCTTACTCCAATACTTATAACCCAGGATGGAGGGACCATCCCAACTTCAAGTGGACCAACAATGATAATGTTCAGAATCCTCTTGGTGGGAACTTCCAACGTCCTCAAGGGCCTTCATTCCAAGGATCATCTTTTCAAAGGCCCTACATGCCTCCTCCTCAACAGAACTCAGGACCTTCAATGTCTCACTATGACAAAACGTTGGAAGCCTTGACTAGTTCCACCCAAGCCTTGACAAACTCTACTCAAGCTTTGATTCAAGGACAACAGACCCACACTAAGGATATTGCAGATCTTAAGAAGCAGATGGGCCAAGTTGTGGACTTCATGAGCAAGATTCATGAGACTGGGAAGCTTCCTAGTGGCACAATACCTAACCCTAAGGGTAATGTGGAGAATGCATCAGTTGTGACTACGAGGAGTGGAAGACCATTGGTGGATCCACCCAAGCAACCCAAGAAGGTCCAAATGAGCATAGAGATTGAGGAAGACCAAGAGCCCACCAAGTTGGGTGTTGAGAAGGACCCTGCAACGTCAAGGGAAGAGACCAAGGCATCCTCATCTTTAAAGGCAAAACCGGAAATCAAAGGTAATAATTCTAACCTATCGAGTTCGGTTATTGCTAACCCTTCTTCTTCTTCTTGCATGCCCTTCCCACGCAGGTTTGCCCAATCTAAGAAGGATGAAAGTGACCAAGCCATCTTGGAAACTTTCAAGAAGGTGCAAGTAAACCTACCCCTCCTAGAGGCCATCAAGCAAGTCCCTAAGTATGCCAAGTTCCTCAAAGAGCTTTGCACTACTAGGAGAGTAAACCGTGAAAAGGAGGTGGTAAAGGTAAGTGAGAATGTCTCTGCCCTGATTCAGAGAAAGATTCCTCCAAAGTGTAAGGATCCTGGAAGCTTTACCATTCCGTGTACTATTGGTAACTCTAGATTTAAGAATGCTATGCTAGACCTAGGTGCATCTGTTAATGTTATGCCCTATTCAGTTTATGAAACCCTAGGTCTAGGGGAACTTAAATCTGACAATGTTATCATTCAGTTAGCTGACAGATCCAATGCATACCCTAGAGGTTTGTTGGAGGATGTACTTGTACAGGTTAACCATCTTATCTTCCCAGCTGATTTTTATGTATTGGAAATGGAGGACTCCCCTGTAAGTTCCACTCCATTGCTTTTGGGACGTCCTTTCTTAAGGACAGCTAGGACGAAGATTGATGTGTATGAAGGCTCTCTTACAATGGAGTTCGATGGTGACATTATTGGCTTTAACATCTTTGAAGCCATGAGGTACCCCTAGAGGTTAATGATTGTTTTTCTGCTGACATTTTGGATGAACTTGCGCAGAAAATGTTTGATGTTATGCATGAGGATACCCTAGTCACTACCCTTGAGAGTGGGGTAGGCTATACAAAGGAAGGCGTCACCATCCCAGAGGACAAGTTGAAAGACACTTGTGAGGAGAAAATCATTGAAAACGTCTCCTTCCTTGAGGCATCACCCTTCATAGGTAAGTCTGTTTCTCCCTTGTCCATTCAGTTATCCACTAACAAGACTTTACCTTCAGTGGTCCAGGCCCCAGAACTTGAGCTAAAACCTCTTCCAGACCATTTGAAGTATGTCTACTTAGGGGACAAGGAGACCTTACCAGTGATTGTGTCCTCTGCACTAACGACTCCACAAGAAGAGAAGTTGGTGGACATGTTGAAGCAACACAAGACCGCCATAGGATGGACATTGGCGGACATCAAGGGAATCAGCCCTACAACTTGCGTCCATAGGATACTTCTGGAGGAGGGGTCTAAACCTACTAGAGAGGCTCAACGTCGTCTCAACCCTCCAATGATGGAAGTAGTGAAGAAGGAGGTTATCAAACTCCTTGATTGTGGGGTGATCTACCCTATTTCAGACTCCAAGTGGGTCTCCCCAGTTCAGGTCGTGCCCAAGAAGTCTGGGATCACTGTGGTAAAGAATGCTGATAACGAACTGGTGCCCCAAAGGACAGTCACAGGCCACAGAGTGTGCATTGACTATAGGAGGCTCAACGCAACTACAAGGAAAGACCACTTTCCTCTGCCATTCATTGATCAGATGCTTGAGCGCCTAGCTGGACATGACTACTATTGTTTTCTGGATGGATATTCTGGTTACAACCAGATTGCAATTGCAAATGAAGATCAAGAGAAGACAACCTTCACTTGCCCCTTTGGAACATTTGCCTATAGACGTATGCCCTTCGGACTTTGCAACGCTCCAGGTACGTTTCAGAGATGTATGGTAAGTATCTTTTCAGATTATATTGAGAAAATCATAGAGGTATTCATGGATGACTTTTCAGTTTTTGGAAAGAATTTTGATGATTGTCTTAATAATCTGGAAATAATTCTGAAACGATGCATGGAAACTAACCTTGTCTTAAACTGGGAAAAATGTCATTTTATGGTTAAGCAAGGAATAGTTCTAGGACATATTGTCTCTGCTAGGGGTATAGAGGTTGATAAAGCCAAGGTTGATATTGTGCGTCACTTACCCTCTCCCACTTCTGTGAGAGAGATTCGTTCTTTCCTTGGCCATGCAGGTTTTTATAGGAGGTTCATCAAGGACTTTTCTCAGATTTCGAGACCCTTATGTCAACTACTCCAGAAGGATGTGCCCTTCCACTTTGACAAGGAGTGTCAAGAAGCTTTTGACAAGCTTAAGGAGTTGTTGACATCTGCCCCCATCATGTTACCTCCAGACTGGTCCTTGCCCTTTGAGTTAATGTGTGATGCCTCTGACTACGCAGTTGGAGCCGTTTTGGGACAAAGGAAGGAAAAGCTACCCTATGCCATCTACTACGCCTCAAGGACTCTCAATGATGCACAAATGAATTACTCCACCACAGAGAAAGAGCTCCTTGCAGTTGTCTTTGTCCTTGAGAAGTTTCGCTCTTACTTACTTGGTACCAAAGTTACTATCTTTACTGACCATGCAGCTTTGAAATACTTGATGACCAAGAAGGAGGCGAAACCAAGGCTTATCAGATGGATCCTACTCTTGCAAGAGTTTGATGTGGAAATCAAGGACAAGAAGGGTAGTGAAAACGTGGTAGCTGATCATTTGAGTCGTTTGGTGCACGCAGAAGACCGTCTCCCTCTGGTGGAGATGTTTCCAGATGAACAACTCTTTGGAATCCAGGTAAGTGAACCATGGTATGCAGACATTGTGAATTATATTGTGTCTAGAAAGATTCCTGATACCATGTCACGTGCTCATAGGGATAGGCTTAGGAAAACTGTTAAGCAATATGTTTGGGATGAACCTTATTTGTGGAAGTATTGCTCTGATCAATTGATTAGGAGATGTGTGCCTGAACATGAACATAATGCTATACTTTCTTTTTGCCACTCTAAAGCATGTGGGGGACACTTTGGGTCTAAGAAGACTGCGTTTAAGGTGCTAGAGTCTGGGTTCTATTGGCCAACATTATTTAGGGATGCACATGCCTATTGTTTAACTTGTGATAAGTGCCAAAGAACAGGAAATCTAGGTCCTAGAGATCAAATGCCATTGTCCAATATAATAACTGTTGAAATATTTGATGTCTGGGGGATAGATTTCATGGGACCTTTCCCTTCATCTTTTGGGTTTCTCTATATCTTACTTGCAGTGGACTATGTTTCCAAATGGGTGGAAGCAAAGGCCACTAGAACTAATGACTCTAAGGTTGTTGCAGATTTTATCAAGTCTAACATCTTTAGCAGGTTTGGAATGCCTAGAGTTCTCATTAGTGATGGAGGATCCCATTTTTGCAATCGGACGATTGAGGCTCTCTTGAAGAGATATGATGTCACACATAAGGTTTCTACACCTTATCACCCACAAACTAGTGGGCAGGCTGAGGTCTCTAACCGCCAGATCAAGGGGATATTGGAGAAGACTGTGAACCCTAACAGGAAGGACTGGTCCTTGCGTTTAGAGGATGCTTTGTGGGCCTACAGAACTGCATACAAAACTCCCATAGGTATGTCACCATATCGAATTGTCTATGGCAAACCATGCCATTTACCTGTGGAGTTGGAGCACAAAGCTTGGTGGGCTGTGAAGCAGTTCAACATGGATATGGATGCAGCTGGGCTTCATAGGAAATTGCAATTGCAAGAGTTAGAGGAGATTAGGAATGATGCCTTCGAAAGTGCTAAGATTTACAAGGACAAGACTAAGGCATTCCATGACAAAATGATTCGAAGGAAGACTTTTGTTGTGGGTCAAAAAGTTCTTCTTTTCCATTCTCGTCTCAAACTCTTCCCAGGTAAGCTTCGTTCTCGTTGGATTGGGCCTTTTGTTATCACTCATGTATTTTCTCATGGAGCTGTGCAGATAAAGAGTGAACAAACAGGTAATGAGTTCAAAGTGAATGGGCATCGCTTGAAGCCTTACTATGAGGCATTTGTGGAACATGAAGTGGAGGATGTACCCCTCCAAAACGTTCCCAACCCTGAGGATTAAATGGAGGTACAAGTCTAGGCTGAAAGACTATAAACATTAAGCGCTGCTTGGGAGGCAACCCAATTCAGAAGTAGCTGTGGAGGAGTCGTCAACGCAGATTTGTTTTATCTCTCCCTTTTACTTCTCCAATTTTTCTTTATTTTGGTAGTCATTTTCGTAAATTCCATCCCTACATGCTTACTTGTTTCATTGCATGCTTATTCTTGATTACATTGAGGACAATGAAATATTTAAGTGTGGGGGAAGGGATTTATACTTTTGTTTTGAGTCATATTTTGAGTCATATATATTGAAAAATACAAAAAAATTGAAAAATGTCAAAAAATTTAAAAAATTTCGTTGCTTTTGCTTTTGTTTTGGAGTCTTAGGATGCCCTTTCAACTGTCTAGGATGATTCTATATCTCTGAAATCATGACTAAAAGAGGATCACAATATTGAGATGATTTTAAATGGTATTCTTTGGTTAATTGAGATATATGAAAAATGTATGCATGTGTAGTGGATATGGATTTCGAAACTTTGGTACAGAATATGAGCATGTTAGGATGAGTTTTGATTCATAAAAACCCATGTGAGATATTGAGCCCATGTCCCTTTTTCTTGGAGTGAAATGAAAATATATTCTTATTTTCTTGGCGATGTTTTGATGATCTCATTATTCTTTCATCTTGATTGACTACTTGCCATAGATTAAGTTTGATGGACTAGAGAATGCTAGAATTCGCTCTGGTGCTTGTTGAGACGTATATCAATACATGGCCCTGATTCTGGAAGGGATAGAGGCATCCTAGGAATTACCACCATTGCCATATAAACTTGTGTCCCCATTTGTACCCGTCGTGGGACTCCCCTAGATAAGCCCCTTTGAGCCTACACTAAGCCTTTTCGTTCATCACCCTAAAATCCTTAACCATGAAGCTTAGTATAGTTACAACCCTACCCTTTGTTCTAAGAACTTAGTGGAGCTATCTTTTGAGACATACTACGTGGGTTTGGTGCTAAAGATGAAAATTGAGAAGAGGTAAAAGTTCAAGTGTGGGGGTAGACTTGTCCATAAAAAAAAAAAAAAAATATGTGAAAGCCGTGAAAAATAAAAAGAAAAGAAAATAGTGTACGGCATAAAAAGAAAAGAAAAGAAAGAAATATTTATGGATTTTAGTCCCCCATACTTAGTGATTTTGGAGTTTACTTTGAAATGAAGGCCTATTAAAGAAAAATTTGACCTTTGTCCATTCACTAGAGTTCAAGGGAAGTTTACAATGAAGATTGGGCCCAACATGAAGACATTAGGCCCCTTTTATGTTACCTCTAGGGAAAGTGACGTTTTTGCAATGCCTTGGTGGATTTCTTGAGGTCTCTACATCTACATGTGCTCTGCTAGGTTTTTAGGACACTTTGATAAATCCTTACCCTTCATTTCTTAAAACCTTGAGCCTTGGCCCCATTACAACCTTTAAGAAGACCTTCTTGATCCTTAAGATGGGACAGCCCTTGATGTGGAGATGAGTTACAAGAGTTGAACCTATGGCTTGGGTCCATCCGTGCAAGTAGTTGGTATCCTTCATGAGATCTTTAAAGAAAATTATACATGTGCTTTCGTTTCTTGAATTATGTGATATACTTGCTATCTTTCACATATACTTGAGTGTATAAACTTTTAAGCATTGCCATGATCTGAGAGAAGAAAGAGTGGATATAACTTGTGAGGATTTGAATCATACTTGTTTGAAGCATGCTTAACAGAAACCATCACCATTGTTCCAACCAAGTCCTACTTGTGTATATGTAACTTATGTGTTTTAATTAACTCTCGAATGCCTAAACATTTATTCTTGGTGAAGTGCTAATCTTGGTGTTGTGAAAGTAAGAGATTGCTGAGACAAAAAGTTGAAGGGCTATAGAGTCTGTTTCGTGTCAAGTCTTTAATTTTCGTTGAGTCTTAGTATGTGTCTTAGTGTGATTTTGCTAAGGGACTAGCAAAAGCTAAGTGTGGGGGAATTTGATAGGAGCATTTTAATGCGACGTTTTAACTGCATTTCCCTACATTTTCTGCGTTATTTCCTTAATAAAACTCTGTTTAGGAAAGTTTCCATTCTTTGATTGGGAAAGTTCCTATTTGTAGAAAGTTTCTATTTTTGTAGTTTCTATTTATCATTTCTAGTAAGTTTCCATTTTCGGTAGTTTCTATTTGTCATTTTTAGAAAGTTTCCCATTTTCAGTTTAGGAAAGTTGCCATTTTTCATTTTAGGAAAGTTTCTATTTTTCTTACTAGTTTCTATTTTCAGGACCTCCGAGCTAGAAAGTGGAAATGAACTCATAAATGGAAAGAGGAGCTTGCGAACTACAAGGGGAGCAAAGATGAAGTACAAAGGGAAGCACAAAAGAGCAGAAATGAAGAAAAGAAGTTTTCCTGGTCCAACCAGGAAACCCTGTCCAAAGAGGAAAGCTGGCCAAAACAAGACTCTTGAGCCAACCAAGAATGGAGATCGAATTAATGAAGTACATGGCATGAGGGAAGCTTCTTGAAGACTCTAGATGATGACATGGCATAAAGGTGACGCATGGAGGCCCAAAAACTCTCAAGACTTGTTGGATTTTCGGCTACTTGGATAAAAGCCCACAAAGGCCCATGGAACTAGGGTTTGTGACGCAAACCCTAGCCCTAAAGATGTTTTGCCGTGAAATCCTAGAGAGAAACAAGGAAGATGACGTGGAAAATCAGGAAATAATAAGAAGATTTTGGTGGAGATTTTCTAGGGAGATTTTCTTGGAATGAGATATTCTTGGAAGAGTTATCTTGAGCCTTTGCCGTTTAAAGAGAGAGAGAAGCTAGGGATTGCCGTGAGAAATACAAGGAAGGAGAGAGAATTGCCGTGTGAATCAAGAAGTAAACAAAGAGATTTCGGCAAAAAGATTTCCTAGAGAGTTTTAAGGAAAGAGAAAAAGGTGGAGACCAAGAAAAGCTTAAATGGAGTCTAGATTCATTCCTAGAATTCCTAAAGGAAGTTGGCCGAAATTAAACAAGAAAAATCAGAAATTATCTCAAGGAATTTCGGCAATATTTCTAGGGAATTAAAAGAGAATTTTGTGATTGGTTGCACCACCTCATAGGGCTTATGTGGCATGCTATCATTGGAGGAAACTATGTGGCATTTTCAGATTAATTCCATGGAAAATAAAGAAGAAATTCACGGCTTGAAGACCTAGAAGCCGTCCCCTATATATTCCTCTCTTCTCTCAACGTCAAGGAGTTCCTAGTTCCACACTTTTACGTTCTACACTTGAGAAATAATTCAGAAAACTCTCTAGCTTAGCCGTGCTCCTCTCCATCCTCTAGGGCAACCACGAAGTGCAAGCAAGGCCAAGGAAGAAGAAGACAAGCCGTGCATACCATCCACCCTCCACCTTGAAGATTGCTTTCGAAATTCAAGAGACCACATCATCACTTCATCCATCTCATCTTCATCACGGTGTAATCCGATTCTCCTTGTACCTTTGCTTTGTAATTTTCGTTGGTTTGCCTTAGTTGACACTTATGTATGAACAAGTATTGATTTCTGAAATTTTATGATTAATTGTTAATTTTCAGATTCATATATTGTGATTTATGGTTGCTTTTGTGTAAGTGTTTGATTGAATTTGCATGATAGAAATCGTTTGTATGATAATCTTGAATGGTTCGAAACATTTAGGGTTTTTATGTGAATGTTGCTACGAATTTGAGAACATGAATCAACTTTTTGGTTTTGTGTTCTTGAATCAACAAGTAGTAAAGGTTTTGTACAAAAACCGAAATTTAATCAAAGGAGATTGCAATTAGGTGAACTTTTTCATACTAAGTTGCACATTTGAATTGATAGCCTTTCTAGATGCTTAATGCGTTGAACATGACATGATTGACTAGCTTTCTAGGGTTTGATTGCATGTTTGATAGAATTAATCTAGGTGCTTTCACTTAGGTTAATTAGCATTGAAAGTAAAATATGGGAAATTGTTTGCTTAGAACGTTTCACATGATCAATTCCTCTTGCATGACTATGATGAACAATGATGAACTTGAATTAACCTTGATTATAAATTCCGATTTGATCTTTGTTCGTGCATTTCATTTGCATTTTTATGTTTTTGCTTTTTAATTGTTTTCTTTACTTAGTTTAATTTCCGAAAATCAAAACCAAAAATCCCCCTAATTTCGTAAATATGTATATATTTTGTTATATTTTTGTAAATATTATACTTTGTTTTAATTTTAATTGTTTAATTGTTTGATAATGACAGGTGTACCCTCAATCCCCGGAATAGAACGATCCCTATTTACTTTATACTACTAATGACATTTCAGGGTTAAATTGGTCGCTCAACAAAAGCGACACCAGGAAAGTTTCTATTTTTCTTATTAGTTTCTATTTTCAGGACCTCCGAGCTAAAAAGTGGAAATGAACTCACAAATGGAAAGAGGAGCTTGCGAAAGTCAAGGGGAGCAAAGATGGAGAACAATGAGCCACAAAAATGAGCAGAAATGAAGAAAAGAAGTTTTCCTGGTCCAACCAGGAAACCCTGCGGAAAGGGGGAAAGCCCACCAATGAAGTTTCCAACGTTACTATGAAAAAGAAATGGAAAAATAAAGTGTTGTGACGTTGGAAGATGACATGGCATAGAAGTGATGCATGGAGGCCCAAAAGCTCTCAAGACTTGTTGGATTTTCGGCTAATTGGATAAAAGCCCACCAAAGCCCATGGAACTAGGGTTTGTGACGCAAACCCTAGCACTAAAGTTGTTGTTGCCGTGAATTTGCAAGAGAGAAACAAGGAGGTGGCGTCCAAGAAAATCAGAAATTAAAAGGAGATTTTCTAGGGTTATTTTTATGGAAATAAATCAAGAGATAAACCCTAGAGACTCCTAGCCGTCCAAGCAAGAGAGAAACAAGGAATTGCCGTGCAAAATAAAAGAGAAACCCTAGAGAATTCGGCCAAGGGATAATGAAGAGAGAAACTAGGGTTTTGCCGTGTGGAAAATCAGAAATTCAAGAGAGATTTCGTGGAGATTTCTTAGGGAGCTTTTAAAGGAAAGAGAATATGTGTTGAACACAAAAAGCTCTCAAAGGAGTCTAGGTTCGTCCCCCTTTATTCTCTAAATATATTGTTGCCGAAATTGGTGAAGGAAATCAGAAAATATCTCTATATATTTCGGCAAGAATATTTAGGGAATTAATTCTAGAATTTTGTGATTGGTTGCACCACCTCATAGGGCTTATGTGGCACGAAATCATTGGAGGAAATTATGTGGAGGAAGCAAGCTATTGCCGTGAGTTTCTCTAGGGTTTTACACGGCTTGAAGACCTAGAAGCCGTCCCCTATATATTCCTCTCTTCTCTCAACGTCAAGAGTGCCTAGTTCCCACTTTTACGTTTTACACTTTGAAGAAAATTCAGAAAACTCTCTCTAGCCTAGCCGTGTTCATCTCCATCCTCTAGGGCAACCACGAAGTGCAAGCAAGGCCAAGGAAGAAGAAGACAAGCCGTGCACATCATCCATCACCATCCTTGAAGATTGCTTTCGAAATTCAAGAGACCATTCATCACTTCATTCATCTCATCTTCATCACGGTGTAATCCGATTCTCCTTGTACCTTTGCTTTGTATTTTCGTTGGTTTTGCCTTAGTTGACACATATGTATGAACAAGTGTTGTTTTCTGAAATTTTATGATTAATTGTTAATTTTCAGATTCATATATTGCGATTTATGGTTGCTTTTGTGTGAGTGTTTGATTAAATTTGCATGATAGAAATCTTTTGTATGATAATCTTGAATGGTTCGAAACATTTAGGGTTTTTATGTGAATGTTGCTACGAATTTGAGAACATGGACCAACTTTTTGGTTTTGTGTTCTTGAATCGATAAGTAGTAAAGGTTTTGTACAAAAACCGAATTTAATCAAAGAAGATTGCAATTAGGTGGACTTTTTCATACTAAGTTGCACATTTGAGTTGATAGCCTTTCTAGGTGCTTAATGCGTTAAACATGACATGATTGACTAGCTTTCTAGGGCTTGAATGCATGTTTGATAGGATTAGTCTTTGTGCTTTCGCTTAGGTTAATTAGCATTGAAAGTAAAATATGGGAAACTGTTTGCTTATGAACATTTCACATGATCAACTCCTCTTGCATGACTATGATGAACAATGATGAACTTGAATCAATTTTAATCATGAGTTTCGAATTTGATCTTTGTTCTTGCATCCCATTTATATTTTTATGTTTTTGCATTTTAATTATTTTCTTAACTTAGTTTAAAACTAGAAAACCAAAAATCAAAAATCCCCCCTTTTTCGTAAATATGTATATATTTTGTTATATTTTTGTAAATATTATACTTTGTTTTAATTTTAATTGTTTAATTGTTTGACAATGACAGGTGTACCCTCAATCCCCGGAATAGAACGATCCCTATTTACTTTATACTACTAATGACATTTCAGGGTTAAATTGGTCGCTTCCCAAGAGCGACATCAATTTTTGGCGCCGTTGCCGGGGATTGAAAAATCATTTGCCATATTGTGAATATTTGTTTTGTATATTGTGACCGAAAAAAAAAAAAATTACTTGTTAATTATTTTGTAATTGTCGAAAATTAGTTACTTAGGTTGTTGTTTATATTGTTGAATACGAATTTTTATTGTAAGTTGTAAATTAAAGAAGGAATAGGTGAAGTCGTGTTTATTAATATTGGCCTAAACCCCTTATTGGTACCTAGTCCAGGTCCCTTAAGGTTGAGGGCGGCTTTTATTAACATTCATTGAACTGTCTTCACACTTAGAACCTTTTATATCCAAGTAAGTATAGCCTATGTGGGATGGTGTCTAGGAAGGGGACAACGCTCATGACTGGTTCTTGGATTCAGAAGTGCTTACAAATGGGCGTAAACCTCAATGAGGGAGTAGCCTATGCCAAAATGGATCCTACCTCTCGTGGTCGCCCTCCCCTACCTGGCCATTTCAGTAAGGTTGCTCAAAGGATGTAGGAGGGACTTTGTGTCTAGACGACTATACTTGGGCCGCACGTCCTCTTGATTTACCGCTTGGAATTTAATTTGATATCAATGATATATATAACAAATGAAAATATTGTGATTCACTAAGGTATATTGGATTAAACATAGTCTTGAAAAGGGTAGCTGTTTCAATCCCATTGCACATCGAGACTCCCTGTTCCCGTACCTAAGTGTTGAAGATAATTGTAAAGAAAAGGAAGAAAAACAAATATTTGTAAGTATTTCGTTAAAAAAAAAAAAATAATAAATAAAAAAAAAAGAAGAAGAAAAAAAGAAGTGTACAAAGTGTGACGTTTTGTTGTGTAAAAGTTGTGTTTACAATGTGTCAAATTTTGTTATACAAAAGAAAAGAATTAATTGTAAATATTGTTAAGTCCTTAATTGTTATAAGTGTGTAAAATCGTATGAGTAGATAAGGGCCCTTTTGTTAATATTGGCCTTAACCCTTCATTAGTGCCTTTCTAAGGTCTTATGAGGTTGAGGGCGGCTTTTATTAGCATTTGGAGAACTGTCTAACACATGAGTTCTTTTCAAGCTGAGTAAGGGGTATATAGGTGGTGTCTTAGGTTGAGACCCTGGGTGATGGGTTCAAATTGGATCTCAGAGACACTATAGACCGTGCGTAAACCACAATGTGGGAGTAGCCAATAGGGGCCTAAACCTCAATGAGGGAGTAGCCTGCGTAGTGTCACCAAAATGAGTCCTTCCTCTCACTTACCTCTTAATCTGGCCATCTAGCCTTCTGAAACAAAGGAAAGCGACTTATGTCTAGACGACTATCCCTAGATCGTATCTCACCAATAGTAGTGGTTTCTATTGGGCTCGACTTACAACTTGTAATCAATTGAGATATTAACTTTATTTTGTAAAGATAATAAGATACTTGAACATATCCTCCACTTGTAAATTGTGTTGTTTGTACAATTTTATACTTGTATAAACTTCTTACGTGGTTTATTTGTGAAAAGATTGTGGATAGTTTGTAATTTATACTTCTCTTTATACTTGTATAAATCATAAATAGTAAAGTCGTGAATAGTAACTTGTGAATAGTGACTCGTGAATAGTAAGGTTGATGTATAAATCACTAATTTGTAATTAACTCACTTTATACTTTGCTAACTTCTTTGAATTTTGATGATGTTCAGGATTCCTATGAATGACCGAGCCTTTTAGATCCTCTACACTAAAGGAAATCGAAGCAAGGCTCGCTCGCTTGAAGGGTCCTTCACTTCTTGAGCACACAAGCCCTTCCCCTTCAACATACAAAGAGTACACATTTAACGAGCAAGGGAAGCGGACTTACTTTTCTGAGGAGTCTACATCACCTACACCAAGTCCATCTCCTCCTTCACGTTCACCTTCACCTGTGATTTCGTCCAACTCTACACCACCACCTTCACCACCACCTGAAGAAGTCGAAGAAGAGAGAATGGCATCTATTAGGGAACTCTCCACCGCAACTGTTGAAGGAGGACCCCCTACAGGCATAGTATACCCTGCCCCTGCAGCTGGAAGACAAGCAGAGTTTGAGCTTAAGAGTGGACTGTTGCACAAGCTCCCTATCTTCCATGGCCTTAATATGGAGGATGCTAATAAGCACGTACGAGAATTCCAATCTGTTTGTGCAAACATGCAACCACAAGGGGCAGATGAGAATCTTCTGAAGATGAGAGCATTTCCATTCTCTCTAGCTGATAGAGCCAAGGATTGGCTATATGAACTTCCTGCAGGACGTATCACATCATGGGAAACAATGAGAAAGGCCTTCTTGGAGAAATACTTCCAGCTTCTAAGGTCATCACACTTAGAAAGAAGCTCAGTGGAATAGAGCAAGCCCATGATGAGTCCTATGCTGCTTACTATGAGAGGTTCAATTCCTTACTTGCACAATGTCCTCAACATCAGATGAAGGATGAGACCCTACTCACATGTTTCTATGAAGGACTCTTACCCTTGGAAAGGCAAATGTTGGATGCTGCAGCTGGAGGAGCTTTCGTGGATAAGTCACCTGCAGTTGGGAAGGAGCTTATAGCTAATCGTGCCTTGAACTCCCAACAATATGAGGGGGTAGGACACTCTATTCGTAGGGTGCATGAGATGAGCAAGAATACTGCCATTGAAGACCAACTGAGTAAGCTTACTCTACTCATGAATCAAGTGGTAAGTTCCAAGGGACCAAGTGCAACAATAGCTTGTGGAGTATGCTCTATGCAAGGGCATGTTACAGATCAGTGCCCTCAACTCAATGAGAATGGAGGATGGGAATCTGCAAATGCTATTGGAGGGTATCAAGGAGGATATCAAGGAGGACCTCAACGTCCTAGACATGACCCTTACTCCAATACTTATAACCCAGGATGGAGGGACCATCCCAACTTCAAGTGGACCAACAATGATAATGTTCAGAATCCTCTTGGTGGGAACTTCCAACGTCCTCAAGGGCCTTCATTCCAAGGATCATCTTTTCAAAGGCCCTACATGCCTCCTCCTCAACAGAACTCAGGACCTTCAATGTCTCACTATGACAAAACGTTGGAAGCCTTGACTAGTTCCACCCAAGCCTTGACAAACTCTACTCAAGCTTTGATTCAAGGACAACAGACCCACACTAAGGATATTGCAGATCTTAAGAAGCAGATGGGCCAAGTTGTGGACTTCATGAGCAAGATTCATGAGACTGGGAAGCTTCCTAGTGGCACAATACCTAACCCTAAGGGTAATGTGGAGAATGCATCAGTTGTGACTACGAGGAGTGGAAGACCATTGGTGGATCCACCCAAGCAACCCAAGAAGGTCCAAATGAGCATAGAGATTGAGGAAGACCAAGAGCCCACCAAGTTGGGTGTTGAGAAGGACCCTGCAACGTCAAGGGAAGAGACCAAGGCATCCTCATCTTTAAAGGCAAAACCGGAAATCAAAGGTAATAATTCTAACCTATCGAGTTCGGTTATTGCTAACCCTTCTTCTTCTTCTTGCATGCCCTTCCCACGCAGGTTTGCCCAATCTAAGAAGGATGAAAGTGACCAAGCCATCTTGGAAACTTTCAAGAAGGTGCAAGTAAACCTACCCCTCCTAGAGGCCATCAAGCAAGTCCCTAAGTATGCCAAGTTCCTCAAAGAGCTTTGCACTACTAGGAGAGTAAACCGTGAAAAGGAGGTGGTAAAGGTAAGTGAGAATGTCTCTGCCCTGATTCAGAGAAAGATTCCTCCAAAGTGTAAGGATCCTGGAAGCTTTACCATTCCGTGTACTATTGGTAACTCTAGATTTAAGAATGCTATGCTAGACCTAGGTGCATCTGTTAATGTTATGCCCTATTCAGTTTATGAAACCCTAGGTCTAGGGGAACTTAAATCTGACAATGTTATCATTCAGTTAGCTGACAGATCCAATGCATACCCTAGAGGTTTGTTGGAGGATGTACTTGTACAGGTTAACCATCTTATCTTCCCAGCTGATTTTTATGTATTGGAAATGGAGGACTCCCCTGTAAGTTCCACTCCATTGCTTTTGGGACGTCCTTTCTTAAGGACAGCTAGGACGAAGATTGATGTGTATGAAGGCTCTCTTACAATGGAGTTCGATGGTGACATTATTGGCTTTAACATCTTTGAAGCCATGAGGTATCCCCTAGAGGTTAATGATTGTTTTTCTGCTGACATTTTGGATGAACTTGCGCAGAAAATGTTTGATGTTATGCATGAGGATACCCTAGTCACTACCCTTGAGAGTGGGGTAGGCTATACAAAGGAAGGCGTCACCATCCCAGAGGACAAGTTGAAAGACATTTGTGAGGAGAAATCATTGAAAACGTCTCCTTCCTTGAGGCATCACCCTTCATAGGTAAGTCTGTTTCTCCCTTGTCCATTCAGTTATCCACTAACAAGACTTTACCTTCAGTGGTCCAGGCCCCAGAACTTGAGCTAAAACCTCTTCCAGACCATTTGAAGTATGTCTACTTAGGGGACAAGGAGACCTTACCAGTGATTGTGTCCTCTGCACTAACGACTCCACAAGAAGAGAAGTTGGTGGACATGTTGAAGCAACACAAGACCGCCATAGGATGGACATTGGCGGACATCAAGGGAATCAGCCCTACAACTTGCGTCCATAGGATACTTCTGGAGGAGGGGTCTAAACCTACTAGAGAGGCTCAACGTCGTCTCAACCCTCCAATGATGGAAGTAGTGAAGAAGGAGGTTATCAAACTCCTTGATTGTGGGGTGATCTACCCTATTTCAGACTCCAAGTGGGTCTCCCCAGTTCAGGTCGTGCCCAAGAAGTCTGGGATCACTGTGGTAAAGAATGCTGATAACGAACTGGTGCCCCAAAGGATAGTCACAGGCCACAGAGTGTGCATTGACTATAGGAGGCTCAACGCAACTACAAGGAAAGACCACTTTCCTCTGCCATTCATTGATCAGATGCTTGAGCGCCTAGCTGGACATGACTACTATTGTTTTCTGGATGGATATTCTGGTTACAACCAGATTGCAATTGCAAATGAAGATCAAGAGAAGACAACCTTCACTTGCCCTTTGGAACGTTTGCTTATAGACGTATGCCCTTCGGACTTTGCAACGCTCCAGGTACTTTTCAGAGATGTATGGTAAGTATCTTTTCAGATTATATTGAGAAAATCATAGAGGTATTCATGGATGACTTTTCAGTTTTTGGAAAGAATTTTGATGATTGTCTTAATAATCTGGAGATAATTTTGAAACGTTGCATGGAAACTAACCTTGTACTTAATTGGGAAAAATGCCATTTTATGGTTCAACAAGGAATAGTTCTAGGACATATTGTCTCTGCTAGGGGTATAGAGGTTGATAAGGCCAAGGTGGATATTGTGCGTCACTTACCCTCTCCCACTTCTGTGAGAGAGATTCGTTCTTTCCTTGGCCATGCAGGTTTTTACAGGAGGTTCATCAAGGACTTCTCTAAGATTTCGAGACCCTTATGTCAACTACTCCAGAAGGATGTGCCCTTTCACTTTGACAAGGAGTGTCAAGAAGCTTTTGACAAGCTTAAGGAGTTGTTGACGTCTGCCCCCATCATGTTACCTCCAGATTGGTCCTTGCCCTTTGAGTTGATGTGTGATGCCTCTGACTATGCAGTTGGAGCTGTTTTGGGGCAAAGGAAGGACAAGCTACCCTATGCCATCTACTACGCCTCAAGGACTCTCAATGATGCACAAATGAATTACTCCACCACAGAGAAAGAGCTCCTTGCAGTTGTCTTTGCCCTTGAGAAGTTTCGCTCTTACTTACTTGGTACCAAAGTTACTATCTTTACTGACCATGCAGCTTTGAAATACTTGATGACCAAAAAGGAGGCGAAACCAAGGCTTATCAGATGGATCCTACTCTTGCAAGAGTTTGATGTGGAATCAAGGACAAGAAGGGTAGTGAAAACGTGGTAGCTGATCATTTGAGTCGCTTGGTGCATGAAGAAGACCATCTCCCTCTGGTGGAGACATTTCCAGATGAGCAGCTCTTTGGACTTCAGGTAAGTGAACCATGGTATGCAGACATTGTGAATTATATTGTGTCTAGAAAGATTCCTGATACCATGTCACGTGCTCATAAGGATAGGCTAAAGAAAATTGTTAAGCAATATGTTTGGGATGAACCTTATTTATGGAAATATTGCCCTGATCAACTGATTAGGAGATGTGTGCCTGAACATGAACAAAATGCCATACTTTCTTTTTGCCATTCTAAAGCATGTGGGGGACACTTTGGGTCTAAGAAGACTGCATTTAAGGTACTAGAGTCTGGGTTCTATTGGCCAACATTGTTTAGGGATGCACATGCCTATTGTATAACTTGTGATAAGTGCCAAAGAACAGGAAACCTAGATCCTAGAGACCAAATGCCCTTAACTAATATCATAACTGTGGAAATCTTTGATGTCTGGGGTATAGATTTCATGGGACCTTTCCCTTCATCTTTTGGGTTTCTCTATATCTTGCTTGCAGTGGACTATGTTTCCAAATGGGTGGAAGCAAAAGCCACTAGAACTAATGACTCTAAGGTTGTTGCAGATTTTATCAAGTCTAACATTTTTAGCAGGTTTGGAATGCCTAGAGTTCTCATTAGTGATGGAGGATCCCATTTTTGCAATCGGACGATTGAGGCTCTCTTGAGGAGATATGATGTCACACATAAGGTTTCTACACCTTATCACCCACAAACTAGTGGGCAGGCTGAGGTCTCTAATCGTCAGATTAAGGGGATATTGGAGAAGACTGTGAACCCCAACAGGAAGGACTGGTCCTTGCGTCTAGAGGATGCTTTGTGGGCCTACAGAACTGCATACAAAACTCCCATAGGTATGTCACCATATCGAATTATCTATGGCAAACCTTGCCATTTACCTGTGGAGTTGGAGCACAAAGCTTGGTGGGCTGTGAAGCAGTTCAACATGGATATTGATGCAGCTGGGCTTCATAGGAAGTTGCAATTGCAAGAGTTAGAGGAGATTAGGAATGATGCCTTCGAAAGTGCTAAAATTTACAAGGATAAGACGAAGGCATTCCATGACAAAATGATTCGAAGGAAGACTTTTGTTGTGGGTCAAAAAGTTCTTCTCTTCCATCTCGTCTCAAACTCTTCCCAGGTAAGCTTCGTTCTCGTTGGATTGGGCCTTTTGTTATCACTCATGTGTTTCCTCATGGAGCTGTGCAGATAAAGAGTGAACATACAATAACGAGTTCAAGGTGAATGGCCACCGCTTGAAGCCTTACTATGAGGCATTTGTGGAACATGAAGTGGAGGCCGTACCCCTCCAAAACGTTCCAAACCCTGAGGATTAAATGGATGTACAAGTCTAGGCTGAAAGACTATAAACATTAAGCGCTGCTTGGGAGGCAACCCAATTCAGAAGTTGCTGTGGAGGAGTCATCAACGCAGATTTGTTTTATTTTCCCCTTTTACTCCTCCAATTTTCTTTGTACTTAGTCATTATTTTCGTAAATCTTTTCCTATATACTTAAGTGTTTCATTGCATGCTTATACTTGATTACATTGAGGACAATGCAATATTTAAGTGTGGGGGAAGGGATTTATATTTGAGTCTTTTATTTTGAGTCATATATGGAAAAATACAAAAAAAAAAAAAATTTGAAAAATGTCAAAAAGTCAAAATTTTCGTTGCTTTTGTTTTTGTTTTGAGTCTTAGGATGCCCTTTCAACTGTCTAGGATGATTCTATATCTCTGAAATCATGACTAAAGAGGATCACAAAATTGAGATGATTTCTAAAATGGTATTCTTGGTTAATTGAGATATATGAAAAATGTATGCATGTGTAGTGGATATGGATTTTCGAAACTTTGGTACAGAAAATATGAGCATGTTAAGATAAGTTTTGATTCATAAAAGCCATGTGAGATAATTGAGCCATGTCCCTTTTTCTTGGAGTGAATCGAAAATATATTCTTATTTTCTTGGCGATGTTTTGATGATCTCATTATTCTTTCATCTTGATTGACTACTTGCCATAGATTAAGTTTGATGGACTAGAGAATGCTAGAATTCGCTCTTGTGCTTGTTGAGACGTATGTCAATACATGGCCCTGATTCTGGAAAGGATAGAAGCATCCTAGGAATTACCACCATTGCCATATAACTTGTGTCCCATTTGTGCCCGTCGTGGGACTCCCCTAGATAAGCCCCTTTGAGCCTACATTAAGCCTTTTCGTTCATCACCCTAAATCCTTAACCATGAAGCTTAGTATAGTTACAACCCTACCCTTGTTCTAAGACTTAGTGGAGCTATCTTTTGAGACATACTACATGGGTTTGGTGCTAAGAATGGAAATTGAGAAGAGGTGAAAGTTCAAGTGTGGGGGTAGACTTGTCCATAAAGAAAAAAAAATATGTGAAAGCCGTGAAAAATGAAAAGAAAAAAAAATTGTGTACGGCTAGAAAGAAAAGAAAGAAATATTTATGGATTTTAGTCCCCCATACTTAGTGATTTTGGAGTTTACTTTGAAATGAAGGCCTATTAAGAAAAATTTGGCCTTTGTCCATTCACTATAGTTCAGGGGAAGTTTACAATGAAGATTGGGCCCAACATGAAGATATTAGGCCCCTTTTATGTTACCTCTAGGGAAGTGACGTTTTGCATGCATTGGTGGATTTCTTGTGGTCTCTACATTTACATGTGCTCTGCTAGGTTTTAGGACACTTTGATAAATCCTTACCCTCATTTCTTAAAACCTTGAGCCTTGGCCCCATTACAACCTTTAAGAAGACCTTCTTGATCCTTAAGATGGACAGCCCTTGATGTGGAGATGAGTTACAAGAGTTGACCTATGGCTTGGGTCCATCTGTGCAAGTAGTTGGTATCCTTCATGAGATCTTTAAAGAAAATTTTACATGTGCTTTCGTTCTTGAATTATGTGATATACTTGCTATCTTTCACATATACTTGAGTGTATAAGCTTTTAAGCATTGCCAAGATCTGAGAGAAGAAAGAGTGGATATAACTGTGAGGATTGAATCATACTTGTTTGAACATGCTTAACAGAACCATCACCATTGTTCAACCAAGTCCTACTTGTGTATATGTAATTATGTGTTTTAATTAACTCTCGAATGCCTAACATTTGAATTTGGTGAAGTGCTAATCTTGGTGTTATGAAAGTAAGAGATTGCTGAGACAAATAGTTGAAGGCAATAGAGTCATTGTTTTGTCAAGTCTTTAATTTCTGTTGAGTCTTGTAGTTTGATTTTGCTAAGGGACTAGCAAAAGCTAAGTGTGGGGATTTGATAGGAGCATTTAATGCGACGTTAACTTGCATTTCCCTGCATTTTCTGCGTTATTTCCTTAATAAAACCCTTTTAGGAAAGTTTCCATTCTTTGATTGGGAAAGTTCCTATTGTAGAAAGTTTCTATTTTTGTAGTTTCTATTTATCATTTTAGTAAGTTTCCATTTTCAGTATTTTTTTTCTTTTTAGAAAGTTTCATTTTCAGTTTAGAAAGTTGCCATTTTTCATTTTAGGAAGTTTCTATTTTCTTATTAGTTTCTATTTTCAGGACCTCCGAGCTAAAAAGTGGAAATGAACTCACAAATGGAGAGAGGAGCTTGCGAACACCAAGGGGAGCAAAGATGAAGGACAATGAGCCACAGAATGAGCAGAAATGAAGAAAAGAAGTTTTCCTGGTCCAACCAGGAAACCCTGTCCAGAAAGGAAATCTTGCCAAACAAGACTCTTGAGCCAACCAAGATGAAGATCGAATTAATGAAGTGACATGGCATGAGAGAAGCTTCTTGAAGACTCTGATGCGCTCAAAGCGAGCGCATAATTTAACCCTAAAAATATCATAGTAGTATAAGCAAGTAGGGATCGTTCTATTCCGGGATTGAGGGTACACCTGTCATTGTCAAACAGTTAAACAATTAAAATTACAACAAAGTATAATATTCACAAAGATTTCACAAGTATAAACATTATTTACTAAAAGAGGGGGATTTTTTTTGGGTTTTTCGAAAATTAATTAAGTAAACAAACGAATTAAAATGCAAAAACATAAAAATACAAATGGAATGAGAGAACAAAGATCAAAATCGAAACATATGATTAAAATTGATTCAAACCCTAATATTGTTCATCTAAGTCATGAGAAAGGAGTTGATCATGTGAAATATTCGAAAGCAAATAATATCCCATTTTTTACTTTTCAATGCTAATTAACCTAAGTGAAAGCACAAAGATTAATCCTATCAAACATGTAATCAAGCCCTAGAAAGCTAGTCAATCATGACATGTTTAACGCATTAAGAACAAAGAAAGGCTATCAACTCAAGTGAACAACTTAGTTATGGAAAAGTCCACCTAATTGCAATCCTCTTTAATTAAATTCGATCTTTGCACAAAACCTTTACTACTTTGATTCAAGTTTACACAAAACGAAAAGTCGATTTCATGTTCTTAAACCTAGCACCAATTATATCAAAACCCTAAGTGTTTGCAACCACATAAGATTAAAATACAAAAGTTATCTATACGCAAATTTAATTAAACAAACCCACATAAGCAACTCTCGAATCACAATAATATGAATCTGAAAATTCTCAATTAATCATAAAAATTCCAGAAATTAATATTTGTTCAAACACATATGTCAACTAGTTCATAACCAACGAAATTCTTGTGATGTGTTCCAACCAATCATAATTCTCTAAAATACCTCCCTAATATTTAATTGCCGAATTTCCTTGAAATTATTCTGATTTTCTTCATGAATTTCGGCCAACATTCCTTTAGGGAATTTAGGGATGAATCTGGACGCCTTTTGAGCTTTTCCTTGGTGCACACATATTTTCCTTCCATAAATATCTCCCTTGAATCTCTCTTTGCGTCATCTCCTTGATTATTTCTGATTTTCACGTTGGCAATCACACCAATTTACTCCTCCAACAATATTTCTTTCCATAAAAATCTCCCAAGAAAATCTCCTTGAATTCACGTGAAATCTCAATCAATCACCTTAATTCCCACGTTGTCACCTTGTTTTTCCTTAAGTATTACACGGCAAATTTAATCCCCAAGGAAAATATATTTTCCTTTTTTAAAAACTCTTCCTTGATTCTCTCCTTGCCATGTCATCTTCATGAAGCTTCTCGTTCCATTTATGAACTCAATTCAGCTTATTTATTCCAAAAACCTGAAAATAGAAGCTTTCTAAAATAAGAAATGGAAACTTTCTAAACTAAAATGGAAACTTTCTAAAAATGGAAAATAGAAACTACAAAACGGAAACTTTCTACAATTAGGAACTTTCCCATTCGAAGAATGGAAACTTTCCTAAACAGAGTTTTATTAAGGAAATAACGCAGAAAATATAGGGAAATAACAGTTAAAACGTCGCATTAAAATGCTCCTATCAAATTCCCCCACACTTAGCTTTTGCTAGTCCCTTAGCAAAATCACACAAAGACTCAACGAAAATTTAAAGACTCTACACAAACAATGACTCTATTGCCCTTCAACTTTTTGTCTCAGCAATCTCTTACTTTCACAACACCAAGATTAGCACTCACCAAGAATCAATGTTTAAGCATTCGAGAGTTAATTGAAACACATAATTTACACATACACAAGTAGGACTTGGTTGTAACAATGGTGATGGGTTCTGTAAGCATGTTTCAGACAAGTATGATTCAATCCTCACAAGGTATATCCACTCTTTCTTCTCTCAGAATTCAAGGCAATGCTTAAAAGCTTATAATCACTCAATTATATGTGAGAGAAAATATTTTGAGGCAATCAAATAGCTCACATATATAAGAAACGAAAAGCACTTTGTGAATATATATTTTTTTTTTCAAAAGATCTCATGAAAGATACCAACTACTTGCACGGATGGACCCAAGCCATAGGTTCAACTCTTGTAACTCATCTCCACATCAAAGGCTGTCCCATCTTAAGGATCAAGAAGGTCTTCTCAAAGGTTGTAATGGGGCTAAGGCTCAAGGTTTTAAGAAATGAAAGGTAAGGATTTAACAAAGTGTCCTAAAAACCTAGCAGAGCATGTAATGTAGAGACTTCTAGAAATCCACCAAGGCATAATCAAAACGTCATCCCATAGAGTAATAAAGGGCCTAATGTCTTCATGTTGGGCCCTAACTTCACTCTAAACTTCCTTTGAACTCTAGTGAATTGGACAAAGGCCAAATTTTTCTGTAGTGGGCCTTCAATTCAAAACAAACTCCAAACTCACCAAGTATGGGGGACTAAAATCCATAATATATTTTTTTTTTCTTTCTAGCCGTACACATTTTTTTCTTTTTTTCATTTCTTTTTTCACGGCTTTCACATTTTTTCTCTATGGACAAGTCTACCCCCACACTTGAACTTTCACCTCTTCTCAATCTTCATTCTCAATGCCAAATCCTAAGTAATGTCCCAAAAGATAGCTCCACTAAGTTTTAGAACAAAGGGTAGGAGTGTACTATACTAAGGTTCAGGGTTAAGGATTTTAAGGGTGATGAAAGAAAAGGCTTAATGTAGGCTCAAAGGGTTATCTAGGGGAGTCCCACGACGGGCACAAATAGGACACAGTTTATTTGGCAATGGTGGTAATTCCTAGGGTGCCTCTATCCTTTCCAGAATCAGGGCCATGTATTGATAACGTCAACAAGCACAAGAGTGAATTCTAGCATTCTCTAGTCCATCAAACTTAATCTATGGCAAAGTCAATCAAATGAAAGAATAATGAGATCATCAAAACATCGCCAAAAATAAGAAATATATTTTCATTCACTCCAAGAAAAAGGGACATGGGCTCAATTATCTCACATGGGTTTTATGAATCAAAACTCATCTTAACATGCTCATATTCTGTACCAAGTCACGAAATCCATATCCACTACACATGCATACATTTTTCATATATCTCAATTAACCAAAGAATACCATTTTAGAAATCATCTCAATTTGTGATCCTCTTTTAATCATGATTTCAGAGATATAGAATCATCCTAGACAGTTGAAAGGGCATCCTAAGACTCAAAACAAAAACAAAAGCAACGAAAATTTTTAAATTTTTGACATTTTTCACTTTTTTTGTATTTTTCAATATATGACTCAAGATAAAAGTGTAAATCCCTTCCCCCACACTTAAATATTGCATTGTCCTCAATGTAATCAATCATAAGCATGCAATGAAACAATTAAGCATATAGGAATGGAATTTACGAAAAGACTACAAAAATAAAGGAGAAAATTATAAAGTAAAAGAAATAGCGAAAGAGAAAGCAAATCTGTGTTATTGAAGACTCCTTCACAGCTGCTTCTGAATTGGGTTGCCTCCCAAGCAGCGCTTGAATTTAACGTCTTTCAGCCAGACGGTACCTCCATTAAATAAAGTTAGTGACTATAATTAACAAAGAAATACAAAAAAAAATATATATATATATATATATATAAACAAGTATAACAAGTTAGTGAATTACAAACTACATGTAATATTAACAAGTTAAGTACACAAGTTAACAAGTCAGTACATAAGACACAAGTTAAGTACACAAGTGAGTAAAAAAAAAAAAAACACGAAAAATATTTACACAAGTGTTTTTTTTTTTTCTTTTCTTTCTTTGTACGAAAATACTTACAAATATTTACATTCTTTCCTTTCCTTTACAATTATTTTCAACACTTAGGTACGGGAACAGGGAGTCTCGATGTGCAATGGGACTGAAACAGCTACCCTTTTCAAGACTATGTTTAATCCAATATACCTTAGTGAATCACAATATTTTCGTTTGTTATATATATCATTGATATCAAATTAAATTCCAAGCGGTAAATCAAGAGGACGTGCGGCCCAAGTATAGTCGTCTAGACACCAAGTCTCTCCTACATCCTTTGGGCAACCTTACTGAAATGGCCAGGTAGGGGAGGGCGACCACGAGAGGTAGAATCCATTTTGGCATGAGCTACTCCCACATTGTGGTTTAGGCCCATTTGTAAGCACTTCTGGATTCAAGAACCTGTCATGAGCGTTGTCCCCTTCCTAGACACCATCCCACATAGGCTATACTTACTTGGATGAAAAAGATCCTAAGTGTGAAGACAGTTCAATGAATGTTAATAAAGGCCGCCCTCAACCTTAAGGGACCTGGACTAGGTACCAATAAGGGGTTTAGGCCAATATTAATAAACACGACTTCACCTATTCCTTCTTTAATTTACAACTCACAATTAAAATTCGTATTCAATAATATAAATAACAACCTAAGTAATTAATTAACTAATTAACTAACAAATTATGAACAATTAACAAGTAAATTTTTTTTTTTTTCGAACACAACATATAAACAAAACAAATATTCACATATTTAACAAGTGATTTTTCAATCCCCGGCAACGGCGCCAAAAATTGATGCGCTCAAAGCAAGCGCATAATTTAACCCTGAAATATCATAGTAGTATAAGCAAGTAGGGATCGTTCTATTCCGGGGATTGAGGGTACACCTGTCATTGTCAAACAATTAAACAATTAAAATTAAAACAAAGTATAATATTCACAAAGATTTCACAAGTATAAACATTATTTACGAAAAGGGGGATTTTGTTTTTGGTTTTTCGAAAATAATTAAGTAACAAACAATTAAAATGCAAAAACATAAAAATACAAATGGAATGAGAGAACAAAGATCAAAATCGAAACATATGATTAAAATTGATTCAAACCCTAATATTGTTCATCTAAGTCATGAGAAAGGAGTTGATCATGTGAAACATTCGAAAGCAAATGAATTCCCATTTTTTACTTTTCAATGCTAATTAACCTAAGCGAAAGCACCTAGATTAATCCTATCAAACATGCAATCAAACCCTAGAAAGCTAGTCAATCATGTCATGTTTAACGCATTAACAAAGAAAGGCTATCAACTCAAGTGTACAACTTAGTATGGAAAAGTCCACCTAATTGCAATCCTCGTTAATTAAATTCGATCTTTGTACAAAACCTTTACTACTTTGATTCAAGTTTAAACAAAAGTCGATTTCATCTAAACCTAGCACCAATTATATCAAACCCTAAGTGTTTGCAACCACATAAGATTAAAATACAAAAGTTATCTATAACGCAAATTTAATTAAACAAACCCACATAAGCAACTCTCGAATCACAATAATATGAATCTGAAAATTCTCAATTAATCATAAAAATTCCAGAAATTAATATTTGTTCAAACACATATGTCAACTAGTTCATAACCAACGAAATTCAAAGCAAAGGTTACAAAGGAGAATCGGATTACACCGTGAGATGGAGATGGTGATGAACGATTGATGTGGTGGTCTCTTGAATCTCGAAAGCAAGCTTCAAGGTTGGAGATGGATGATGGATGCTCACGGCTATGCTTCTTCTCCCTTGGCCTTGCTTGAACTCGTGGAGATGACTAGAGGATGGAGAAACTCACGGCTATGCTAGAAGATTTTCTGATTTTTTTCTAAAGTGTAAATTGTATGGGAGAGGAACCCTTCTCAACGTCAAAGAGGTGGGTATATATAGGAGCACGGCTAGGGTTCACAAAGCAATCAGAATTTTCCACATAGCTTCAACCAATGATAATCGCCAAGTAAGCTTGTGATGTGTTCCAACCAATCATAATTCTCTAAAATACCTCCCTAATATTTAATTGCTGAATTTCCTTGAAATTATTCTGATTTTCTTCATGAATTTCGGCCAACATTCCTTTAGGGAATTTAGGGATGAATCTGGACGCCTTTTGAGCTTTTCCTTGGTGCACACATATTTTCCTTCCATAAATATCTCCCTTGAATCTCTCTTTGCGTCATCTCCTTGATTATTTCTGATTTTCACGTTGGCAATCACACCAATTACTCCTCCAACAATATTTCTTTCCATAAAAATCTCCAAGAAAATCTCCTTTGATTTATTCACGTGAAATCTCAATCAATCACCTTAATTCCCACGTTGTCACCTTGTTTTCCTTAGTATTACACGGCAAATTTAATCCCAAGGAAAATTATTTTCCTTTTTTAAAAAAACTCTTCCTTGATTCTCTCCTTGCCATGTCATCTTCATGAAGCTTCTCGTTCCATTTATGAACTCAATTCAGCTTATTTATTCCAAAACCTGAAAATAGAAGCTTTCTAAAATAAGAAATGGAAACTTTCTAAACTAAAATGGAAACTTTCTAAAAATGGAAAATAGAAACTATAAAACGGAAACTTTCTACAATTAGGAACTTTCCCATCGAAGAATGGAAACTTCCTAAACAGAGTTTTATTAAGGAAATAACGCAGAAATATAGGGAAATAACAGTTAAAACGTCGCATTAAAATGCTCCTATCAGACTCTAAATGATGACATGGCATAAAGGTGGCGCATGGAGGCCCAAGAACTCTCAAGAATGAAGTGGATTTTCGGCAATTGGATTAAAGGCCCACAAAGCCCATGGAATTAGGGTTGTGACGCAATGGATGAACCCTAGGAAGCCTTTGCCGTAAAATCTGAAGAGAGAAACAAGGAAGTTGGCGTGAAAATCAGAAATTAAAAGAAGATTTCGGTTGAGATTTTCTAGGGCTATTTTTATGGAAGAAATATACTTGGAGACTTACCCTAGAAGGTTTTGCCGTGAAGAATGAAGAGAGAAACAAGGAGTGGCGTCAAAAATCAATCAAGAAAATTGACGCCATGCAAGGAAAGAGATATTCAAGGGAGAAATAAAGGAAAGAGAAAAAGGTGGAGACCAAGAAAAGCTCAAAAGAAGTCTAGATACATTCCTATATTCCCTAAAAGTTTTGGCCGAATTTAAAGTATAAAAATCAGAATTATATCAAGGGAATTTCGGCAAGATTATTTAGGGAATTAAATGGAATTTTGTGATTGGTTGAACCACCTCATAGGGCTTATTTATATTATTGGAGGAAATTATGTGGAATTTTCAGATTAATTCCATAAGGTTTACACGGCTTGGAGAGCAAGTTGGCCGTCCCTATATAACCTCCCCTCTTCTCAACGTTTTGGAGTCCGAAAATTCCACACTTTTGCGTTTATACTTTGAGAAAATAATTCAGAAATCTCTCTAGCCTAGCCGTGTTCTTCTCCATCCTCTAGGGCAACCACGAAGTGCAAGCAAGGCCAAGGAAGAAGAAGACAAGCCGTGCACACCATCCACCCTCCACCTTGAAGATTGCTTTCGAATTTCAAGAGACCACATCATCACTTCATTCATCTCATCTTCATCACGGTGTAATCCGATTCTCCTTGTACCTTCGCTTTGTATTTTCGTTGGTTTTGCCTTAGTTGACACATATGTATGAACAAGTATTGTTTTCTGAAATTTTATGATGAATTGTTAATTTTCAGATTCATATATTGCGATTTATGGTTGCTTTTGTGTGAGTGTTTGATTAAATTTGCATGATAGATAACTTTTGTATTTTAATCTTATGTGGTTGCAAACACTTAGGGTTTTGATATAATTGGTGCTACGAATTTAAGAACATGAATCAACTTTTGGTTTTGTGTTCTTGGATCGATAAGTAGTAAAGGTTTTGTACAAAAACCGAATTTAATCAAAGAAGATTGCAATTAGGTGGACTTTTCATACTAAGTTGCACATTTGAGTTGATAGCCTTTCTAGGTGCTTAATGCGTTAAACATGACATGATTGACTAGCTTTCTAGGGTTTGATTGCATGTTTGATAGGATTAATCTAGGTGCTTTCGCTTAGGTTAATTAGCATTGAAAGTAAAATATGGGAAATTGTTTGCTTTTGAACGTTTCACATGATCAACTCCTCTTGCATGACTATGATGAACAATGATGAACTTGAATCAATTTTAATCATGAGTTTCGACTTTGATCTTTGTTCTTACATTCCATTTATATTTTTATGTTTTGCGTTTTTAATTATTTAGTTAGCTTTTATTTTCGAAAATAGAAAACCAAAATCAAAATCCCCCTTTTTCGTAAATATGTATATATTTTGGTTTATTTTTGTAAATATTATACTTTGTTTTAATTTTAATTGTTTAATTGTTTGATAATGACAGGTGTACCCTCAATCCCCGGAATAGAACGATCCCTATTTATTACGTACTACTAATGACATTTCAGGGTTAAATTATGCGCTTGCTTTCGAGCGCACCAAACATTCCTTTAGGGAATTTAGGGATGAATCTAGACGCCTTTTTAGCTTTTCCTTGGTGCACACATATTTTCCTTCCATAAATATCTCCCTTGAATCTCTCTTGGCGTCATCTCCTTGATTATTTCTGATTTTCACGTTGGCAATCACACCAAATTATTCCTCCAACAATATTTCTTTCCATAAAAGTCTCCCAAGAAAATCTCTCCTTGAAATCCTCAATCAATCATCTTCAATTCCCACGTTGTCACCTTGTTTTTTCCATAAGTATTACACGGCAAATTTAATCCCCAAGGAAAATATATTTCCTTTTTTTTAAAAAACTCTTCCTTGATTCTCTCCTTGCCATGTCATCTTCATGAAACTTCTCGTTCCATTTATGAACTCAATTCTGCTTATTTATTCCAAAAACCTGAAAATAGAAGCTTTCTAAAATAAGAAATGGAAACTTTCTTAAACTAAAATGGAAACTTTCTAAAAATGGAAAATAGAAACTACAAAACGGAAACTTTCTACAATTAGGAACTTTCCCATTCGAAGAATGGAAACTTTCCTAAACAGAGTTTTATTAAGGAAATAACGCAGAAAATATAGGGAAATAACAGTTAAAATGTCGCATTAAAATGCTCCTATCAAATTCCCCCACACTTAGCTTTTGCTAGTCCCTTAGCAAAATCTCACAAAGACTCAACGAAAATTTAAAGACTCTACACAAACAATGACCCTACTGCCCTTCAACTTTTGTCTCAGAAATCTCTTACTTTCACAACATCAAGATTAGCACTCCACCAAGAATCAATGTTTAGGCATTCGAGAGTTAATTAAAACACATAATTTACATATACACAAGTAGGACTTGGTTGGAACAATGGTGATGGTTTCTGTTAAGCATGCTTCAAACAAGTATGATTCAAATCCTCACAAGGTGTATCCACTCTTTCTTCTCTCAGAATTCAAGGCAATGCTTAAAAGCTTATAATCACTCAATTATATGTGAGAGAAAATATTTTGAGGCAATCAAATAGCTCACATATATAAGAAATGAAAAGCACTTTGTGAATATAATAATTTTTTTTTTTCAAAAGATCTCATGAAAGATATCAACTACTTGCACAGATGGACCCAAGCCATAGGTTCAACTCTTGTAACTCATCTCCACATCAAAGGCTGTCCCATCTTAAGGATCAAGAAGGTCTTCTCAAAGGTTGTAATGGGGCTAAGGCTCAAGGTTTTAAGAAATGAAAGATAAGGATTTTAACAAAGTGTCCTAAAAACCTAGCAGAGCTTATGTAAATGTAGAGACTTCTAAAAATCCACCAAGGCATATAAACGTCATAGTCCCATAGAAGTAAAGGGCCATATGTCTTCATGTTGGGCCTTAACTTCACTCTAAACTTCCTTTGAACTCTAGTGAATTGGACAAAGGCCAAATTTTTCTGTAATGGGCCTTCAATTTAAAACAAACTCCAAACTCACCAAGTATGGGAACTAAAATCCATAGACATTTTTCTTTCTTTCTTTTTCTTTCTAGCCGTGTACAATTTTTTTTTTTCATTTTTTCACGGCTTTCACATACATTTTTTTTTATGGACAAGTCTACCCCCACACTTGAACTTTCACCTCTTCTCATCCTTCATCCTTAACGCCAAATCCTCAAGTAAAGTCCCCAAAAGATAGCTGATACGCTCAAAGCAAGCATATAATTTAACCCTAGAAATATCATTAGTAGTATAAGCAAGTAGGGATCGTTCTATTCCGGGGATTGAGGGTACACCTGTCAATGTAGACAATTAAACAATTAAAATAAAACAAAGTATATATTACACATAAACAAATTTACGAATTAGGGGTTTTAGGTTTTGGTTTTCGAAAATTAAAAAAAGAATTAAAACTAAGTATAAACAAAAACACAAATACAAGAATGATATGTAAGAAACAAAGATTAAAACCGTTCATGATTAAATTCGAATAACTATATTGTTCTTCCAAGTCATGTGAAAGGAGTTGATCATGTGAAACATTCGAAAGCAAACGATTTCCCATATTTTACTTTTCAATGCTAATTAATCTAAATGAAAGCACATAGATTAATCCTATCAAACATGTAATCAAACCCTAGAAAGCTAGTCAATCATACATGTTCAACGCAAGAAGTTCAAGGAAAGGCTATCAACTCAAGTGTACAACTTAGTATGAATAAGTTCACCTAATTGCAATCCTCTTCAATTGAATTCGATTTTTGTCCAAAACCTTTACTACTTTGATTCAAGTTTACACAAAACGAAAAGTCGATTTCATGTTCTTAAATCTAGCACCATTCATATCAAAACCCTAAGTGTTTCGAACCACATAAGATTAAAATACAAAAGTTATCTATAAAGCAAACTCAATCGAACAATCACACATAAGCAACTTTGGAATCACAACATAGAAATCGAAAATCCTTAATCAATCATAAATTTTCAGAATATAAACCTTGTTCAAACATAAACGTTAACTAGAACAACATCCAACGAAATCAAACAAGGAGAATCAAAAGTGATTACAAGAAAGAAGGTTGAATTACACCGTGAATGGAGAGATGGATGAATAACTCGAATGATGAACTAATGAAACTCGAAAGCAAGCTTCAAAGTACACGGCTTCAAGGTGGAATGGATGATGATGCTCACGGCCTAAGCTTGCTTCTTCCTTCCTTGCTTGAAAACGCCAAAAGTTGCACTAGAGAATGGAGAGAGCTTCCGCGCGTAGAGAGAATTTTCTGAATTGTAAAGTGGTTTTGGAGACGTCTAGGGTGTGTATATATAGGAACGGCATGCTTGGCTCCAAGCCGTGATTTTCTGTTTATTTCCAAGGAATTAAATTAATAATTCCACATGCCTTCCACCAATGAGAAATTGCCAAGTAAGCCCTAGTGTGTCATCCAACCAATCATAAAACTCCAAGGAGATACCCTAATATATTCTTGCCGAAATTCCTTGAATATTTTCTGATTTTCTTCTTGATATTTCGGCCAAAACATGCTTAGGGTTTCTAGGAATGAACCTAGACGCAATTTGGTCTCTTTCTTGATTTCTTTCCTTAAACTCCACCCTAGAAAATCTCTTGCGTAATCTTTGATTCTTCCCTTGATTTTTCACGCCACTTTTGCCTCTCCTTTTGATTTTCACGGCAATGCAACCCTAGGGTTTCCTCCATGCGTCACAAACCCTAATTCCATGGGCTTTTGATGGGCCTTGATCCATTTTGCCGAAAATCCATAGAGTTCTTGGGCCTCGTTGCTTCAACTTCAAGTCTTCTCATCTTCCAACGCAAAACTCATTATTTTTCCATTTCTTTTTCATGGTTGCGTTGGAAACTTGCTCGGGAAGCCTTCCTCCATTTCGCAGGGTTTCCTAGTTGGATTAGGAAAGCTTATTTCTTCATTTCTGCTCAAATGTGTGGCCCAATTCTTCTCTCATATTGTTCGTCTTGACGTTCGCAAGCTCCTCTTTCCATTCGTGCATTCATTTCCACTTTTTAGCTCGGAGGTCCTGAAAATAGAAACTAATATGAAAAATGGAAACTTACCTAATTTGAAAAATAGAAACTTTCTAAAATTGAGAAATGGAAAGTTTCTAAAAATGAAAAATAGAAACTTACTAAAAATGAAAAATAGAAACTTTCCAGAAATGAGAAATGAGAAATGAGAAATGAGAAATGAGAAATGAGAAATGAAGACAAAAATGGAAACTTTCTACAATAAGGAACTTTCCCAATCAAAGAATGGAAACTTTCCCAAACAGGGATTTTTCAAGGAAATGGCGCAGAAAAATGTAGGGAAATGCAGTTAAAACGTCGCATTAAAATGCTCCTATCAAATTCCCCCACACTTAGCTTTTGCTAGTCCCTTAGCAAAATCACAACACAACACGACTACGACTCAACAAAAATTAAAGACTCGACACATAAAGACTCTATTGCCCTTTAACTATTTGTCTCAGCAATCTCTTACTTTCATAACACCAAGATTAGCACTTCACCAAGAATCAATGTTTAGGCATTCGAGAGTTAATTAAAACACATAAGTTACATATACACAAGTAGGACTTGGTTGGAACAATGGTGATGGTTTCTGTTAAGCATGTTTCAAACAAGTATGATTCAAATCCTCACAAGTATATCCACTCTTTCTTCTCTCAGATCATGGCAATGCTTAAAAGCTTATACACTCAAGTATATGTGAAAGATAGCAAGTGTATCACATATGCAAGAAACGAAAGCACATGTATATTTTTTTTAAAGATCTCATGAAGATATCAACTACTTGCACAGATGGACCCAAGCCATAGGTTCAACTCTTGTAACTCATCTCCACATCAAGGCTGTCCCATCTTAAGGATCAAGAAGGTCTTATCAAGGTTGTAATGGGGCCATGGCTCAAGGTTTAAAGAAACGAAGGGTAAGGAATTTAACAAAGTGTCCTAAAAACCTAGTAGAGCTCATGTAAATGTAGAGAGACTTCTAGAAATCCACCAAGTATGCAAAAACGTCACTTCCCATGGGGGTGTTATAAAGGGGCCTAATGTCTTCATGTTGGGCCCAAACTTCACTCTAAACTTCCTTTGGTTACTAATGAGTTGGACAAAGGCCAAATTTTTCTGTAATGGGCCTTCAAATCAAAGTAAACTCCAAACTCACCAAGTATGGGGGACTAAAATCCATGATATTTTCTTTTTTCTTTCTTTTTTTTCTAGCCGTACATTTTTCTTTTTCACTTTTTTTTCTCGGCTTTTTCATACATTTTTCTCTTATGGACAAGTCTACCCCCACACTTGACTTTCACCTCTTCTCATTCTTCATTATGGACGCCAAAAATCTTCAAGTAAAGTCTCATTTAGCTCCACTAAGTTCTTAGAACAAAGGGTAGGGTTATAGCTATACTAAGTTTAGGTTAAAGATTTTTAAGGGTGATGAAAGAAAAGGCTTAACGTAGGCTCAAAGGGGTTTATCTAGGGGAGTCCCACGACGGGCACAAATAGGGACACAGGTTTATATGGCAATGGTGGTAGTTCCTAGGTTGCCTCTATCCTTTCCAGAATCAGGGCCATGTATTGATATAACGTCTCAACAAGCACAAGAGTGAATTCTAGCATTCTCTAGTCCATCAAACTTAATCTATGGCAAGTAGTCAATCAAATGAAAGAATAATGAGATCATCAAAACATCGCCAAGAAAATAAGAATATATTTTCATTTCACTCCAAAAAAAGGGACATGGCTCAATTATCTCACATGGGTTTATGAATCAAAACTCATCTTAACATGCTCATATTCTGTACCAAAGTCACGAAATCCATATCCACTACAAGGCACACATTTTTCATATATCTCAATTAACCAAAGAATACCATTTTAAAGTCATCTCAATTTTGTGATTCTCTTTTAGTCGTAATTTCAGAGATATAGAATCATCCTAGACAGTTGAAAGGGCATCCTAAGACTCAAAACAAAATAACAAAAGACTCATAGACGTTAACTAGGACTAGGGTTATTTCCTTTCTCCTTTCGGTAACTCCTTTGGGATGTGACCAGGTAAGGAAGGGAACGATTTTGGCGGAGCTCAGCTCACTTGTTTAGCAGGGACGAGACCCTTTGCTAGCACTTCTCGTATCCAAACCAACCTAGACATCACACCTTAATAGATGCGCCTACGATGAAGAAATTATTTCACCCAAAACATGACTCAATGACTCAATAAAAGCAACGAAATTTTGTTATTTTTGACATTTTTCGATTTTTTTGTATTTTTCAATATATGACTCAAGACAAAAGTGTAAATCCCTTCCCCACACTTAAATATTGCATTGTCCTCAATGTAATCAATCATAAGCATGCAATGAACAATAAGCATAGGATAGAGATTTACGAAAATTCTACTAAGTTCAAAAAGAAAACTGAAAAGAAAGAGAAATAGGGAAGGAGAAATCAAATCTGCGTGTGTAGACTCCTTCACAGCTACTTCTGAATTGGGTTGCCTCCCAAGCAGCGCTTAATGTTTATAGTCTTTCAGCCTAGACTTGTACCTCCAATTAATCCTCATGTTGTGGAGCGTTTTGGAGGGGTACATCCTCCACTTCATGCTCCACAAACGTCTCATAGTATGGCTTGAGGCGATGGCCATTCACTTTGAACTCGTTACCTGTTTGTTCACTCTTTATCTGCACAGCTCCATGAGGAAACACATGAGTAATAACAAAAGGTCCAATCCAACGAGAACGAAGTTTACCTGGAAAGAGTTTAAGACGAGAATGGAATAAAAGAACTTTCTGTCCCACAACAAAAGTCTTCCTACGAATCATCTTATCATGGAAGGCCTTAGTCTTTTCCTTGTAGATCTTGGCACTTTCGAAAGCATCATTCCTAATCTCCTCTAACTCTTGCAATTGTAGCTTCCTATGAAGCCCAGCCTCATCTAGATCCATGTTAAACTGCTTCACAGCCCACCAAGCTTTGTGCTCTAACTCCACAGGTAAATGGCACGGTTTGCCATAGACAATTCGATATGGGGACATACCTATGGGAGTTTTGTATGCAGTTCTGTAGGCCCACAAAGCATCCTCCAAACGCAAGGACCAATCCTTTCTGTTAGGTTCACAGTCTTCTCCAATATTCCCTTGATTTGACGATTTGAGACTTCAGCTTGTCCACTTGTTTGTGGATGATAAGGTGTAGAAACCTTATGTGTCACATCATATTTCTTCAAGAGAGCCTCAATCGTTCGATTGCAAAAGTGGGAACCACCATCACTAATGAGAACTCTAGGCATGCCAAACCTGCTAAAGATGTTAGACTTGATAAAATCTGCAACAACCTTAGAGTCATTAGTTCGAGTGGCTTTTGCCTCCACCCATTTCGACACATAATCCACAGCAAGCAAGATATAGAGAAATCCAAAAGATGAAGGAAAAGGTCCCATGAAATCTATACCCCAGACATCAAATATTTCAACAGTTATGATATTAGATAAAGGCATTTGATCTCTAGAGCTTAGATTTCCTGTTCTTTGGCATCTATCACAAGTCAAACAATATGCATATGCATCCTTAAATAACGTTGGCCAAAAGAACCCAGATTCCAACACTTTAAACGCAGTTTTCTTAGACCCAAAGTGACCCCACATGCTTTAGAATGGCAAAAGAAAGTATAGCATTATGTTCATGTTCAGGCACACATCTCCTAATCATTGATCAGAGCAATATTTCCACAGATAAGGTTCATCCCAAACATATTGCTTAACAGTTTTCTTAAGCCTATCCTATGAGCACGTGACATGGTATCAGGAATCTTCCTAGAAACAATGTAATTCACAATATCCGCATACCATGGTTCACTTACCTGGATTCCAAAGAGTTGTTCATCTGGAAACGTCTCCACAAAGGGAGAGGTCTTCTGCGTGCACCAAACGACTCAAGTGGTCAGCTACCACGTTCTCACTACCCTTCTTGTCCTTGATTTCAACGTCAAACTCTTGCAAGAGTAGGATCCATCTAATGAGCCTTGGTTTCGCCTCCTTCTTGGTCATCAAGTACTTCAAAGCTGCATGGTCAGTATAAATAATCACCTTGGTACCAAGTAAGTAGGAACGAAACTTCTCAAGGGCAAAAACAACTGCAAGGAGCTCTTTCTCTGTAGTTGAGTAGTTCAGTTGCATCATTCAGAGTCCTTGAGGCGTAGTAGATGGCATACGGTCGTTTGTCCTTCCTTTGCCCCAAAACAGCTCCAACTGCATAGTCAGAGGCGTCACACATCAACTCAAAGGGCAAGGACCAATCTGGAGGTAGCATGATAGGGGCAGACGTCAATAGCTCCTTGAGCTTGTCAAAAGGCCTCTTGACACTCCTTGTCAAACACAAACGCCACATCCTTTTGGAGTAGTTGGCATAAGGTCTCGAAATCTTGGAGAAATCCTTGATAAATCTCCTGTAAAACCCTGCATGGCCAAGAAAAGAACGAATCTCTCTCACAGAAGTGGGAGAGGGTAAGTAACGCACAAGGTCTACCTTAGCTTTATCAACCTCAATTCCCCTAGAAGAGACAATATGTCCTAGAACTATACCTTGTCTAACCATAAAATGACACTTTTCCCAATTTAGCACAAGGTTAGTTTCCACACAACGCTTTAAAATAATTTCCAGATTATTAAGACAATCATCAAAGCTTTTTCCAAAAACAGAAAAGTCATCCATGAATACCTCTATGATTTTCTCAATATAATCCGAAAATATACTTACCATACACCTTTGAAAGGTACCTGGGGCGTTGCATAGTCCAAAAGGCATACGACGATAAGCAAATGTTCCAAAGGGACAAGTGAATGTCGTCTTCTCTTGGTCTTCATTGGCTATGGCAATCTGATTGTACCCTGAGTAGCCATCCAAGAAGCAGTAGTAATCATGTCCAGCCAAACGCTCAAGCATCTGATCAATGAATGGAAGAGGAAAGTGATCTTTCCTTGTTGTTGCGTTGAGCTTCCTGTAGTCAATGCAAACTCTGTGGCCAGTAACTGTCCTTTGGGGTACCAATTCGTTTTCTGCATTCTTCACAACAGTCACTCCTGACTTCTTAGGTACAACTTGAACTGGGGACACCCATTTGGAGTCTGAAATGGGGTATATGACGCCACAATCTAGGAGTTTGATGACCTCCTTCTTCACAACTTCCATCATAGGAGGGTTGAGACGACGTTGAGCCTCTCTAGTGGGTTTTGTCCCCTCCTCAAGAAGTATCCTATGGACGCAAGTAGTAGGGCTTATTCCCTTGATATCCGCCAATGTCCATCCTATGGCGGTCTTGTGTTGCTTTAACATCTCCACCAATCTCTCCTCTTGAGACGAAGTAAGAGAGGAGGATACAATCACTGGTAAAGTCTCCTTGTCTCCTAAGTAGACATACTTCAAGTGGTCTGGTAAAGGTTTAAGTTCAAGTTCTGGTGCCTGGATCACTGAAGGTAAAGTCTTATTAGCAGATAACTGAATGGACAAGGGTGGAGGAGACTTACCTACAAAGGATGATGCCTCAAGGAAGGACACATTAGCAATGATTTCGTCCTCACATGTTTCCTTGAGCACATCTTCATGGAGTGTGACGCCATCTTTGGTGTATCCCACTCCTTGCTCCAGTGTGGTGACCAAAGTATCCTCATTCATGATATCAAACATTTCCTGTGCAAGGTTGTCCAGAATATCAATAGAAAAACAATCATGAACATCAAGAGGATACCTCATAGCTTCAAATATGTTGAAGCCAATAACGTCACCATCAAATTCCATGGTGAGAGAGCCATCATACACATCTATCTTGGTCCTGGCCGTCCTTAGGAAAGGGCGACCCAATAGCAATGGCGTTGAACTCACTGGGGAGTCTTCCATCTCCAACACATAGAAGTCAGCTGGAAAGAAAAGATGATTAACCTGCACAAGGACATCTTCCAACAAACCTCTAGGGTATGCATTAGACCTGTCAGCTAACTGAATGATAACATTATTAGATTTAAGCTCACCTAGACCTAGGGTTTCATAAACAGAATAGGGCATGACGTTCACAGAAGCCCCTAAGTCTAACATAGCGTTCTCAAACCTAGAAGTACCAATAGTGCATGGAATAGTAAAACTTCCAGGGTCTTTGCATTTATGGGGTAGTTTCCTCTGAATCAAGGCAGATACATTTTCACTTACCTTTACTACCTCTTTCTCACCTTTTCTCCTCCTTGAGGTACAAAGCTCTTTCAAAAACTTAGCATACCTAGGCACTTGCTTGATAGCCTCAAGGAGGGGTAAATTTACTTGCACCTTCTTGAAAGTTTCCAAGATAGCTTGGTCACTTTCATCCTTCTTCGATATAGCAAATCTGCGTGGAAAGGGCATACAAGACGAAGAGGGTTAGCAATAACGAAGTATTCAAGTTAGAATCATTACTTTTGGTTTCGGTTTGCTCTAGAAGGTGAAGACGTCCTAGTCTCTTCTTGGACGTTGCAGGGTCTTTTTCAAGGCTCTCTTGGTAGCTTCTTGTTCTCCTCAACTTCAATGTTCTTGAGCCTCCTTGGCTTTTTTTAGGTTGATCCACAAACCTTCCCTCCTAGTAGTCACCAAAGATGCATTCTCCACATTACCCTTTGGATTTCGTATGGTGTTACTAGGGAGCTTCCAGTCTCATGAATCTTGCTCATAAAATCCACAACTTGGCCCATTTGGTTTCTTGATCCGCAATGTCTTTGGTGTGGGTCTGTTGTCCTTGAACCAAGCTTGAGTAGAACTAGTGAGAGCTTCAAACATCTTTCATAGTTAACGCTCTGATTTGAACTCCCTGAGCATGTTGATTTTGCATGTAGGCCTTTGGAATGGTGGTCCTTGAGGTCCTTGAAAAGATTGTCTTGAAATGGTGGCCCTTGAGGACGTTGGAAATTTCCTCCAAGGGATTCTGAGTGTTTTCATTGTTTGTCCACTTGAAGTTGGGGTGGTCCTCCATCCAGGATTGTAAGTGTTTGAGTAAGGATCA